>NC_083282.1:1397506-1997506 GCF_963506605.1 Zootoca vivipara | reverse complement strand
GCTTATTTGCCTTCTATCTATGCATTGTGACACTCCAACAATGTGTTCTGCTTCAATTTGGATCATTTTACAAAGGTGCTTATTTCTGGAGTGAACATGCAGTTCTACTCAAGAGTAAGCAACTAAGCGAAATAAAGCCATAGAACGCTTATTTGCCTTCTATCTATGCATTCTGACACTCCAACAATGTGTTCTGCTTCAATTTGGCTAATTTTCCAAAATGCTTATTTCTGAAGTGAACATGCGGTTCTACTCAAGAGTAAGCAACTAAGCGAAATAAAGCCATAGAACGCTTATTCGCCTTCTATCTATGCATTCTGACTCTCCAACAATGTGTTCTGCTTCAATCTGGCTCATTTTACAAAGGTGCTTATTCCTGGAGTGAACATGCAGTTCTACTCAAGATTAAGTAACTAAGCGAAATAAACCTATAGAACGCTTTTTTGCCTTCTGTCTATGCATTCTGACACTCCAAGAATGTGTTCTGCTTCAATTTGGCTCATTTTACAAAGATGCTTATTTCTGGAGTGAACATGCAGTTCTACTCAAGAGTAAGCAACTAAGCGAAATAAAGCCATAGAACGCTTATTTGCCTTCTATCTATGCATTCTGACAATCCAAGAATGTGTTCTGCTTCAATTTGGCTTATTTTACAAAGATGCTTATTTCTGGAGTGAACATGCAGTTCTACTCAAGAGTAAGCAACTAAGCGAAATAAAGCCATAGAACGCTTATTTGCCTTCTATCTATGCATTCTGAAACTCCAACAATGTGTTCTGCTTCAATTTGGCTCATTTTACAAAGGTGCTTATTTCTGGAGTGCAGATGCATTTCTACTCAAGAGTAAGCAATTAAGCGAAATAAAGCCATAGAACGCTTTTTTGCCTTCTATCTATGTATTCTGACACTCCAACAATGTGTTCTGCTTCAATTTGGCTCATTTTACAAAGATGCTTATTTCTGAAGGGAACATGCGGTTCTACTCAAGAGTAAGCAACTAAGCGAAATAAAGCCATAGAACGCTTATTTGCCTTCTATCTATGCATTCTGACACTCCAACAATGTGTTCTGCTTCAATTTGGCTCATTTTACAAAGGTGCTTATTTCTGGAGTGAACATGCAGTTCTACTCAAGAGTAAGCAACTAAGCAAAATAAACCTATAGAATGCTTTTTTGCCTTCTGTCTAGGCATTCTGACACTCCAACAATGTGTTCTGCTTCAATTTGGCTCATTTTACAAAGGTGCTTATTTCTGAAGTGAACATGCGGTTGTACTCAAGAGTAAGCAACTAAGCGAAATAAAGCCATAGAACGCTTATTTGCCTTCTATCTATGCATTCTGACACTCCAACAATGTGTTCTGCTTCAATGTGGCTCATTTTACAAAGGTGCTTATTTCTGAAGTGAACATGCAGTTCTACTCAAGAGTAAGCAACTAAGCGAAATAAAGCCATAGAACGCTTATTTGCCTTCTATCTATGCATTCTGACCCTCCAACAATGTGTTCTGCTTCAATTCGGCTCATTTTACAAAGATGCTTATTTCTGGAGTGAACATGCAGTTCTACTCAAGAGTAAGCAACTAAGCAAAATAAACCTATAGAACGCTTTTTTGCCTTCTGTCTATGCATTCTGACACTCCAACAATGTGTTCTGCTTCAATTTGGCTCATTTTACAAAGGTGCTTATTTCTGAAGTGAATATGCGGTTCTACTCAAGAGTAAGCAACTAAGCGAAATAAAGCCATAGAACGCTTATTTGCCTTCTATCTATGCATTCTGACACTCCAACAATGTGTTCTGCTTCAATGTGGCTCATTTTACAAAGGTGCTTATTTCTGAAGTGAACATGCGGTTCTACTCAAGAGTAAGCAACTAAGCGAAATAAAGCCATAGAACGCTTATTTGCCTTCTATCTATGCATTCTGACACTCCAACAATGTGTTCTGCTTCTATTTGGCTCATTTTACAAAGATGCTTATTTCTGAAGTGAACATGCGGTTCTACTCAAGAGTAAGCAACTAAGCGAAATAAAGCCATAGAACGCTTATTTGCCTCATATCTATGCATTCTGACACTCCAACAATGTGTTCTGCTTCAATTTGGATCATTTTACAAAGGTGCTTATTTCTGGAGTGAACATGCAGTTCTACTCAAGAGTAAGCAACTAAGCGAAATAAAGCCATAGAACGCTTATTTGCCTCCTATCTATGCATTCTGACACTCCAACAATGTGTTCTGCTTCAATTTGGCTCATTTAACAAATATGCTTATTTCTGGTGTGAACATGTAGTTCTACTCAAGAGTAAGCAACTATGCGAAATAAAGCCATAGAACGCTTATTTGCCTTCTATCTATGCATTCTGACACTCCAACAACGTGTTCTGCTTCAATTTGGCTCATTTTACAAAGATGCTTATTTCTGAAGGGAACATGCGGTTCTACTCAAGAGTAAGCAACTAAGCGAAATAAAGCCATAGAACGCTTATTTGCCTTCTATCTATGCATTCTGACACTCCAACAATGTGTTCTGCTTCAATGTGGCTCATTTTACAAAGCTTCTTATTTCTGAAGTGAACATGCAGTTCTACTCAAGAGTAAGCAACTAAGCGAAATAAAGCCATAGAACGCTTATTTGCCTTCTATCTATGAATTCTGACACTCCAAGAATGTGTTCTGCTTCAATTTGGCTCATTTTCCAAAGATGCTTATTTCTGGAGTGAACATGCATTTCTACTCAAGAGTAAGCAATTAAGCGAAATAAAGCCATAGAACGCTTATTTGCCTCATATCTATGCATTCTGACACTCCAACAATGTGTTCTGCTTCAATTTGGATCATTTTACAAAGGTGCTTATTCCTGGAGTGAGTATGCAGTTCTACTCAAGAGTAAGCAACTAAGCGAAATAAAGCCATAGAACGCTTATTTGCCTTCTATCTATGCATTGTGACACTCCAACAATGTGTTCTGCTTCAATTTGGATCATTTTACAAAGGTGCTTATTTCTGGAGTGAACATGCAGTTCTACTCAAGAGTAAGCAACTAAGCGAAATAAAGCCATAGAACGCTTTTTTGCCTTCTATCTATGCATTCTGACACTCCAACAACGTGTTCTGCTTCAATTTGGCTAATTTTCCAAAATGCTTATTTCTGAAGTGAACATGCGGTTCTACTCAAGAGTAAGCAACTAAGCGAAATAAAGCCATAGAACGCTTATTTGCCTTCTATCTATGCATTCTGACTCTCCAACAATGTGTTCTGCTTCAATCTGGCTCATTTTACAAAGGTGCTTATTCCTGGAGTGAACATGCAGTTCTACTCAAGATTAAGTAACTAAGCGAAATAAACCTATAGAACGCTTTTTTGCCTTCTGTCTATGCATTCTGACACTCCAAGAATGTGTTCTGCTTCAATTTGGCTCATTTTACAAAGATGCTTATTTCTGGAGTGAACATGCAGTTCTACTCAAGAGTAAGCAACTAAGCGAAATAAAGCCATAGAACGCTTATTTGCCTTCTATCTATGCATTCTGACAATCCAAGAATGTGTTCTGCTTCAATTTGGCTTATTTTACAAAGATGCTTATTTCTGGAGTGAACATGCAGTTCTACTCAAGAGTAAGCAACTAAGCGAAATAAAGCCATAGAACGCTTATTTGCCTTCTATCTATGCATTCTGAAACTCCAACAATGTGTTCTGCTTCAATTTGGCTCATTTTACAAAGGTGCTTATTTCTGGAGTGCAGATGCATTTCTACTCAAGAGTAAGCAATTAAGCGAAATAAAGCCATAGAACGCTTATTTGCCTTCTATCTATGCATTCTGAAACTCCAACAATGTGTTCTGCTTCAATTTGGCTCATTTTACAAAGGTGCTTATTTCTGGAGTGCAGATGCATTTCTACTCAAGAGTAAGCAATTAAGCGAAATAAAGCCATAGAACGCTTTTTTGCCTTCTATCTATGTATTCTGACACTCCAACAATGTGTTCTGCTTCAATTTGGCTCATTTTACAAAGATGCTTATTTCTGAAGGGAACATGCGGTTCTACTCAAGAGTAAGCAACTAAGCGAAATAAAGCCATAGAACGCTTATTTGCCTTCTATCTATGCATTCTGACACTCCAACAATGTGTTCTGCTTCAATTTGGCTCATTTTACAAAGGTGCTTATTTCTGGAGTGAACATGCAGTTCTACTCAAGAGTAAGCAACTAAGCGAAATAAACCTATAGAACGCTTTTTTGCCTTCTGTCTATGCATTCTGACACTCCAAGAATGTGTTCTGCTTCAATTTGGCTCATTTTACAAAGATGCTTATTTCTGGAGTGAACATGCAGTTCTACTCAAGAGTAAGCAACTAAGCGAAATAAAGCCATAGAACGCTTATTTGCCTTCTATCTATGCATTCTGACAATCCAAGAATGTGTTCTGCTTCAATTTGGCTCATTTTACAAAGATGCTTATTTCTGGAGTGAACATGCAGTTCTACTCAAGAGTAAGCAACTAAGCGAAATAAAGCCATAGAACGCTTATTTGCCTTCTATCTATGCATTCTGAAACTCCAACAATGTGTTCTGCTTCAATTTGGCTCATTTTACAAAGGTGCTTATTTCTGGAGTGCAGATGCATTTCTACTCAAGAGTAAGCAATTAAGCGAAATAAAGCCATAGAACGCTTTTTTGCCTTCTATCTATGTATTCTGACACTCCAACAATGTGTTCTGCTTCAATTTGGCTCATTTTACAAAGATGATTATTTCTGAAGGGAACATGCGGTTCTACTCAAGAGTAAGCAACTAAGCGAAATAAAGCCATAGAACGCTTATTTGCCTTCTATCTATGCATTCTGACACTCCAACAATGTGTTCTGCTTCAATTTGGCTCATTTTACAAAGGTGCTTATTTCTGGAGTGAACATGCAGTTCTACTCAAGAGTAAGCAACTAAGCGAAATAAAGCCATAGAACGCTTATTTGCCTTCTATCTATGAATTCTGACACTCCAAGAATGTGTTCTGCTTCAATTTGGCTCATTTTCCAAAGATGCTTATTTCTGGAGTGAACATGCATTTCTACTCAAGAGTAAGCAATTAAGCGAAATAAAGCCATAGAACGCTTATTTGCCTCATATCTATGCATTCTGACACTCCAACAATGTGTTCTGCTTCAATTTGGATCATTTTACAAAGGTGCTTATTCCTGGAGTGAGTATGCAGTTCTACTCAAGAGTAAGCAACTAAGCGAAATAAAGCCATAGAACGCTTATTTGCCTTCTATCTATGCATTGTGACACTCCAACAATGTGTTCTGCTTCAATTTGGATCATTTTACAAAGGTGCTTATTTCTGGAGTGAACATGCAGTTCTACTCAAGAGTAAGCAACTAAGCGAAATAAAGCCATAGAACGCTTATTTGCCTTCTATCTATGCATTCTGACACTCCAACAATGTGTTCTGCTTCAATTTGGCTAATTTTCCAAAATGCTTATTTCTGAAGTGAACATGCGGTTCTACTCAAGAGTAAGCAACTAAGCGAAATAAAGCCATAGAACGCTTATTCGCCTTCTATCTATGCATTCTGACTCTCCAACAATGTGTTCTGCTTCAATCTGGCTCATTTTACAAAGGTGCTTATTCCTGGAGTGAACATGCAGTTCTACTCAAGATTAAGTAACTAAGCGAAATAAACCTATAGAACGCTTTTTTGCCTTCTGTCTATGCATTCTGACACTCCAAGAATGTGTTCTGCTTCAATTTGGCTCATTTTACAAAGATGCTTATTTCTGGAGTGAACATGCAGTTCTACTCAAGAGTAAGCAACTAAGCGAAATAAAGCCATAGAACGCTTATTTGCCTTCTATCTATGCATTCTGACAATCCAAGAATGTGTTCTGCTTCAATTTGGCTTATTTTACAAAGATGCTTATTTCTGGAGTGAACATGCAGTTCTACTCAAGAGTAAGCAACTAAGCGAAATAAAGCCATAGAACGCTTATTTGCCTTCTATCTATGCATTCTGAAACTCCAACAATGTGTTCTGCTTCAATTTGGCTCATTTTACAAAGGTGCTTATTTCTGGAGTGCAGATGCATTTCTACTCAAGAGTAAGCAATTAAGCGAAATAAAGCCATAGAACGCTTTTTTGCCTTCTATCTATGTATTCTGACACTCCAACAATGTGTTCTGCTTCAATTTGGCTCATTTTACAAAGATGCTTATTTCTGAAGGGAACATGCGGTTCTACTCAAGAGTAAGCAACTAAGCGAAATAAAGCCATAGAACGCTTATTTGCCTTCTATCTATGCATTCTGACACTCCAACAATGTGTTCTGCTTCAATTTGGCTCACTTTACAAAGGTGCTTATTTCTGGAGTGAACATGCAGTTCTACTCAAGAGTAAGCAACTAAGCAAAATAAACCTATAGAATGCTTTTTTGCCTTCTGTCTAGGCATTCTGACACTCCAACAATGTGTTCTGCTTCAATTTGGCTCATTTTACAAAGGTGCTTATTTCTGAAGTGAACATGCGGTTGTACTCAAGAGTAAGCAACTAAGCGAAATAAAGCCATAGAACGCTTATTTGCCTTCTATCTATGCATTCTGACACTCCAACAATGTGTTCTGCTTCAATGTGGCTCATTTTACAAAGGTGCTTATTTCTGAAGTGAACATGCAGTTCTACTCAAGAGTAAGCAACTAAGCGAAATAAAGCCATAGAACGCTTATTTGCCTTCTATCTATGCATTCTGACCCTCCAACAATGTGTTCTGCTTCAATTCGGCTCATTTTACAAAGATGCTTATTTCTGGAGTGAACATGCAGTTCTACTCAAGAGTAAGCAACTAAGCAAAATAAACCTATAGAACGCTTTTTTGCCTTCTGTCTATGCATTCTGACACTCCAACAATGTGTTCTGCTTCAATTTGGCTCATTTTACAAAGGTGCTTATTTCTGAAGTGAATATGCGGTTCTACTCAAGAGTAAGCAACTAAGCGAAATAAAGCCATAGAACGCTTATTTGCCTTCTATCTATGCATTCTGACACTCCAACAATGTGTTCTGCTTCAATGTGGCTCATTTTACAAAGGTGCTTATTTCTGAAGTGAACATGCGGTTCTACTCAAGAGTAAGCAACTAAGCGAAATAAAGCCATAGAACGCTTATTTGCCTTCTATCTATGCATTCTGACACTCCAACAATGTGTTCTGCTTCTATTTGGCTCATTTTACAAAGATGCTTATTTCTGAAGTGAACATGCGGTTCTACTCAAGAGTAAGCAACTAAGCGAAATAAAGCCATAGAACGCTTATTTGCCTCATATCTATGCATTCTGACACTCCAACAATGTGTTCTGCTTCAATTTGGATCATTTTACAAAGGTGCTTATTTCTGGAGTGAACATGCAGTTCTACTCAAGAGTAAGCAACTAAGCGAAATAAAGCCATAGAACGCTTATTTGCCTTCTATCTATGCATTCTGACACTCCAACAATGTGTTCTGCTTCAATTTGGCTCATTTAACAAATATGCTTATTTCTGGTGTGAACATGTAGTTCTACTCAAGAGTAAGCAACTAAGCGAAATAAAGCCATAGAACGCTTATTTGCCTTCTATCTATGCATTCTGACACTCCAACAACGTGTTCTGCTTCAATTTGGCTCATTTTACAAAGATGCTTATTTCTGAAGGGAACATGCGGTTCTACTCAAGAGTAAGCAACTAAGCGAAATAAAGCCATAGAACGCTTATTTGCCTTCTATCTATGCATTCTGACACTCCAACAATGTGTTCTGCTTCAATGTGGCTCATTTTACAAAGCTTCTTATTTCTGAAGTGAACATGCAGTTCTACTCAAGAGTAAGCAACTAAGCGAAATAAAGCCATAGAACGCTTATTTGCCTTCTATCTATGAATTCTGACACTCCAAGAATGTGTTCTGCTTCAATTTGGCTCATTTTCCAAAGATGCTTATTTCTGGAGTGAACATGCATTTCTACTCAAGAGTAAGCAATTAAGCGAAATAAAGCCATAGAACGCTTATTTGCCTCATATCTATGCATTCTGACACTCCAACAATGTGTTCTGCTTCAATTTCGATCATTTTACAAAGGTGCTTATTCCTGGAGTGAGTATGCAGTTCTACTCAAGAGTAAGCAACTAAGCGAAATAAAGCCATAGAACGCTTATTTGCCTTCTATCTATGCATTGTGACACTCCAACAATGTGTTCTGCTTCAATTTGGATCATTTTACAAAGGTGCTTATTTCTGGAGTGAACATGCAGTTCTACTCAAGAGTAAGCAACTAAGCGAAATAAAGCCATAGAACGCTTATTTGCCTTCTATCTATGCATTCTGACACTCCAACAACGTGTTCTGCTTCAATTTGGCTAATTTTCCAAAATGCTTATTTCTGAAGTGAACATGCGGTTCTACTCAAGAGTAAGCAACTAAGCGAAATAAAGCCATAGAACGCTTATTTGCCTTCTATCTATGCATTCTGACTCTCCAACAATGTGTTCTGCTTCAATCTGGCTCATTTTACAAAGGTGCTTATTCCTGGAGTGAACATGCAGTTCTACTCAAGATTAAGTAACTAAGCGAAATAAACCTATAGAACGCTTTTTTGCCTTCTGTCTATGCATTCTGACACTCCAAGAATGTGTTCTGCTTCAATTTGGCTCATTTTACAAAGATGCTTATTTCTGGAGTGAACATGCAGTTCTACTCAAGAGTAAGCAACTAAGCGAAATAAAGCCATAGAACGCTTATTTGCCTTCTATCTATGCATTCTGACAATCCAAGAATGTGTTCTGCTTCAATTTGGCTTATTTTACAAAGATGCTTATTTCTGGAGTGAACATGCAGTTCTACTCAAGAGTAAGCAACTAAGCGAAATAAAGCCATAGAACGCTTATTTGCCTTCTATCTATGCATTCTGAAACTCCAACAATGTGTTCTGCTTCAATTTGGCTCATTTTACAAAGGTGCTTATTTCTGGAGTGCAGATGCATTTCTACTCAAGAGTAAGCAATTAAGCGAAATAAAGCCATAGAACGCTTATTTGCCTTCTATCTATGCATTCTGAAACTCCAACAATGTGTTCTGCTTCAATTTGGCTCATTTTACAAAGGTGCTTATTTCTGGAGTGCAGATGCATTTCTACTCAAGAGTAAGCAATTAAGCGAAATAAAGCCATAGAACGCTTTTTTGCCTTCTATCTATGTATTCTGACACTCCAACAATGTGTTCTGCTTCAATTTGGCTCATTTTACAAAGATGCTTATTTCTGAAGGGAACATGCGGTTCTACTCAAGAGTAAGCAACTAAGCGAAATAAAGCCATAGAACGCTTATTTGCCTTCTATCTATGCATTCTGACACTCCAACAATGTGTTCTGCTTCAATTTGGCTCATTTTACAAAGGTGCTTATTTCTGGAGTGAACATGCAGTTCTACTCAAGAGTAAGCAACTAAGCAAAATAAACCTATAGAATGCTTTTTTGCCTTCTGTCTAGGCATTCTGACACTCCAACAATGTGTTCTGCTTCAATTTGGCTCATTTTACAAAGGTGCTTATTTCTGAAGTGAACATGCGGTTGTACTCAAGAGTAAGCAACTAAGCGAAATAAAGCCATAGAACGCTTATTTGCCTTCTATCTATGCATTCTGACACTCCAACAATGTGTTCTGCTTCAATGTGGCTCATTTTACAAAGGTGCTTATTTCTGAAGTGAACATGCAGTTCTACTCAAGAGTAAGCAACTAAGCGAAATAAAGCCATAGAACGCTTATTTGCCTTCTATCTATGCATTCTGACCCTCCAACAATGTGTTCTGCTTCAATTTGGCTCATTTTACAAAGGTGCTTATTCCTGGAGTGAACATGCAGTTCTACTCAAGAGTAAGTAACTAAGCGAAATAAACCTATAGAACGCTTTTTTGCCTCCTGTCTATGCATTCTGACACTCCAACAATGTGTTCTGCTTCAATTTGGATCATTTTACAAAGGTGCTCATTTCTGGAGTGAACATGCATTTCTACTCAAGAGTAAGCAATTAAGCGAAATAAATCCATAGAACACTTATTTGCCTTCTATCTATTCATTCTGACACTCCAACAATGTGTTCTGCTTCAATTTGGATCATTTTACAAAGGTGCTTATTTCTGGAGTGAACATGCAGTTCTACTCAAGAGTAAGCAACTAAGCAAAATAAACCTATAGAACGCTTTTTTGCCTTCTGTCTATGCATTCTGACACTCCAACAATGTGTTCTGCTTCAATTTGGCTCATTTTACAAAGGTGCTTATTTCTGAAGTGAATATGCGGTTCTACTCAAGAGTAAGCAACTAAGCGAAATAAAGCCATAGAACGCTTATTTGCCTTCTATCTATGCCTTCTGACACTCCAACAATGTGTTCTGCTTCAATGTGGCTCATTTTACAAAGGTGCTTATTTCTGAAGTGAACATGCGGTTCTACTCAAGAGTAAGCAACTAAGCGAAATAAAGCCATAGAACGCTTATTTGCCTTCTATCTATGCATTCTGACACTCCAACAATGTGTTCTGCTTCAATTTGGCTCATTTTACAAAGATGCTTATTTCTGAAGTGAACATGCGGTTCTACTCAAGAGTAAGCAACTAAGCGAAATAAAGCCATAGAACGCTTATTTGCCTCATATCTATGCATTCTGACACTCCAACAATGTGTTCTGCTTCAATTTGGATCATTTTACAAAGGTGCTTATTTCTGGAGTGAACATGCAGTTCTACTCAAGAGTAAGCAACTAAGCGAAATAAAGCCATAGAACGCTTATTTGCCTTCTATCTATGCATTCTGACACTCCAACAATGTGTTCTGCTTCAATTTGGCTCATTTAACAAATATGCTTATTTCTGGTGTGAACATGTAGTTCTACTCAAGAGTAAGCAACTAAGCGAAATAAAGCCATAGAACGCTTATTTGCCTTCTATCTATGCATTCTGACACTCCAACAGTGTGTTCTGCTTCAATTTGGATCATTTTACAAAGGTGCTCATTTCTGGAGTGAACATGCATTTCTACTCAAGAGTAAGCAATTAAGCGAAATAAAGCCATAGAACGCTTATTTGCCTTCTATCTATGCATTCTGAAACTCCAACAATGTGTTCTGCTTCAATTTGGATCATTTTACAAAGGTGCTTATTCCTGGAGTGAATATGCAGTTCTACTCAAGAGTAAGCAACTAAGCGAAATAAAGCCATAGAACGCTTATTTGCCTTCTATCTATGCATTCTGACACTCCAACAATGTGTTCTGCTTCAATTTGGATCATTTTACAAAGGTGCTTATTTCTGGAGTGAACATGCAGTTCTACTCAAGAGTAAGCAACTAAGCGAAATAAAGCCATAGAACGCTTATTTGCCTTCTATCTATGCATTCTGACACTCCAACAATGTGTTCTGCTTCAATTTGGATCATTTTACAAAGGTGCTCATTTCTGGAGTGAACATGCATTTCTACTCAAGAGTAAGCAATTAACCGAAATAAATCCATAGAACGCTTATTTGCCTTCTATCTATGCATTCTGACACTCCAACAATGTGTTCTGCTTCAATTTGGCTCATTTAACAAATATGCTTATTTCTGGTGTGAACATGTAGTTCTACTCAAGAGTAAGCAACTAAGCGAAATAAAGCCATAGAACGCTTATTTGCCTTCTATCTATGCATTCTGACACTCCAACAATGTGTTCTGCTTCTATTTGGCTCATTTTACAAAGATGCTTATTTCTGAAGTGAACATGCGGTTCTACTCAAGAGTAAGCAACTAAGCGAAATAAAGCCATAGAACGCTTATTTGCCTCATATCTATGCATTCTGACTCTCCAACAATGTGTTCTGCTTCAATCTGGCTCATTTTACAAAGGTGCTTATTCCTGGAGTGAACATGCAGTTCTACTCAAGATTAAGTAACTAAGCGAAATAAACCTATAGAACGCTTTTTTGCCTTCTGTCTATGCATTCTGACACTCCAAGAATGTGTTCTGCTTCAATTTGGCTCATTTTACAAAGATGCTTATTTCTGGAGTGAACATGCAGTTCTACTCAAGAGTGAGCAACTAAGCGAAATAAAGCCATAGAACGCTTATTTGCCTTCTATCTATGCATTCTGACAATCCAAGAATGTGTTCTGCTTCAATTTGGCTTATTTTACAAAGATGCTTATTTCTGGAGTGAACATGCAGTTCTACTCAAGAGTAAGCAACTAAGCGAAATAAAGCCATAGAACGCTTATTTGCCTTCTATCTATGCATTCTGAAACTCCAACAATGTGTTCTGCTTCAATTTGGCTCATTTTACAAAGGTGCTTATTTCTGGAGTGCAGATGCATTTCTACTCAAGAGTAAGCAATTAAGCGAAATAAAGCCATAGAACGCTTTTTTGCCTTCTATCTATGTATTCTGACACTCCAACAATGTGTTCTGCTTCAATTTGGCTCATTTTACAAAGATGCTTATTTCTGAAGGGAACATGCGGTTCTACTCAAGAGTAAGCAACTAAGCGAAATAAAGCCATAGAACGCTTATTTGCCTTCTATCTATGCATTCTGACACTCCAACAATGTGTTCTGCTTCAATTTGGCTCATTTTACAAAGGTGCTTATTTCTGGAGTGAACATGCAGTTCTACTCAAGAGTAAGCAACTAAGCAAAATAAACCTATAGAATGCTTTTTTGCCTTCTGTCTAGGCATTCTGACACTCCAACAATGTGTTCTGCTTCAATTTGGCTCATTTTACAAAGGTGCTTATTTCTGAAGTGAACATGCGGTTGTACTCAAGAGTAAGCAACTAAGCGAAATAAAGCCATGTTGTTGTTGTTGTTGTTGTTGTTGTTTAGTCGTTTAGTCGTGTCCGACTCTTCGTGACCCCATGGACCATAGCACGCCAGGCACTCCTGTCTTGCACTGCCTCCCGCAGTTTGGTCAAACTCATGTTCGTAGCTTCGAGAACACTGTCCAACCATCTTGTCCTCTGTCGTCCCCTTCTCCTAGTGCCCTCAATCTTTCCCAACATCAGGGTCTTTTCCAAGGATTCTTCTCTTCTCATGAGGTGGCCAAAGTATTGGAGCCTCAGCTTCACGATCTGTCCTTCCAGGGAGCACTCAGGGCTGATTTCCTTAAGAATGGATAGGTTTGATCTTCTAGCAGTCCATGGGACTCTCAAGAGTCTCCTCCAGCACCATAATTCAAAAGCATCAATTCTTCGACGATCAGCCTTCTTTATGGTCCAGCTCTCACTTCCATACATCACTACTGGGAAAACCATAGCTTTAACTATACGGACCTTTGTCGGCAAAGTGATGTCTCTGCTTTTTAAGATGCTGTCTAGGTTTGTCATTGCTTTTCTCCCAAGAAGCAGGCGTCTTTTAATTTCGTGACTGCTGTCACCATCTGCAGTGATCAAGGAGCCCAAGAAAGTAAAATCTCTCACTGCCTCCATTTCTTCCCCTTCTATTTGCCAGGAGGTGATGGGACCAGTGGCCATGATCTTGGTTTTTTTGATGTTGAGCTTCAGACCATATTTTGCGCTCTCCTCTTTCACCCTCATTAAAAGGTTCTTTAATTCCTCCTCGCTTTCTGCCATCAAGGTTGTGTCATCTGCATATCTGAGGTTGTTGATATTTCTTCCGGCAATCTTAATTCCGGCTTGGGATTCATCTAGTCCAGCCTTTCGCATGATGAATTCTGCATATAAGTTAAATAAGCAGGGAGACAATATACAACCTTGTCGTACTCCTTTCCCAATTTTGAACCAATCAGTTGTTCCATATCCAGTTCTAACTGTAGCTTCTTGTCCCACATAGAGATTTCTCAGGAGACAGATGAGGTGATCAGGCACTCCCATTTCTTTAAGAACTTGCCATAGTTTGCTGTGGTCGACACAGTCAAAGGCTTTTGCATAGTCAATGAAGCAGAAGTAGACGTTTTTCTGGAACTCTCTAGCTTTCTCCATAATCCAGCGCATGTTTGCTATTTGGTCTCTGGTTCCTCTGCCCTTTCGAAATCCAGCTTGCACTTCTGGGAGTTCTCGGTCCACATACTGCCTAAGCCTGCCTTGTAGAATTTTAAGCATAACCTTGCTAGCGTGTGAAATGAGCGCAATTGTGCGGTAGTTAGAGCATTCTTTGGCACTGCCCTTCTTTGGAATTGGGATGTAGACTGATCTTTTCCAATCCTCTGGCCATTGCTGAGTTTTCCAAACTTGCTGGCATATTGGGTGTAGCACCTTAACAGCATCATCTTTTAAAATTTTAAATAGTTCAGCTGGAATATCATCACTTCCACTGGCCTTGTTATTAGCAATGCTTTCTAAGGCCCATTTGACTTCACTCTCCAAGATGTCTGGCTCAAGGTCAGCAACCACACTACCTGGGGTGTATGAGACCTCCATATCTTTCTGGTATAATTCCTCTGTGTATTCTTGCCACCTCTTCTTGATGTCTTCTGCTTCTGTTAGGTCCTTACCACTTTTGTCCTTGATTATGGTAATCTTTGTACGAAATGTTCCTTTCATATCACCAATTTTCTTGAACAGATCTCTGGTTTTCCCCATTCTATTGTTTTCCTCTATTTCTTTGCATTGCTCATTTAAGAAGACCCTCTTGTCTCTCCTTGCTGTTTTTTGGAAATCTGCATTCAGTTTCCTGTATCTTTCCCTATCTCCCTTGCATTTTGCTTGCCTCCTCTCCTCCGCTATTTGTAAGGCCTCGTTGGACAGCCATTTTGCTTTCTTGCATTTCCTTTTCCTTGGGATGGTTTTCATTGCTGCCTCCTGTATAATGTTACGAGCCTCCATCCATAGTTCTTCAGGCACTCTGTCCACCAAATCTAAATCCTTAAACCTGTTCCTCACTTCCACTGTGTATTCATAAGGGATTTGATTCAGATTGTATCTTACTGGCCCAGTGGTTTTTCCTACTTTCTTCAGTTTAAGCTGGAATTTTGCTATAAGAAGCTGATGATCTGAGTTACAATCAGCTCCAGGTCTTGTTTTTGCTGACTGTATAGAGCTTCTCCATCTTTGGCTGCAGAGAATATAATCAATCTGATTTCGATGCTGCCCATTTGGTGATATCCATGTGTAGAGTCGTCTCTTGTGTTGTTGGAAGAGAGTGTTTGTGATGACCAGCTTGTTCTCTTGACAGAACTCTATTAGCCTTTGCCCTGCTTCATTTTGAACTCCAAGGCCAAACTTGCCAGTTGTTCCTTTTATCTCTTGATTCCCTACTTTAGCATTCCAATCCCCTGTAATGAGAAGAACATCCTTCTTTGGTGTCATTTCTAGAAGTTGTTGTAGGTCTTCATAGAATTGGTCAATTTCACTTTCTTCAGCACCAGTAGTTGGTGCATAAACTTGGATTACTGTGATGTTAAAAGGTCTGCCTTGGATTCGTATCGAGATCATTCTGTCATTTTTGAGATTGCATCCTGTAAGAGAGAGGGCTTGCAGAGAGCAGCCCACTCTGCTTACTTCCACCAGATGGGAGAGCAGCAGCAAGTCTGGGAGTTCAAATCAGGAACAGGAAGGGTTAAGACGGGTCCAGGGCTCTGCAGAGTCCTGGTGGCTCAGCTCCAGGTTGGTAGCAGGGAAGCAGGGGAGGAGCTAGCTTCAGCAGGGGCTGGAAAGGAGGGAGGAGAGAGAACGGCACCTCAGGAGCCTGGTTTGGGACCACGGAGGACCCATAGAGCAAGGAGGAGGGGCGTTTGGAGTCTTAAAAGGGGGGTCAGAGCCCACGAGACGCCATTGTGGGCTTCTGCCCCCATGCAGAGCAGACATGATTTGAGACATCTCACCACTGTATATAGCATGCACAATAAAACTATGAAAATCCAGAGGATGTGTGGAGTGCTTACTCGGGAGTAGCCAACACCCCATCTGTGACAGCAAGCCCACAATCTTTTGATGGCTACCCCGAGGGAAGAGGGCTGCAAATGTAGCAGCCGGCATGAAGTTGGCAGCATCTAAAGCAGAAGAGAGAGATGCCGAGGGAGGATTGGCATGAGTTGCCAGCACCCTGCAACTATGGAACGGCTCAAGCACCAGGTAGGCACCCGGGCACAGGGGAAGCCAAGCTTAGTGAACCGAGCAGCTCTGAACACAGCCAAGCCGGGGGAGCGGAGGCTGGACAAGCAGAGAGGACACTCGGGACGGGCCAGCACTTCGTAGGGCGACCCTCAGCACAAGCTGGCTCTAAGACTGAGAGGCATGGTGGCGTGGAAGTGCAGGAGGCTGAGAGGCGAGTCCGGGCAGAGGGGACAGACGGAGGGGAAAGGCAGCGGCCACAAGTTCCCATACAGTCCCGGGGAGGCAGCTGCAGCACAGCACAGCCCCCTCCAGCCAGATGTGATGCAGAGGGACAAAGCCCGCGCGCGGGTACTTTCAAACGCTGACGCGGGAAAACAGAGGAAAGAGAAAGGCGGGAGATGCCTTTACAATGCACCCAGCCACTGGGTGGAACACTGCCCCCAGAGGAAGGAATGGCGAGAGCAGGCAGGCACAGACACAAGCCTGGATGCCAGATCAGGAGGGGAGGGGCCAGGCAGAGCACCAACAACTGAGCCCTCCTGTAACACCCCACAGCACGACAAAGAGATGGAAGTAAGTCTGCAGCTGCCAAGAGGCCAGACCCAGGAGACAGTCGGGCTTCTCCGCAGGGGCAGCAGCAACGATTTCCTATCGGTGCACTTGGCTAAGCAGGATCAGATTCCCATTTTCCCAAGGGAGCTGCCCATGAGCGTCTTGACCGTAGGCGGCCGGGAATTGCAGGAGGGTGAGGTCACGCAACAGACCCCCTCTCGGAAGATGACAGTGAACAAGCACGCAGAAGTGCTAGCTTTGGACTTAATGGACAATGACCCTGTGGGCAGCCAGCGCCGGGGAGATCTCACCTTTGGAGATGCAGACGGCAAGGAGCACTGCAGGAAAGAAGGAGAATCCTCAGGATCGCACCACATCAGCTCCCCAGGCGGATGGAACGACGCAGAGGCGGGGATGCAGGAAGAGAAACTGAGCCAACTCACCAAAGAGGACACTTTTACCCAGAACATACGGAGGGACTTGAGGGAGAAAAAGGGGGCAGGGGAAGGGCTTGCCGAGAAAGAGGGGTTACTCTTTAGCAATGATGCCCGGTATATGCCCCAGGACTCCCTCAGAGGGAAGATTCTCAAGCAATATCATGACAACCCCACGGAGGGGCATGCAGTACATGTCTTCACGAGGCTCACACCCAGTAAGGCCAGTCTTGGGCGAAACCCCAGAGCCTTCCCAGAGCAGGGGGAGGGGGAGATTGGGGGACCACCTATTGAGGCATGGGGTGAGAGGAGGGAGACAGTACACCAACAACTGGATGGAGACGTGGCAAGGGGCAATGAGGCTTACAAGGAGGGGGCAGACCATCACAGGGGACTGGAGAAGGTCTTCCACGGAGGGGACAGGGTCTGGCTGTGGTCAGAAGGCCTTCCCATGGGGGGAAGGGGGAAGAAGCTGGCACCCAGAAGGCTGGGGCCCTTCAAGGTTCTGACACAGATCAACCCTGTCACCTTCAGGGGGGAAGTACCTACAGCGAGAAAGGTCCATCCCGTGGGTCACAGGTCTTTGCTCTCACACTTCAGGGAAAGCCCAAGGTTCAGAGGACGTGACACACATCCAACACAAGACGCTGACAGGAGAGAGGGGGAGGAAATCACACAAAAGATACTAGACAGAAGGGTGGAGGGAGAAGGCAGCCAAGAGGTTCCAGAAAGAAAGGAAGAGGAGGAGGTCTACAGTGCCACAGCGAGCCCGGGCTCCCGGTGGGGGGAGGGGGGGTTAAAATGTCTGATGGCCAGGCAGGGCACTCCTGCTTCCCAAAACGCGGAGGCAACCACGCACACCATGCAAGGGGAGGACCGCACACTGGAACTGCACGCTCCTTTCTCCCACAGACCCAAACCACCACACGTCAGTAGCACAGGGAACACAGAGGGGGAGGGCGATCCCAGGTGGGGAGCAGGGGAGACGCAGACCCAAGGAGCCCTCCGGGAATCGGAAGCAATTTTCCAGAGGGAGGAGGAGGATGACAACGGAAGGAACTACACGGACCAGCCACCCAGCACCGACGGGGAACAGGATTTTACACACACTACAGAGGAGGAAGACCTGTCAGGCTTCCAGCCCTCTTTACAGACATCAGACCAGGCAAACCAGGCCTCAGAAAGGGGGGGGGAGCCTGGAGGGGGGGTGGATGTAAGAGAGAGGGCTTGCAGAGAGCAGCCCACTCTGCTTACTTCCACCAGATGGGAGAGCAGCAGCAAGTCTGGGAGTTCAAATCAGGAACAGGAAGGGTTAAGACGGGTCCAGGGCTCTGCAGAGTCCTGGTGGCTCAGCTCCAGGTTGGTAGCAGGGAAGCAGGGGAGGAGCTAGCTTCAGCAGGGGCTGGAAAGGAGGGAGGAGAGAGAACGGCACCTCAGGAGCCTGGTTTGGGACCACGGAGGACCCATAGAGCAAGGAGGAGGGGCGTTTGGAGTCTTAAAAGGGGGGTCAGAGCCCACGAGACGCCATTGTGGGCTTCTGCCCCCATGCAGAGCAGACATGATTTGAGACATCTCACCACTGTATATAGCATGCACAATAAAACTATGAAAATCCAGAGGATGTGTGGAGTGCTTACTCGGGAGTAGCCAACACCCCATCTGTGACACATCCCATTACAGCTTTTGCCACTCTTTTGTTGACTATGAGGGCCACTCCATTTCTGCTACAGGATTCTTGCCCACAGTAGTAGATATGATAGTCACCCGAACTGAATTCGCCCATTCCCTTCCATTTTAGTTCACTGATGCCCAGGATGTCGATATTTATTCTTGTCATCTCATTTTTGACCACATCCAGCTTACCTCTATTCATGGTTCTTACATTCCAGGTTCCTATGCAATATTTTTCTTTACAGCATCGGACTTTCCTTTCGCTTCCAGGCATATCCGCAACTGAGCGTCCTTTCGGCTTTGGCCCAGCCGCTTCATCAGCTCTGAATCTACTTGTACTTGTCCTCCGCTCTTCCTCAGTAGCATGTTGGACGCCTTCCGACCTGAGGGGCTCATCTTCCAGCGTCATAACTTTTATATGCCTGTTGTCTTTGTCCATGGAGTTTTCTTGGCAGGGATACTGGAGTGGCTTGCCAGTTCCTTCTCCAGGTGGATCACGTTTAGTCAAAACTCTCCACTATGACCTGTCCATCTTGGGTGGCCCTGCATGGAATAGCTCATAGCTTCTCTGAGTTATTCAAGCCCCTTCGCCACGACAAGGCATTGATCCATGAAGGGGGAAATAAAGCCATAGAACGCTTATTTGCCTTCTATCTATGCATTCTGACACTCCAACAATGTGTTCTGCTTCAATGTGGCTCATTTTACAAAGGTGCTTATTTCTGAAGTGAACATGCAGTTCTACTCAAGAGTAAGCAACTAAGCGAAATAAAGCCATAGAACGCTTATTTGCCTTCTATCTATGCATTCTGACACTCCAACAATGTGTTCTGCTTCAATTCGGCTCATTTTACAAAGATGCTTATTTCTGGAGTGAACATGCAGTTCTACTCAAGAGTAAGCAACTAAGCGAAATAAAGCCATAGAACGCTTATTTGCCTTCTATCTATGCATTCTGACACTCCAACAATGTGTTCTGCTTCAATTTGGATCATTTTACAAAGGTGCTTATTTCTGGAGTGAACATGCAGTTCTACTCAAGAGTAAGCAACTAAGCAAAATAAACCTATAGAACGCTTTTTTGCCTTCTGTCTATGCATTCTGACACTCCAACAATGTGTTCTGCTTCAATTTGGCTCATTTTACAAAGGTGCTTATTTCTGAAGTGAATATGCGGTTCTACTCAAGAGTAAGCAACTAAGCGAAATAAAGCCATAGAACGCTTATTTGCCTTCTATCTATGCATTCTGACACTCCAACAATGTGTTCTGCTTCAATGTGGCTCATTTTACAAAGGTGCTTATTTCTGAAGTGAACATGCGGTTCTACTCAAGAGTAAGCAACTAAGCGAAATAAAGCCATAGAACGCTTATTTGCCTTCTATCTATGCATTCTGACACTCCAACAATGTGTTCTGCTTCTATTTGGCTCATTTTACAAAGATGCTTATTTCTGAAGTGAACATGCGGTTCTACTCAAGAGTAAGCAACTAAGCGAAATAAAGCCATAGAACGCTTATTTGCCTCATATCTATGCATTCTGACACTCCAACAATGTGTTCTGCTTCAATTTGGATCATTTTACAAAGGTGCTTATTTCTGGAGTGAACATGCAGTTCTACTCAAGAGTAAGCAACTAAGCGAAATAAAGCCATAGAACGCTTATTTGCCTTCTATCTATGCATTCTGACACTCCAACAATGTGTTCTGCTTCAATTTGGCTCATTTTACAAAGGTGCTTATTCCTGGAGTGAATATGCAGTTCTACTCAAGAGTAAGCAACTAAGCGAAATAAAGCCATAGAACGCTTATTTGCCTTCTATCTATGCATTCTGACACTCCAACAATGTGTTCTGCTTCAATTTGGATCATTTTACAAAGGTGCTTATTTCTGGAGTGAACATGCAGTTCTACTCAAGAGTAAGCAACTAAGCGAAATAAAGCCATAGAACGCTTATTTGCCTTCTATCTATGCATTCTGACACTCCAACAATGTGTTCTGCTTCAATTTGGATCATTTTACAAAGGTGCTCATTTCTGGAGTGAACATGCATTTCTACTCAAGAGTAAGCAATTAAGCGAAATAAATCCATAGAACGCTTATTTGCCTTCTATCTATTCATTCTGACACTCCAACAATGTGTTCTGCTTCAATTTGGATCATTTTACAAAGGTGCTTATTTCTGGAGTGAACATGCAGTTCTACTCAAGAGTAAGCAACTAAGCAAAATAAACCTATAGAACGCTTTTTTGCCTTCTGTCTATGCATTCTGACACTCCAACAATGTGTTCTGCTTCAATTTGGCTCATTTTACAAAGGTGCTTATTTCTGAAGTGAATATGCGGTTCTACTCAAGAGTAAGCAACTAAGCGAAATAAAGCCATAGAATGCTTATTTGCCTTCTATCTATGCATTCTGACACTCCAACAATGTGTTCTGCTTCAATGTGGCTCATTTTACAAAGGTGCTTATTTCTGAAGTGAACATGCGGTTCTACTCAAGAGTAAGCAACTAAGCGAAATAAAGCCATAGAACGCTTATTTGCCTTCTATCTATGCATTCTGACACTCCAACAATGTGTTCTGCTTCTATTTGGCTCATTTTACAAAGATGCTTATTTCTGAAGTGAACATGCGGTTCTACTCAAGAGTAAGCAACTAAGCGAAATAAAGCCATAGAACGCTTATTTGCCTCATATCTATGCATTCTGACACTCCAACAATGTGTTCTGCTTCAGTTTGGATCAGTTTACAAAGGTGCTTATTTCTGGAGTGAACATGCAGTTCTACTCAAGAGTAAGCAACTAAGCGAAATAAAGCCATAGAACGCTTATTTGCCTTCTATCTATGCATTCTGACACTCCAACAATGTGTTCTGCTTCAATTTGGCTCATTTAACAAATATGCTTATTTCTGGTGTGAACATGTAGTTCTACTCAAGAGTAAGCAACTAAGCGAAATAAAGCCATAGAACGCTTATTTGCCTTCTATCTATGCATTCTGACACTCCAACAGTGTGTTCTGCTTCAATTTGGATCATTTTACAAAGGTGCTCATTTCTGGAGTGAACATGCATTTCTACTCAAGAGTAAGCAATTAAGCGAAATAAAGCCATAGAACGCTTATTTGCCTTCTATCTATGCATTCTGACACTCCAACAATGTGTTCTGCTTCAATTTGGCTCATTTTACAAAGATGCTTATTTCTGAAGGGAACATGCGGTTCTACTCAAGAGTAAGCAACTAAGCGAAATAAAGCCATAGAACGCTTATTTGCCTACTATCTATGCATTCTGACACTCCAACAATGTGTTCTGCTTCAATGTGGCTCATTTTACAAAGCTTCTTATTTCTGAAGTGAACATGCAGTTCTACTCAAGAGTAAGCAACTAAGCGAAATAAAGCCATAGAACGCTTATTTGCCTTCTATCTATGCATTCTGACACTCCAACAATGTGTTCTGCTTCTATTTGGCTCATTTTACAAAGATGCTTATTTCTGAAGTGAACATGCGGTTCTACTCAAGAGTAAGCAACTAAGCGAAATAAAGCCATAGAACGCTTATTTGCCTCATATCTATGCATTCTGACACTCCAACAATGTGTTCTGCTTCAATTTGGATCATTTTACAAAGGTGCTTATTTCTGGAGTGAACATGCAGTTCTACTCAAGAGTAAGCAACTAAGCGAAATAAAGCCATAGAACGCTTATTTGCCTTCTATCTATGCATTCTGACACTCCAACAATGTGTTCTGCTTCAATTTGGCTCATTTTACAAAGGTGCTTATTCCTGGAGTGAATATGCAGTTCTACTCAAGAGTAAGCAACTAAGCGAAATAAAGCCATAGAACGCTTATTTGCCTTCTATCTATGCATTCTGACACTCCAACAATGTGTTCTGCTTCAATTTGGATCATTTTACAAAGGTGCTTATTTCTGGAGTGAACATGCAGTTCTACTCAAGAGTAAGCAACTAAGCGAAATAAAGCCATAGAACGCTTATTTGCCTTCTATCTATGCATTCTGACACTCCAACAATGTGTTCTGCTTCAATTTGGATCATTTTACAAAGGTGCTCATTTCTGGAGTGAACATGCATTTCTACTCAAGAGTAAGCAATTAAGCGAAATAAATCCATAGAACGCTTATTTGCCTTCTATCTATTCATTCTGACACTCCAACAATGTGTTCTGCTTCAATTTGGATCATTTTACAAAGGTGCTTATTTCTGGAGTGAACATGCAGTTCTACTCAAGAGTAAGCAACTAAGCAAAATAAACCTATAGAACGCTTTTTTGCCTTCTGTCTATGCATTCTGACACTCCAACAATGTGTTCTGCTTCAATGTGGCTCATTTTACAAAGGTGCTTATTTCTGAAGTGAACATGCGGTTCTACTCAAGAGTAAGCAACTAAGCGAAATAAAGCCATAGAACGCTTATTTGCCTTCTATCTATGCATTCTGACACTCCAACAATGTGTTCTGCTTCTATTTGGCTCATTTTACAAAGATGCTTATTTCTGAAGTGAACATGCGGTTCTACTCAAGAGTAAGCAACTAAGCGAAATAAAGCCATAGAACGCTTATTTGCCTCATATCTATGCATTCTGACACTCCAACAATGTGTTCTGCTTCAGTTTGGATCAGTTTACAAAGGTGCTTATTTCTGGAGTGAACATGCAGTTCTACTCAAGAGTAAGCAACTAAGCGAAATAAAGCCATAGAACGCTTATTTGCCTTCTATCTATGCATTCTGACACTCCAACAATGTGTTCTGCTTCAATTTGGCTCATTTAACAAATATGCTTATTTCTGGTGTGAACATGTAGTTCTACTCAAGAGTAAGCAACTAAGCGAAATAAAGCCATAGAACGCTTATTTGCCTTCTATCTATGCATTCTGACACTCCAACAGTGTGTTCTGCTTCAATTTGGATCATTTTACAAAGGTGCTCATTTCTGGAGTGAACATGCATTTCTACTCAAGAGTAAGCAACTAAGCGAAATAAAGCCATAGAACGCTTATTTGCCTTCTATCTATGCATTCTGACACTCCAACAATGTGTTCTGCTTCAATTTGGCTCATTTTACAAAGATGCTTATTTCTGAAGGGAACATGCGGTTCTACTCAAGAGTAAGCAACTAAGCGAAATAAAGCCATAGAACGCTTATTTGCCTACTATCTATGCATTCTGACACTCCAACAATGTGTTCTGCTTCAATGTGGCTCATTTTACAAAGCTTCTTATTTCTGAAGTGAACATGCAGTTCTACTCAAGAGTAAGCAACTAAGCGAAATAAAGCCATAGAACGCTTATTTGCCTTCTATCTATGAATTCTGACACTCCAAGAATGTGTTCTGCTTCAATTTGGCTCATTTTCCAAAGATGCTTATTTCTGGAGTGAACATGCATTTCTACTCAAGAGTAAGCAATTAAGCGAAATAAAGCCATAGAACGCTTATTTGCCTCATATCTATGCATTCTGACACTCCAACAATGTGTTCTGCTTCAATTTGGATCATTTTACAAAGGTGCTTATTCCTGGAGTGAGTATGCAGTTCTACTCAAGAGTAAGCAACTAAGCGAAATAAAGCCATAGAACGCTTATTTGCCTTCTATCTATGCATTGTGACACTCCAACAATGTGTTCTGCTTCAATTTGGATCATTTTACAAAGGTGCTTATTTCTGGAGTGAACATGCAGTTCTACTCAAGAGTAAGCAACTAAGCGAAATAAAGCCATAGAACGCTTATTTGCCTTCTATCTATGCATTCTGACACTCCAACAACGTGTTCTGCTTCAATTTGGCTAATTTTCCAAAATGCTTATTTCTGAAGTGAACATGCGGTTCTACTCAAGAGTAAGCAACTAAGCGAAATAAAGCCATAGAACGCTTATTTGCCTTCTATCTATGCATTCTGACACTCCAACAATGTGTTCTGCTTCTATTTGGCTCATTTTACAAAGATGCTTATTTCTGAAGTGAACATGCGGTTCTACTCAAGAGTAAGCAACTAAGCGAAATAAAGCCATAGAACGCTTATTTGCCTCATATCTATGCATTCTGACACTCCAACAATGTGTTCTGCTTCAGTTTGGATCAGTTTACAAAGGTGCTTATTTCTGGAGTGAACATGCAGTTCTACTCAAGAGTAAGCAACTAAGCGAAATAAAGCCATAGAACGCTTATTTGCCTTCTATCTATGCATTCTGACACTCCAACAATGTGTTCTGCTTCAATTTGGCTCATTTAACAAATATGCTTATTTCTGGTGTGAACATGTAGTTCTACTCAAGAGTAAGCAACTAAGCGAAATAAAGCCATAGAACGCTTATTTGCCTTCTATCTATGCATTCTGACACTCCAACAGTGTGTTCTGCTTCAATTTGGATCATTTTACAAAGGTGCTCATTTCTGGAGTGAACATGCATTTCTACTCAAGAGTAAGCAATTAAGCGAAATAAAGCCATAGAACGCTTATTTGCCTTCTATCTATGCATTCTGACACTCCAACAATGTGTTCTGCTTCAATTTGGCTCATTTTACAAAGATGCTTATTTCTGAAGGGAACATGCGGTTCTACTCAAGAGTAAGCAACTAAGCGAAATAAAGCCATAGAACGCTTATTTGCCTACTATCTATGCATTCTGACACTCCAACAATGTGTTCTGCTTCAATGTGGCTCATTTTACAAAGCTTCTTATTTCTGAAGTGAACATGCAGTTCTACTCAAGAGTAAGCAACTAAGCGAAATAAAGCCATAGAACGCTTATTTGCCTTCTATCTATGAATTCTGACACTCCAAGAATGTGTTCTGCTTCAATTTGGCTCATTTTCCAAAGATGCTTATTTCTGGAGTGAACATGCATTTCTACTCAAGAGTAAGCAATTAAGCGAAATAAAGCCATAGAACGCTTATTTGCCTCATATCTATGCATTCTGACACTCCAACAATGTGTTCTGCTTCAATTTGGATCATTTTACAAAGGTGCTTATTCCTGGAGTGAGTATGCAGTTCTACTCAAGAGTAAGCAACTAAGCGAAATAAAGCCATAGAACGCTTATTTGCCTTCTATCTATGCATTGTGACACTCCAACAATGTGTTCTGCTTCAATTTGGATCATTTTACAAAGGTGCTTATTTCTGGAGTGAACATGCAGTTCTACTCAAGAGTAAGCAACTAAGCGAAATAAAGCCATAGAACGCTTATTTGCCTTCTATCTATGCATTCTGACACTCCAACAACGTGTTCTGCTTCAATTTGGCTAATTTTCCAAAATGCTTATTTCTGAAGTGAACATGCGGTTCTACTCAAGAGTAAGCAACTAAGCGAAATAAAGCCATAGAACGCTTATTTGCCTTCTATCTATGCATTCTGACTCTCCAACAATGTGTTCTGCTTCAATCTGGCTCATTTTACAAAGGTGCTTATTCCTGGAGTGAACATGCAGTTCTACTCAAGATTAAGTAACTAAGCGAAATAAACCTATAGAACGCTTTTTTGCCTTCTGTCTATGCATTCTGACACTCCAAGAATGTGTTCTGCTTCAATTTGGCTCATTTTACAAAGATGCTTATTTCTGGAGTGAACATGCAGTTCTACTCAAGAGTAAGCAACTAAGCGAAATAAAGCCATAGAACGCTTATTTGCCTTCTATCTATGCATTCTGACAATCCAAGAATGTGTTCTGCTTCAATTTGGCTTATTTTACAAAGATGCTTATTTCTGGAGTGAACATGCAGTTCTACTCAAGAGTAAGCAACTAAGCGAAATAAAGCCATAGAACGCTTATTTGCCTTCTATCTATGCATTCTGAAACTCCAACAATGTGTTCTGCTTCAATTTGGCTCATTTTACAAAGGTGCTTATTTCTGGAGTGCAGATGCATTTCTACTCAAGAGTAAGCAATTAAGCGAAATAAAGCCATAGAACGCTTTTTTGCCTTCTATCTATGTATTCTGACACTCCAACAATGTGTTCTGCTTCAATTTGGCTCATTTTACAAAGATGCTTATTTCTGAAGGGAACATGCGGTTCTACTCAAGAGTAAGCAACTAAGCGAAATAAAGCCATAGAACGCTTATTTGCCTTCTATCTATGCATTCTGACACTCCAACAATGTGTTCTGCTTCAATTTGGCTCATTTTACAAAGGTGCTTATTTCTGGAGTGAACATGCAGTTCTACTCAAGAGTAAGCAACTAAGCAAAATAAACCTATAGAATGCTTTTTTGCCTTCTGTCTAGGCATTCTGACACTCCAACAATGTGTTCTGCTTCAATTTGGCTCATTTTACAAAGGTGCTTATTTCTGAAGTGAACATGCGGTTGTACTCAAGAGTAAGCAACTAAGCGAAATAAAGCCATAGAACACTTATTTGCCTTCTATCTATGCATTCTGACACTCCAACAATGTGTTCTGCTTCAATGTGGCTCATTTTACAAAGGTGCTTATTTCTGAAGTGAACATGCAGTTCTACTCAAGAGTAAGCAACTAAGCGAAATAAAGCCATAGAACGCTTATTTGCCTTCTATCTATGCATTCTGACACTCCAACAATGTGTTCTGCTTCAATTCGGCTCATTTTACAAAGATGCTTATTTCTGAAGTGAACATGCGGTTCTACTCAAGAGTAAGCAACTAAGCGAAATAAAGCCATAGAACGCTTATTTGCCTTCTATCTATGCATTCTGACCCTCCAACAATGTGTTCTGCTTCAATTTGGCTCATTTTACAAAGGTGCTTATTCCTGGAGTGAACATGCAGTTCTACTCAAGAGTAAGTAACTAAGCGAAATAAACCTATAGAACGCTTTTTTGCCTCCTGTCTATGCATTCTGACACTCCAAGAATGTGTTCTGCTTCAATTTGGATCATTTTACAAAGGTGCTTATTTCTGGAGTGAACATGCAGTTCTACTCAAGAGTAAGCAACTAAGCGAAATAAAGCCATAGAACGCTTATTTGCCTTCTATCTATGCATTCTGACACTCCAACAATGTGTTCTGCTTCAATTTGGATCATTTTACAAAGGTGCTCATTTCTGGAGTGAACATGCATTTCTACTCAAGAGTAAGCAATTAAGCGAAATAAATCCATAGAACGCTTATTTGCCTTCTATCTATTCATTCTGACACTCCAACAATGTGTTCTGCTTCAATTTGGATCATTTTACAAAGGTGCTTATTTCTGGAGTGAACATGCAGTTCTACTCAAGAGTAAGCAACTAAGCAAAATAAACCTATAGAACGCTTTTTTGCCTTCTGTCTATGCATTCTGACACTCCAACAATGTGTTCTGCTTCAATTTGGCTCATTTTACAAAGGTGCTTATTTCTTAAGTGAATATGCGGTTCTACTCAAGAGTAAGCAACTAAGCGAAATAAAGCCATAGAACGCTTATTTGCCTTCTATCTATGCATTCTGAAACTCCAACAATGTGTTCTGCTTCAATTTGGCTCATTTTACAAAGGTGCTTATTTCTGGAGTGCAGATGCATTTCTACTCAAGAGTAAGCAATTAAGCGAAATAAAGCCATAGAACGCTTTTTTGCCTTCTATCTATGTATTCTGACACTCCAACAATGTGTTCTGCTTCAATTTGGCTCATTTTACAAAGATGCTTATTTCTGAAGGGAACATGCGGTTCTACTCAAGAGTAAGCAACTAAGCGAAATAAAGCCATAGAACGCTTATTTGCCTTCTATCTATGCATTCTGACACTCCAACAATGTGTTCTGCTTCAATTTGGCTCATTTTACAAAGGTGCTTATTTCTGGAGTGAACATGCAGTTCTACTCAAGAGTAAGCAACTAAGCAAAATAAACCTATAGAATGCTTTTTTGCCTTCTGTCTAGGCATTCTGACACTCCAACAATGTGTTCTGCTTCAATTTGGCTCATTTTACAAAGGTGCTTATTTCTGAAGTGAACATGCGGTTGTACTCAAGAGTAAGCAACTAAGCGAAATAAAGCCATAGAACGCTTATTTGCCTTCTATCTATGCATTCTGACACTCCAACAATGTGTTCTGCTTCAATGTGGCTCATTTTACAAAGGTGCTTATTTCTGAAGTGAACATGCAGTTCTACTCAAGAGTAAGCAACTAAGCGAAATAAAGCCATAGAACGCTTATTTGCCTTCTATCTATGCATTCTGACACTCCAACAATGTGTTCTGCTTCAATTCGGCTCATTTTACAAAGATGCTTATTTCTGAAGTGAACATGCGGTTCTACTCAAGAGTAAGCAACTAAGCGAAATAAAGCCATAGAACGCTTATTTGCCTTCTATCTATGCATTCTGACCCTCCAACAATGTGTTCTGCTTCAATTTGGCTCATTTTACAAAGGTGCTTATTCCTGGAGTGAACATGCAGTTCTACTCAAGAGTAAGTAACTAAGCGAAATAAACCTATAGAACGCTTTTTTGCCTCCTGTCTATGCATTCTGACACTCCAAGAATGTGTTCTGCTTCAATTTGGATCATTTTACAAAGGTGCTTATTTCTGGAGTGAACATGCAGTTCTACTCAAGAGTAAGCAATTAAGCGAAATAAATCCATAGAACGCTTATTTGCCTTCTATCTATTCATTCTGACACTCCAACAATGTGTTCTGCTTCAATTTGGATCATTTTACAAAGGTGCTTATTTCTGGAGTGAACATGCAGTTCTACTCAAGAGTAAGCAACTAAGCAAAATAAACCTATAGAACGCTTTTTTGCCTTCTGTCTATGCATTCTGACACTCCAACAATGTGTTCTGCTTCAATTTGGCTCATTTTACAAAGGTGCTTATTTCTGAAGTGAATATGCGGTTCTACTCAAGAGTAAGCAACTAAGCGAAATAAAGCCATAGAACGCTTATTTGCCTTCTATCTATGCCTTCTGACACTCCAACAATGTGTTCTGCTTCAATGTGGCTCATTTTACAAAGGTGCTTATTTCTGAAGTGAACATGCGGTTCTACTCAAGAGTAAGCAACTAAGCGAAATAAAGCCATAGAACGCTTATTTGCCTTCTATCTATGCATTCTGACACTCCAACAATGTGTTCTGCTTCAATTTGGCTCATTTTACAAAGATGCTTATTTCTGAAGTGAACATGCGGTTCTACTCAAGAGTAAGCAACTAAGCGAAATAAAGCCATAGAACGCTTATTTGCCTCATATCTATGCATTCTGACACTCCAACAATGTGTTCTGCTTCAATTTGGATCATTTTACAAAGGTGCTTATTTCTGGAGTGAACATGCAGTTCTACTCAAGAGTAAGCAACTAAGCGAAATAAAGCCATAGAACGCTTATTTGCCTTCTATCTATGCATTCTGACACTCCAACAATGTGTTCTGCTTCAATTTGGCTCATTTAACAAATATGCTTATTTCTGGTGTGAACATGTAGTTCTACTCAAGAGTAAGCAACTAAGCGAAATAAAGCCATAGAACGCTTATTTGCCTTCTATCTATGCATTCTGACACTCCAACAGTGTGTTCTGCTTCAATTTGGATCATTTTACAAAGGTGCTCATTTCTGGAGTGAACATGCATTTCTACTCAAGAGTAAGCAATTAAGCGAAATAAAGCCATAGAACGCTTATTTGCCTTCTATCTATGCATTCTGAAACTCCAACAATGTGTTCTGCTTCAATTTGGATCATTTTACAAAGGTGCTTATTCCTGGAGTGAATATGCAGTTCTACTCAAGAGTAAGCAACTAAGCGAAATAAAGCCATAGAACGCTTATTTGCCTTCTATCTATGCATTCTGACACTCCAACAATGTGTTCTGCTTCAATTTGGATCATTTTACAAAGGTGCTTATTTCTGGAGTGAACATGCAGTTCTACTCAAGAGTAAGCAACTAAGCGAAATAAAGCCATAGAACGCTTATTTGCCTTCTATCTATGCATTCTGACACTCCAACAATGTGTTCTGCTTCAATTTGGATCATTTTACAAAGGTGCTCATTTCTGGAGTGAACATGCATTTCTACTCAAGAGTAAGCAAGTAAGCGAAATAAATCCATAGAACGCTTATTTGCCTTCTATCTATGCATTCTGACACTCCAACAATGTGTTCTGCTTCAATTTGGCTCATTTAACAAATATGCTTATTTCTGGTGTGAACATGTAGTTCTACTCAAGAGTAAGCAACTAAGCGAAATAAAGCCATAGAACGCTTATTTGCCTTCTATCTATGCATTCTGACACTCCAACAGTGTGTTCTGCTTCAATTTGGATCATTTTACAAAGGTGCTCATTTCTGGAGTGAACATGCATTTCTACTCAAGAGTAAGCAATTAAGCGAAATAAAGCCATAGAACGCTTATTTGCCTTCTATCTATGCATTCTGAAACTCCAACAATGTGTTCTGCTTCAATTTGGATCATTTTACAAAGGTGCTTATTCCTGGAGTGAATATGCAGTTCTACTCAAGAGTAAGCAACTAAGCGAAATAAAGCCATAGAACGCTTATTTGCCTTCTATCTATGCATTCTGACACACCAACAATGTGTTCTGCTTCGATTTGGATCATTTTACAAAGGTGCTTATTCCTGGAGTGAATATGCAGTTCTACTCAAGAGTAAGCAACTAAGCGAAATAAAGCCATAGAACGCTTATTTGCCTTCTATCTATGCATTCTGACACTCCAACAATGTGTTCTGCTTCAATTTGGATCATTTTACAAAGGTGCTTATTTCTGGAGTGAACATGCAGTTCTACTCAAGAGTAAGCAACTAAGCGAAATAAAGCCATAGAACGCTTATTTGCCTTCTATCTATGCATTCTGACACTCCAACAATGTGTTCTGCTTCAATTTGGATCATTTTACAAAGGTGTTCATTTCTGGAGTGAACATGCATTTCTACTCAAGAGTAAGCAATTAAGCGAAATAAATCCATAGAACGCTTATTTGCCTTCTATCTATTCATTCTGACACTCCAACAATGTGTTCTGCTTCAATTTGGATCATTTTACAAAGGTGCTTATTTCTGGAGTGAACATGCAGTTCTACTCAAGAGTAAGTAACTAAGCAAAATAAACCTATAGAACGCTTTTTTGCCTTCTGTCTATGCATTCTGACACTCCAACAATGTGTTCTGCTTCAATTTGGCTCATTTTACAAAGGTGCTTATTTCTGAAGTGAATATGCGGTTCTACTCAAGAGTAAGCAACTAAGCGAAATAAAGCCATAGAACGCTTATTTGCCTTCTATCTATGCATTCTGACACTCCAACAATGTGTTCTGCTTCAATGTGGCTCATTTTACAAAGGTGCTTATTTCTGAAGTGAACATGCGGTTCTACTCAAGAGTAAGCAACTAAGCGAAATAAAGCCATAGAACGCTTATTTGCCTTCTATCTATGCATTCTGACACTCCAACAATGTGTTCTGCTTCAATTTGGATCATTTTACAAAGGTGCTTATTCCTGGAGTGAATATGCAGTTCTACTCAAGAGTAAGCAACTAAGCGAAATAAAGCCATAGAACGCTTATTTGCCTTCTATCTATGCATTCTGACACTCCAACAATGTGTTCTGCTTCATTTTGGATCATTTTACAAAGGTGCTTATTCCTGGAGTGAATATGCAGTTCTACTCAAGAGTAAGCAACTAAGCGAAATAAAGCCATAGAACGCTTATTTGCCTTCTATCTATGCATTCTGACACTCCAACAATGTGTTCTGCTTCAATTTGGATCATTTTACAAAGGTGCTTATTTCTGGAGTGAACATGCAGTTCTACTCAAGAGTAAGCAACTAAGCGAAATAAAGCCATAGAACGCTTATTTGCCTTCTATCTATGCATTCTGACACTCCAACAATGTGTTCTGCTTCAATTTGGATCATTTTACAAAGGTGCTCATTTCTGGAGTGAACATGCATTTCTACTCAAGAGTAAGCAATTAAGCGAAATAAATCTATAGAACGCTTATTTGCCTTCTATCTATTCATTCTGACACTCCAACAATGTGTTCTGCTTCAATTTGGATCATTTTACAAAGGTGCTTATTTCTGGAGTGAACATGCAGTTCTACTCAAGAGTAAGCAACTAAGCAAAATAAACCTATAGAACGCTTTTTTGCCTTCTGTCTATGCATTCTGACACTCCAACAATGTGTTCTGCTTCAATTTGGCTCATTTTACAAAGGTGCTTATTTCTGAAGTGAATATGCGGTTCTACTCAAGAGTAAGCAACTAAGCGAAATAAAGCCATAGAACGCTTATTTGCCTTCTATCTATGCATTCTGACACTCCAACAATGTGTTCTGCTTCAATGTGGCTCATTTTACAAAGGTGCTTATTTCTGAAGTGAACATGCGGTTCTACTCAAGAGTAAGCAACTAAGCGAAATAAAGCCATAGAACGCTTATTTGCCTTCTATCTATGCATTCTGACACTCCAACAATGTGTTCTGCTTCAATTTGGCTCATTTAACAAATATGCTTATTTCTGGTGTGAACATGTAGTTCTACTCAAGAGTAAGCAATTAAGTGAAATAAAGCCATAGAACGCTTATTTGCCTTCTATCTATTCATTCTGAAACTCCAACAATGTGTTCTGCTTCAATTTGGATCATTTTACAAAGGTGCTTATTCCTGGAGTGAATATGCAGTTCTACTCAAGAGTAAGCAACTAAGCGAAATAAAGCCATAGAACGCTTATTTGCCTTCTATCTATGCATTCTGACACTCCAACAATGTGTTCTGCTTCAATTTGGATCATTTTACAAAGGTGCTTATTCCTGGAGTGAATATGCAGTTCTACTCAAGAGTAAGCAACTAAGCGAAATAAAGCCATAGAACGCTTATTTGCCTTCTATCTATGCATTCTGACACTCCAACAATGTGTTCTGCTTCAATTTGGATCATTTTACAAAGGTGCTTATTTCTGGAGTGAACATGCAGTTCTACTCAAGAGTAAGCAACTAAGCGAAATAAAGCCATAGAACGCTTATTTGCCTTCTATCTATGCATTCTGACACTCCAACAATGTGTTCTGCTTCAATTTGGATCATTTTACAAAGGTGCTCATTTCTGGAGTGAACATGCATTTCTACTCAAGAGTAAGCAATTAAGCGAAATAAATCCATAGAACGCTTATTTGCCTTCTATCTATGCATTCTGACACTCCAACAATGTGTTCTGCTTCAATTTGGCTCATTTAACAAATATGCTTATTTCTGGTGTGAACATGTAGTTCTACTCAAGAGTAAGCAACTAAGCGAAATAAAGCCATAGAACGCTTATTTGCCTTCTATCTATGCATTCTGACACTCCAACAGTGTGTTCTGCTTCAATTTGGATCATTTTACAAAGGTGCTCATTTCTGGAGTGAACATGCATTTCTACTCAAGAGTAAGCAATTAAGCGATATAAAGCCATAGAACGCTTATTTGCCTTCTATCTATGAATTCTGAAACTCCAACAATGTGTTCTGCTTCAATTTGGATCATTTTACAAAGGTGCTTATTCCTGGAGTGAATATGCAGTTCTACTCAAGAGTAAGCAACTAAGCGAAATAAAGCCATAGAACGCTTATTTGCCTTCTATCTATGCATTCTGACACTCCAACAATGTGTTCTGCTTCAATTTGGCTCATTTAACAAATATGCTTATTTCTGGTGTGAACATGTAGTTCTACTCAAGAGTAAGCAACTAAGCGAAATAAAGCCATAGAACGCTTATTTGCCTTCTATCTATGCATTCTGACACTCCAACAGTGTGTTCTGCTTCAATTTGGATCATTTTACAAAGGTGCTCATTTCTGGAGTGAACATGCATTTCTACTCAAGAGTAAGCAATTAAGCGATATAAAGCCATAGAACGCTTATTTGCCTTCTATCTATGAATTCTGAAACTCCAACAATGTGTTCTGCTTCAATTTGGATCATTTTACAAAGGTGCTTATTCCTGGAGTGAATATGCAGTTCTACTTAAGAGTAAGCAACTAAGCGAAATAAAGCCATAGAACGCTTATTTGCCTTCTATCTATGCATTCTGACACTCCAACAATGTGTTCTGCTTCAATTTGGATCATTTTACAAAGGTGCTTATTTCTGGAGTGAACATGCAGTTCTACTCAAGAGTAAGCAACTAAGCAAAATAAACCTATAGAACGCTTTTTTGCCTTCTGTCTATGCATTCTGACACTCCAACAATGTGTTCTGCTTCAATTTGGCTCATTTTACAAAGGTGCTTATTTCTGAAGTGAATATGCGGTTCTACTCAAGAGTAAGCAACTAAGCGAAATAAAGCCATAGAACGCTTATTTGCCTTCTATCTATGCATTCTGACACTTCAACAATGTGTTCTGCTTCAATGTGGCTCATTTTACAAAGGTGCTTATTTCTGAAGTGAACATGCGGTTCTACTCAAGAGTAAGCAACTAAGCGAAATAAAGCCATAGAACGCTTATTTGCCTTCTATCTATGCATTCTGACACTCCAACAATGTGTTCTGCTTCAATTTGGCTCATTTTACAAAGATGCTTATTTCTGAAGTGAACATGCGGTTCTACTCAAGAGTAAGCAACTAAGCGAAATAAAGCCATAGAACGGTTATTTGCCTCATATCTATGCATTCTGACACTCCAACAATGTGTTCTGCTTCAATTTGGATCATTTTACAAAGGTGCTTATTTCTGGAGTGAACATGCAGTTCTACTCAAGAGTAAGCAACTAAGCGAAATAAAGCCATAGAACGCTTATTTGCCTTCTATCTATGCATTCTGACACTCCAACAATGTGTTCTGCTTCAATTTGGCTCATTTAACAAATATGCTTATTTCTGGTGTGAACATGTAGTTCTACTCAAGAGTAAGCAACTAAGCGAAATAAAGCCATAGAACGCTTATTTGCCTTCTATCTATGCATTCTGACACTCCAACAGTGTGTTCTGCTTCAATTTGGATCATTTTACAAAGGTGCTCATTTCTGGAGTGAACATGCATTTCTACTCAAGAGTAAGCAATTAAGCGAAATAAAGCCATAGAACGCTTATTTGCCTTCTATCTATGCATTCTGAAACTCCAACAATGTGTTCTACTTCAATTTGGATCATTTTACAAAGGTGCTTATTCCTGGAGTGAATATGCAGTTCTACTCAAGAGTAAGCAACTAAGCGAAATAAAGCCATAGAACGCTTATTTGCCTTCTATCTATGCATTCTGACACTCCAACAATGTGTTCTGCTCCAATTTGGATCATTTTACAAAGGTGCTTATTTCTGGAGTGAACATGCAGTTCTACTCAAGAGTAAGCAACTAAGCGAAATAAAGCCATAGAACGCTTATTTGCCTTCTATCTATGCATTCTGACACTCCAACAATGTGTTCTGCTTCAATTTGGATCATTTTACAAAGGTGCTCATTTCTGGAGTGAACATGCATTTCTACTCAAGAGTAAGCAACTAAGCGAAATAAAGCCATAGAACGCTTATTTGCCTTCTAGCTATGCATTCTGACACTCCAACAATGTGTTCTGCTTCAATTTGGATCATTTTACAAAGGTGCTTATTTCTGGAGTGAACATGCAGTTCTACTCAAGAGTAAGCAACTAAGCGAAATAAAGCCATAGAACGCTTATTTGCCTTCTATCTATGCATTCTGACACTCCAACAATGTGTTCTGCTTCAATTTGGCTCATTTTACAAAGGTGCTTATTTCTGAAGTGAATATGCGGTTCTACTCAAGAGTAAGCAACTAAGCGAAATAAAGCCATAGAACGCTTATTTGCCTTCTATCAATGCATTCTGACACTCCAACAATGTGTTCTGCTTCAATTTGGCTCATTTAACAAATATGCTTATTTCTGGTGTGAACATGTAGTTCTACTCAAGAGTAAGCAATTAAGTGAAATAAAGCCATAGAACGCTTATTTGCCTTCTATCTATTCATTCTGAAACTCCAACAATGTGTTCTGCTTCAATTTGGATCATTTTACAAAGGTGCTTATTCCTGGAGTGAATATGCAGTTCTACTCAAGAGTAAGCAACTAAGCGAAATAAAGCCATAGAACGCTTATTTGCCTTCTATCTATGCATTCTGACACTCCAACAATGTGTTCTGCTTCAATTTGGATCATTTTACAAAGGTGCTTATTCCTGGAGTGAATATGCAGTTCTACTCAAGAGTAAGCAACTAAGCGAAATAAAGCCATAGAACGCTTATTTGCCTTCTATCTATGCATTCTGACACTCCAACAATGTGTTCTGCTTCAATTTGGATCATTTTACAAAGGTGCTTATTTCTGGAGTGAACATGCAGTTCTACTCAAGAGTAAGCAACTAAGCGAAATAAAGCCATAGAACGCTTATTTGCCTTCTATCTATGCATTCTGACACTCCAACAATGTGTTCTGCTTCAATTTGGATCATTTTACAAAGGTGCTCATTTCTGGAGTGAACATGCATTTCTACTCAAGAGTAAGCAATTAAGCTAAATAAATCCATAGAACGCTTATTTGCCTTCTATCTATGCATTCTGACACTCCAACAATGTGTTCTGCTTAAATTTGGCTCATTTAACAAATATGCTTATTTCTGGTGTGAACATGTAGTTCTACTCAAGAGTAAGCAACTAAGCGAAATAAAGCCATAGAACGCTTATTTGCCTTCTATCTATGCATTCTGACACTCCAACAGTGTGTTCTGCTTCAATTTGGATCATTTTACAAAGGTGCTCATTTCTGGAGTGAACATGCATTTCTACTCAAGAGTAAGCAATTAAGCGATATAAAGCCATAGAACGCTTATTTGCCTTCTATCTATGAATTCTGAAACTCCAACAATGTGTTCTGCTTCAATTTGGATCATTTTACAAAGGTGCTTATTCCTGGAGTGAATATGCAGTTCTACTCAAGAGTAAGCAACTAAGCGAAATAAAGCCATAGAACGCTTATTTGCCTTCTATCTATGCATTCTGACACTCCAACAATGTGTTCTGCTCCAATTTGGATCATTTTACAAAGGTGCTTATTTCTGGAGTGAACATGCATTTCTACTCAAGAGTAAGCAACTAAGCGAAATAAAGCCATAGAACGCTTATTTGCCTTCTAGCTATGCATTCTGACACTCCAACAATGTGTTCTGCTTCAATTTGGATCATTTTACAAAGGTGCTTATTTCTGGAGTGAACATGCAGTTCTACTCAAGAGTAAGCAACTAAGCGAAATAAAGCCATAGAACGCTTATTTGCCTTCTATCTATGCATTCTGACACTCCAACAATGTGTTCTGCTTCAATTTGGCTCATTTTACAAAGGTGCTTATTTCTGAAGTGAATATGCGGTTCTACTCAAGAGTAAGCAACTAAGCGAAATAAAGCCATAGAACGCTTATTTGCCTTCTATCTATGCATTCTGACACTCCAACAATGTGTTCTGCTTCAATTTGGCTCATTTAACAAATATGCTTATTTCTGGTGTGAACATGTAGTTCTACTCAAGAGTAAGCAATTAAGTGAAATAAAGCCATAGAACGCTTATTTGCCTTCTATCTATTCATTCTGAAACTCCAACAATGTGTTCTGCTTCAATTTGGATCATTTTACAAAGGTGCTTATTCCTGGAGTGAATATGCAGTTCTACTCAAGAGTAAGCAACTAAGCGAAATAAAGCCATAGAACGCTTATTTGCCTTCTATCTATGCATTCTGACACTCCAACAATGTGTTCTGCTTCAATTTGGATCATTTTACAAAGGTGCTTATTCCTGGAGTGAATATGCAGTTCTACTCAAGAGTAAGCAACTAAGCGAAATAAAGCCATAGAACGCTTATTTGCCTTCTATCTATGCATTCTGACACTCCAACAATGTGTTCTGCTTCAATTTGGATCATTTTACAAAGGTGCTTATTTCTGGAGTGAACATGCAGTTCTACTCAAGAGTAAGCAACTAAGCGAAATAAAGCCATAGAACGCTTATTTGCCTTCTATCTATGCATTCTGACACTCCAACAATGTGTTCTGCTTCAATTTGGATCATTTTACAAAGGTGCTCATTTCTGGAGTGAACATGCATTTCTACTCAAGAGTAAGCAATTAAGCTAAATAAATCCATAGAACGCTTATTTGCCTTCTATCTATGCATTCTGACACTCCAACAATGTGTTCTGCTTAAATTTGGCTCATTTAACAAATATGCTTATTTCTGGTGTGAACATGTAGTTCTACTCAAGAGTAAGCAACTAAGCGAAATAAAGCCATAGAACGCTTATTTGCCTTCTATCTATGCATTCTGACACTCCAACAGTGTGTTCTGCTTCAATTTGGATCATTTTACAAAGGTGCTCATTTCTGGAGTGAACATGCATTTCTACTCAAGAGTAAGCAATTAAGCGATATAAAGCCATAGAACGCTTATTTGCCTTCTATCTATGAATTCTGAAACTCCAACAATGTGTTCTGCTTCAATTTGGATCATTTTACAAAGGTGCTTATTCCTGGAGTGAATATGCAGTTCTACTCAAGAGTAAGCAACTAAGCGAAATAAAGCCATAGAACGCTTATTTGCCTTCTATCTATGCATTCTGACACTCCAACAATGTGTTCTGCTTCAATTTGGATCATTTTACAAAGGTGCTTATTTCTGGAGTGAACATGCAGTTCTACTCAAGAGTAAGCAACTAAGCAAAATAAACCTATAGAACGCTTTTTTGCCTTCTGTCTATGCATTCTGACACTCCAACAATGTGTTCTGCTTCAATTTGGATCATTTTACAAAGGTGCTTATTCCTGGAGTGAATATGCAGTTCTACTCAAGAGTAAGCAACTAAGCGAAATAAATCCATAGAACGCTTATTTGCCTTCTATCTATGCATTCTGACACTCCAACAATGTGTTCTGCTTCAATTTGGCTCATTTAACAAATATGCTTATTTCTGGTGTGAACATGTAGTTCTACTCAAGAGTAAGCAACTAAGCGAAATAAAGCCATAGAACGCTTATTTGCCTTCTATCTATGCATTCTGACACTCCAACAGTGTGTTCTGCTTCAATTTGGATCATTTTACAAAGGTGCTCATTTCTGGAGTGAACATGCATTTCTACTCAAGAGTAAGCAATTAAGCGATATAAAGCCATAGAACGCTTATTTGCCTTCTATCTATGAATTCTGAAACTCCAACAATGTGTTCTGCTTCAATTTGGATCATTTTACAAAGGTGCTTATTCCTGGAGTGAATATGCAGTTCTACTCAAGAGTAAGCAACTAAGCGAAATAAAGCCATAGAACGCTTATTTGCCTTCTATCTATGCATTCTGACACTCCAACAATGTGTTCTGCTCCAATTTGGATCATTTTACAAAGGTGCTTATTTCTGGAGTGAACATGCAGTTCTACTCAAGAGTAAGCAACTAAGCGAAATAAAGCCATAGAACGCTTATTTGCCTTCTATCTATGCATTCTGACACTCCAACAATGTGTTCTGCTTCAATTTGGATCATTTTACAAAGGTGCTCATTTCTGGAGTGAACATGCATTTCTACTCAAGAGTAAGCAACTAAGCGAAATAAAGCCATAGAACGCTTATTTGCCTTCTAGCTATGCATTCTGACACTCCAACAATGTGTTCTGCTTCAATTTGGATCATTTTACAAAGGTGCTTATTTCTGGAGTGAACATGCAGTTCTACTCAAGAGTAAGCAACTAAGCGAAATAAAGCCATAGAACGCTTATTTGCCTTCTATCTATGCATTCTGACACTCCAACAATGTGTTCTGCTTCAATTTGGCTCATTTTACAAAGGTGCTTATTTCTGAAGTGAATATGCGGTTCTACTCAAGAGTAAGCAACTAAGCGAAATAAAGCCATAGAACGCTTATTTGCCTTCTATCTATGCATTCTGACACTCCAACAATGTGTTCTGCTTCAATTTGGCTCATTTAACAAATATGCTTATTTCTGGTGTGAACATGTAGTTCTACTCAAGAGTAAGCAATTAAGTGAAATAAAGCCATAGAACGCTTATTTGCCTTCTATCTATTCATTCTGAAACTCCAACAATGTGTTCTGCTTCAATTTGGATCATTTTACAAAGGTGCTTATTCCTGGAGTGAATATGCAGTTCTACTCAAGAGTAAGCAACTAAGCGAAATAAAGCCATAGAACGCTTATTTGCCTTCTATCTATGCATTCTGACACTCCAACAATGTGTTCTGCTTCAATTTGGATCATTTTACAAAGGTGCTTATTCCTGGAGTGAATATGCAGTTCTACTCAAGAGTAAGCAACTAAGCGAAATAAAGCCATAGAACGCTTATTTGCCTTCTATCTATGCATTCTGACACTCCAACAATGTGTTCTGCTTCAATTTGGATCATTTTACAAAGGTGCTTATTTCTGGAGTGAACATGCAGTTCTACTCAAGAGTAAGCAACTAAGCGAAATAAAGCCATAGAACGCTTATTTGCCTTCTATCTATGCATTCTGACACTCCAACAATGTGTTCTGCTTCAATTTGGATCATTTTACAAAGGTGCTCATTTCTGGAGTGAACATGCATTTCTACTCAAGAGTAAGCAATTAAGCTAAATAAATCCATAGAACGCTTATTTGCCTTCTATCTATGCATTCTGACACTCCAACAATGTGTTCTGCTTAAATTTGGCTCATTTAACAAATATGCTTATTTCTGGTGTGAACATGTAGTTCTACTCAAGAGTAAGCAACTAAGCGAAATAAAGCCATAGAACGCTTATTTGCCTTCTATCTATGCATTCTGACACTCCAACAGTGTGTTCTGCTTCAATTTGGATCATTTTACAAAGGTGCTCATTTCTGGAGTGAACATGCATTTCTACTCAAGAGTAAGCAATTAAGCGATATAAAGCCATAGAACGCTTATTTGCCTTCTATCTATGCATTCTGAAACTCCAACAATGTGTTCTGCTTCAATTTGGATCATTTTACAAAGGTGCTTATTCCTGGAGTGAATATGCAGTTCTACTCAAGAGTAAGCAACTAAGCGAAATAAAGCCATAGAACGCTTATTTGCCTTCTATCTATGCATTCTGACACTCCAACAATGTGTTCTGCTTCAATTTGGATCATTTTACAAAGGTGCTTATTTCTGGAGTGAACATGCAGTTCTACTCAAGAGTAAGCAACTAAGCAAAATAAACCTATAGAACGCTTTTTTGCCTTCTGTCTATGCATTCTGACACTCCAACAATGTGTTCTGCTTCAATTTGGCTCATTTTACAAAGGTGCTTATTTCTGAAGTGAATATGCGGTTCTACTCAAGAGTAAGCAACTAAGCGAAATAAAGCCATAGAACGCTTATTTGCCTTCTATCTATGCATTCTGACACTTCAACAATGTGTTCTGCTTCAATGTGGCTCATTTTACAAAGGTGCTTATTTCTGAAGTGAACATGCGGTTCTACTCAAGAGTAAGCAACTAAGCGAAATAAAGCCATAGAACGCTTATTTGCCTTCTATCTATGCATTCTGACACTCCAACAATGTGTTCTGCTTCAATTTGGCTCATTTTACAAAGATGCTTATTTCTGAAGTGAACATGCGGTTCTACTCAAGAGTAAGCAACTAAGCGAAATAAAGCCATAGAACGGTTATTTGCCTCATATCTATGCATTCTGACACTCCAACAATGTGTTCTGCTTCAATTTGGATCATTTTACTAAGGTGCTTATTTCTGGAGTGAACATGCAGTTCTACTCAAGAGTAAGCAACTAAGCGAAATAAAGCCATAGAACGCTTATTTGCCTTCTATCTATGCATTCTGACACTCCAACAATGTGTTCTGCTTCAATTTGGCTCATTTAACAAATATGCTTATTTCTGGTGTGAACATGTAGTTCTACTCAAGAGTAAGCAACTAAGCGAAATAAAGCCATAGAACGCTTATTTGCCTTCTATCTATGCATTCTGACACTCCAACAGTGTGTTCTGCTTCAATTTGGATCATTTTACAAAGGTGCTCATTTCTGGAGTGAACATGCATTTCTACTCAAGAGTAAGCAATTAAGCGAAATAAAGCCATAGAACGCTTATTTGCCTTCTATCTATGCATTCTGAAACTCCAACAATGTGTTCTACTTCAATTTGGATCATTTTACAAAGGTGCTTATTCCTGGAGTGAATATGCAGTTCTACTCAAGAGTAAGCAACTAAGCGAATTAAAGCCATAGAACGCTTATTTGCCTTCTATCTATGCATTCTGACACTCCAACAATGTGTTCTGCTTCAATTTGGATCATTTTACAAAGGTGCTTATTTCTGGAGTGAACATGCAGTTCTACTCAAGAGTAAGCAACTAAGCGAAATAAAGCCATAGAACGCTTATTTGCCTTCTATCTATGCATTCTGACACTCCAACAATGTGTTCTGCTTCAATTTGGATCATTTTACAAAGGTGCTCATTTCTGGAGTGAACATGCATTTCTACTCAAGAGTAAGCAACTAAGCGAAATAAAGCCATAGAACGCTTATTTGCCTTCTATCTATGCATTCTGACACTCCAACAATGTGTTCTGCTTCAATTTGGATCATTTTACAAAGGTGCTTATTTCTGGAGTGAACATGCAGTTCTACTCAAGAGTAAGCAACTAAGCGAAATAAAGCCATAGAACGCTTATTTGCCTTCTATCTATGCATTCTGACACTCCAACAATGTGTTCTGCTTCAATTTGGATCATTTTACAAAGGTGCTCATTTCTGGAGTGAACATGCATTTCTACTCAAGAGTAAGCAATTAAGCGAAATAAATCCATAGAACGCTTATTTGCCTTCTATCTATTCATTCTGACACTCCAACAATGTGTTCTGCTTCAATTTGGATCATTTTACAAAGGTGCTTATTTCTGGAGTGAACATGCAGTTCTACTCAAGAGTAAGCAACTAAGCAAAATAAACCTATAGAACGCTTTTTTGCCTTCTGTCTATGCATTCTGACACTCCAACAATGTGTTCTGCTTCAATTTGGCTCATTTTACAAAGGTGCTTATTTCTGGAGTGAACATGCATTTCTACTCAAGAGTAAGCAACTAAGCGAAATAAAGCCATAGAACGCTTATTTGCCTTCTATCTATGCATTCTGACACTCCAACAATGTGTTCTGCTTCAATGTGGCTCATTTTACAAAGGTGCTTATTTCTGAAGTGAACATGCAGTTCTACTCAAGAGTAAGCAACTAAGCGAAATAAAGCCATAGAACGCTTATTTGCCTTCTATCTATGCATTCTGACACTCCAACAATGTGTTCTGCTTCAATTTGGATCATTTTACAAAGGTGCTTATTTCTGGAGTGAACATGCAGTTCTACTCAAGAGTAAGCAACTAAGCGAAATAAAGCCATAGAACGCTTATTTGCCTTCTATCTATCCATTCTGACACTCCAACAATGTGTTCTGCTTCAATTTGGATCATTTTACAAAGGTGCTCATTTCTGGAGTGAACATGCATTTCTACTCAAGAGTAAGCAATTAAGCGAAATAAATCCATAGAACGCTTATTTGCCTTCTATCTATTCATTCTGACACTCCAACAATGTGTTCTGCTTCAATTTGGATCATTTTACAAAGGTGCTTATTTCTGGAGTGAACATGCAGTTCTACTCAAGAGTAAGCAACTAAGCAAAATAAACCTATAGAACGCTTTTTTGCCTTCTGTCTATGCATTCTGACACTCCAACAATGTGTTCTGCTTCAATTTGGCTCATTTTACAAAGGTGCTTATTTCTGAAGTGAATATGCGGTTCTACTCAAGAGTAAGCAACTAAGCGAAATAAAGCCATAGAACGCTTATTTGCCTTCTATCTATGCATTCTGACACTCCAACAATGTGTTCTGCTTCAATGTGGCTCATTTTACAAAGGTGCTTATTTCTGAAGTGAACATGCGGTTCTACTCAAGAGTAAGCAACTAAGCGAAATAAAGCCATAGAACGCTTATTTGCCTTCTATCTATGCATTCTGACACTCCAACAATGTGTTCTGCTTCAATTTGGATCATTTTACAAAGGTGCTTATTCCTGGAGTGAATATGCAGTTCTACTCAAGAGTAAGCAACTAACCGAAATAAATCCATGGAACGCTTATTTGCCTTCTATCTATGCATTCTGACACTCCAACAGTGTGTTCTGCTTCAATTTGGATCATTTTACAAAGGTGCTCATTTCTGGAGTGAACATGCATTTCTACTCAAGAGTAAGCAATTAAGCGATATAAAGCCATAGAACGCTTATTTGCCTTCTATCTATGAATTCTGAAACTCCAACAATGTGTTCTGCTTCAATTTGGATCATTTTACAAAGGTGCTTATTCCTGGAGTGAATATGCAGTTCTACTCAAGAGTAAGCAGCTAAGCGAAATAAAGCCATAGAACGCTTATTTGCCTTCTATCTATGCATTCTGACACTCCAACAATGTGTTCTGCTTCAATTTGGATCATTTTACAAAGGTGCTTATTTCTGGAGTGAACATGCAGTTCTACTCAAGAGTAAGCAACTAAGCAAAATAAACCTATAGAACGCTTTTTTGCCTTCTGTCTATGCATTCTGACACTCCAACAATGTGTTCTGCTTCAATTTGGATCATTTTACAAAGGTGCTTATTTCTGGAGTGAACATGCAGTTCTACTCAAGAGTAAGCAACTAAGCGAAATAAAGCCATAGAACGCTTATTTGCCTTCTATCTATGCATTCTGACACTCCAACAATGTGTTCTGCTTCAATTTGGATCATTTTACAAAGGTGCTCATTTCTGGAGTGAACATGCATTTCTACTCAAGAGTAAGCAACTAAGCGAAATAAAGCCATAGAACGCTTATTTGCCTTCTATCTATGCATTCTGACACTCCAACAATGTGTTCTGCTTCAATTTGGATCATTTTACAAAGGTGCTTATTTCTGGAGTGAACATGCAGTTCTACTCAAGAGTAAGCAACTAAGCGAAATAAAGCCATAGAACGCTTATTTGCCTTCTATCTATGCATTCTGACACTCCAACAATGTGTTCTGCTTCAATTTGGATCATTTTACAAAGGTGCTCATTTCTGGAGTGAACATGCATTTCTACTCAAGAGTAAGCAATTAAGCGAAATAAATCCATAGAACGCTTATTTGCCTTCTATCTATTCATTCTGACACTCCAACAATGTGTTCTGCTTCAATTTGGATCATTTTACAAAGGTGCTTATTTCTGGAGTGAACATGCAGTTCTACTCAAGAGTAAGCAACTAAGCAAAATAAACCTATAGAACGCTTTTTTGCCTTCTGTCTATGCATTCTGACACTCCAACAATGTGTTCTGCTTCAATTTGGCTCATTTTACAAAGGTGCTTATTTCTGGAGTGAACATGCATTTCTACTCAAGAGTAAGCAACTAAGCGAAATAAAGCCATAGAACGCTTATTTGCCTTCTATCTATGCATTCTGACACTCCAACAATGTGTTCTGCTTCAATGTGGCTCATTTTACAAAGGTGCTTATTTCTGAAGTGAACATGCAGTTCTACTCAAGAGTAAGCAACTAAGCGAAATAAAGCCATAGAACGCTTATTTGCCTTCTATCTATGCATTCTGACACTCCAACAATGTGTTCTGCTTCAATTTGGATCATTTTACAAAGGTGCTTATTTCTGGAGTGAACATGCAGTTCTACTCAAGAGTAAGCAACTAAGCAAAATAAACCTATAGAACGCTTTTTTGCCTTCTGTCTATGCATTCTGACACTCCAACAATGTGTTCTGCTTCAATTTGGCTCATTTTACAAAGGTGCTTATTTCTGAAGTGAATATGCGGTTCTACTCAAGAGTAAGCAACTAAGCGAAATAAAGCCATAGAACGCTTATTTGCCTTCTATCTATGCATTCTGACACTTCAACAATGTGTTCTGCTTCAATGTGGCTCATTTTACAAAGGTGCTTATTTCTGGTGTGAACATGTAGTTCTACTCAAGAGTAAGCAACTAAGCGAAATAAAGCCATAGAACGCTTATTTGCCTTCTATCTATGCATTCTGACACTCCAACAGTGTGTTCTGCTTCAATTTGGATCATTTTACAAAGGTGCTCATTTCTGGAGTGAACATGCATTTCTACTCAAGAGTAAGCAATTAAGCGAAATAAAGCCATAGAACGCTTATTTGCCTTCTATCTATGCATTCTGAAACTCCAACAATGTGTTCTACTTCAATTTGGATCATTTTACAAAGGTGCTTATTCCTGGAGTGAATATGCAGTTCTACTCAAGAGTAAGCAACTAAGCGAATTAAAGCCATAGAACGCTTATTTGCCTTCTATCTATGCATTCTGACACTCCAACAATGTGTTCTGCTTCAATTTGGATCATTTTACAAAGGTGCTTATTTCTGGAGTGAACATGCAGTTCTACTCAAGAGTAAGCAACTAAGCGAAATAAAGCCATAGAACGCTTATTTGCCTTCTATCTATGCATTCTGACACTCCAACAATGTGTTCTGCTTCAATTTGGATCATTTTACAAAGGTGCTCATTTCTGGAGTGAACATGCATTTCTACTCAAGAGTAAGCAACTAAGCGAAATAAAGCCATAGAACGCTTATTTGCCTTCTATCTATGCATTCTGACACTCCAACAATGTGTTCTGCTTCAATTTGGATCATTTTACAAAGGTGCTTATTTCTGGAGTGAACATGCAGTTCTACTCAAGAGTAAGCAACTAAGCGAAATAAAGCCATAGAACGCTTATTTGCCTTCTATCTATGCATTCTGACACTCCAACAATGTGTTCTGCTTCAATTTGGATCATTTTACAAAGGTGCTCATTTCTGGAGTGAACATGCATTTCTACTCAAGAGTAAGCAATTAAGCGAAATAAATCCATAGAACGCTTATTTGCCTTCTATCTATTCATTCTGACACTCCAACAATGTGTTCTGCTTCAATTTGGATCATTTTACAAAGGTGCTTATTTCTGGAGTGAACATGCAGTTCTACTCAAGAGTAAGCAACAAAGCGAAATAAAGCCATAGAACGCTTATTTGCCTTCTATCTATGCATTCTGACACTCCAACAATGTGTTCTGCTTCAATTTGGATCATTTTACAAAGGTGCTCATTTCTGGAGTGAACATGCATTTCTACTCAAGAGTAAGCAACTAAGCGAAATAAAGCCATAGAACGCTTATTTGCCTTCTATCTATGCATTCTGACACTCCAACAATGTGTTCTGCTTCAATTTGGATCATTTTACAAAGGTGCTTATTTCTGGAGTGAACATGCAGTTCTACTCAAGAGTAAGCAACTAAGCGAAATAAAGCCATAGAACGCTTATTTGCCTTCTATCTATGCATTCTGACACTCCAACAATGTGTTCTGCTTCAATTTGGATCATTTTACAAAGGTGCTCATTTCTGGAGTGAACATGCATTTCTACTCAAGAGTAAGCAATTAAGCGAAATAAATCCATAGAACGCTTATTTGCCTTCTATCTATTCATTCTGACACTCCAACAATGTGTTCTGCTTCAATTTGGATCATTTTACAAAGGTGCTTATTTCTGGAGTGAACATGCAGTTCTACTCAAGAGTAAGCAACTAAGCAAAATAAACCTATAGAACGCTTTTTTGCCTTCTGTCTATGCATTCTGACACTCCAACAATGTGTTCTGCTTCAATTTGGCTCATTTTACAAAGGTGCTTATTTCTGAAGTGAATATGCGGTTCTACTCAAGAGTAAGCAACTAAGCGAAATAAAGCCATAGAACGCTTATTTGCCTTCTATCTATGCATTCTGACACTCCAACAATGTGTTCTGCTTCAATGTGGCTCATTTTACAAAGGTGCTTATTTCTGAAGTGAACATGCGGTTCTACTCAAGAGTAAGCAACTAAGCGAAATAAAGCCATAGAACGCTTATTTGCCTTCTATCTATGCATTCTGACACTCCAACAATGTGTTCTGCTTCAATTTGGATCATTTTACAAAGGTGCTTATTCCTGGAGTGAATATGCAGTTCTACTCAAGAGTAAGCAACTAAGCGAAATAAATCCATGGAACGCTTATTTGCCTTCTATCTATGCATTCTGACACTCCAACAGTGTGTTCTGCTTCAATTTGGATCATTTTACAAAGGTGCTCATTTCTGGAGTGAACATGCATTTCTACTCAAGAGTAAGCAATTAAGCGATATAAAGCCATAGAACGCTTATTTGCCTTCTATCTATGAATTCTGAAACTCCAACAATGTGTTCTGCTTCAATTTGGATCATTTTACAAAGGTGCTTATTCCTGGAGTGAATATGCAGTTCTACTCAAGAGTAAGCAGCTAAGCGAAATAAAGCCATAGAACGCTTATTTGCCTTCTATCTATGCATTCTGACACTCCAAGAATGTGTTCTGCTTCAATTTGGATCATTTTACAAAGGTGCTTATTTCTGGAGTGAACATGCAGTTCTACTCAAGAGTAAGCAACTAAGCAAAATAAACCTATAGAACGCTTTTTTGCCTTCTGTCTATGCATTCTGACACTCCAACAATGTGTTCTGCTTCAATTTGGCTCATTTTACAAAGGTGCTTATTTCTGAAGTGAATATGCGGTTCTACTCAAGAGTAAGCAACTAAGCGAAATAAAGCCATAGAACGCTTATTTGCCTTCTATCTATGCATTCTGACACTTCAACAATGTGTTCTGCTTCAATGTGGCTCATTTTACAAAGGTGCTTATTTCTGAAGTGAACATGCGGTTCTACTCAAGAGTAAGCAACTAAGCGAAATAAAGCCATAGAACGCTTATTTGCCTTCTATCTATGCATTCTGACACTCCAACAATGTGTTCTGCTTCAATTTGGCTCATTTTACAAAGATGCTTATTTCTGAAGTGAACATGCGGTTCTACTCAAGAGTAAGCAACTAAGCGAAATAAAGCCATAGAACGGTTATTTGCCTCATATCTATGCATTCTGACACTCCAACAATGTGTTCTGCTTCAATTTGGATCATTTTACAAAGGTGCTTATTTCTGGAGTGAACATGCAGTTCTACTCAAGAGTAAGCAACTAAGCGAAATAAAGCCATAGAACGCTTATTTGCCTTCTATCTATGCATTCTGACACTCCAACAGTGTGTTCTGCTTCAATTTGGATCATTTTACAAAGGTGCTCATTTCTGGAGTGAACATGCATTTCTACTCAAGAGTAAGCAATTAAGCGAAATAAAGCCATAGAACGCTTATTTGCCTTCTATCTATGCATTCTGAAACTCCAACAATGTGTTCTACTTCAATTTGGATCATTTTACAAAGGTGCTTATTCCTGGAGTGAATATGCAGTTCTACTCAAGAGTAAGCAACTAAGCGAAATAAAGCCATAGAACGCTTATTTGCCTTCTATCTATGCATTCTGACACTCCAACAATGTGTTCTGCTTCAATTTGGATCATTTTACAAAGGTGCTTATTTCTGGAGTGAACATGCAGTTCTACTCAAGAGTAAGCAACTAAGCGAAATAAAGCCATAGAACGCTTATTTGCCTTCTATCTATGCATTCTGACACTCCAACAATGTGTTCTGCTTCAATTTGGATCATTTTACAAAGGTGCTCATTTCTGGAGTGAACATGCATTTCTACTCAAGAGTAAGCAACTAAGCGAAATAAAGCCATAGAACGCTTATTTGCCTTCTATCTATGCATTCTGACACTCCAACAATGTGTTCTGCTTCAATTTGGATCATTTTACAAAGGTGCTTATTTCTGGAGTGAACATGCATTTCTACTCAAGAGTAAGCAACTAAGCGAAATAAAGCCATAGAACGCTTATTTGCCTTCTATCTATGCATTCTGACACTCCAACAATGTGTTCTGCTTCAATTTGGATCATTTTACAAAGGTGCTCATTTCTGGAGTGAACATGCATTTCTACTCAAGAGTAAGCAACTAAGCGAAATAAAGCCATAGAACGCTTATTTGCCTCCTATCTATGCATTCTGACACTCCAACAATGTGTTCTGCTTCAATTTGGATCATTTTACAAAGGTGCTTATTTCTGGAGTGAACATGCAGTTCTACTCAAGAGTAAGCAACTAAGCGAAATAAAGCCATAGAACGCTTATTTGCCTTCTATCTATGCATTCTGACACTCCAACAATGTGTTCTGCTTCAATTTGGATCATTTTACAAAGGTGCTCATTTCTGGAGTGAACATGCATTTCTACTCAAGAGTAAGCAATTAAGCGAAATAAATCCATAGAACGCTTATTTGCCTTCTATCTATTCATTCTGACACTCCAACAATGTGTTCTGCTTCAATTTGGATCATTTTACAAAGGTGCTTATTTCTGGAGTGAACATGCAGTTCTACTCAAGAGTAAGCAACTAAGCAAAATAAACCTATAGAACGCTTTTTTGCCTTCTGTCTATGCATTCTGACACTCCAACAATGTGTTCTGCTTCAATTTGGCTCATTTTACAAAGGTGCTTATTTCTGGAGTGAACATGCAGTTCTACTCAAGAGTAAGCAACTAAGCGAAATAAAGCCATAGAACGCTTATTTGCCTTCTATCTATGCATTCTGACACTCCAACAATGTGTTCTGCTTCAATGTGGCTCATTTTACAAAGGTGCTTATTTCTGAAGTGAACATGCAGTTCTACTCAAGAGTAAGCAACTAAGCGAAATAAAGCCATAGAACGCTTATTTGCCTTCTATCTATGCATTCTGACACTCCAACAATGTGTTCTGCTTCAATTTGGATCATTTTACAAAGGTGCTTATTTCTGGAGTGAACATGCAGTTCTACTCAAGAGTAAGCAACTAAGCAAAATAAACCTATAGAACGCTTTTTTGCCTTCTGTCTATGCATTCTGACACTCCAACAATGTGTTCTGCTTCAATTTGGCTCATTTTACAAAGGTGCTTATTTCTGAAGTGAATATGCGGTTCTACTCAAGAGTAAGCAACTAAGCGAAATAAAGCCATAGAACGCTTATTTGCCTTCTATCTATGCATTCTGACACTTCAACAATGTGTTCTGCTTCAATGTGGCTCATTTTACAAAGGTGCTTATTTCTGAAGTGAACATGCGGTTCTACTCAAGAGTAAGCGGCTAAGCGAAATAAAGCCATAGAACGCTTATTTGCCTTCTATCTATGCATTCTGACACTCCAACAATGTGTTCTGCTTCAATTTGGCTCATTTTACAAAGATGCTTATTTCTGAAGTGAACATGCGGTTCTACTCAAGAGTAAGCAACTAAGCGAAATAAAGCCATAGAACGCTTATTTGCCTCATATCTATGCATTCTGACACTCCAACAATGTGTTCTGCTTCAATTTGGATCATTTTACAAAGGTGCTTATTTCTGGAGTGAACATGCAGTTCTACTCAAGAGTAAGCAACTAAGCGAAATAAAGCCATAGAACGCTTATTTGCCTTCTATCTATGCATTCTGACACTCCAACAATGTGTTCTGCTTCAATTTGGCTCATTTAACAAATATGCTTATTTCTGGTGTGAACATGTAGTTCTACTCAAGAGTAAGCAACTAAGCGAAATAAAGCCATAGAACGCTTATTTGCCTTCTATCTATGCATTCTGACACTCCAACAGTGTGTTCTGCTTCAATTTGGATCATTTTACAAAGGTGCTCATTTCTGGAGTGAACATGCATTTCTACTCAAGAGTAAGCAATTAAGCGAAATAAAGCCATAGAACGCTTATTTGCCTTCTATCTATGCATTCTGAAACTCCAACAATGTGTTCTGCTTCAATTTGGATCATTTTACAAAGGTGCTTATTCCTGGAGTGAATATGCAGTTCTACTCAAGAGTAAGCAACTAAGCGAAATAAAGCCATAGAACGCTTATTTGCCTCCTATCTATGCATTCTGACACTCCAACAATGTGTTCTGCTTCAATTTGGATCATTTTACAAAGGTGCTTATTTCTGGAGTGAACATGCAGTTCTACTCAAGAGTAAGCAACAAAGCGAAATAAAGCCATAGAACGCTTATTTGCCTTCTATCTATGCATTCTGACACTCCAACAATGTGTTCTGCTTCAATTTGGATCATTTTACAAAGGTGCTCATTTCTGGAGTGAACATGCATTTCTACTCAAGAGTAAGCAACTAAGCGAAATAAAGCCATAGAACGCTTATTTGCCTTCTATCTATGCATTCTGACACTCCAACAATGTGTTCTGCTTCAATTTGGATCATTTTACAAAGGTGCTTATTTCTGGAGTAAACATGCAGTTCTACTCAAGAGTAAGCAACTAAGCGAAATAAAGCCATAGAACGCTTATTTGCCTTCTATCTATGCATTCTGACACTCCAACAATGTGTTCTGCTTCAATTTGGATCATTTTACAAAGGTGCTCATTTCTGGAGTGAACATGCATTTCTACTCAAGAGTAAGCAATTAAGCGAAATAAAGCCATAGAACGCTTATTTGCCTTCTATCTATGCATTCTGACACTCCAACAATGTGTTCTGCTTCAATGTGGCTCATTTTACAAAGGTGCTTATTTCTGAAGTGAACATGCGGTTCTACTCAAGAGTAAGCAACTAAGCGAAATAAAGCCATAGAACGCTTATTTGCCTTCTATCTATGCATTCTGACACTCCAACAATGTGTTCTGCTTCAATTTGGCTCATTTTACAAAGATGCTTATTTCTGAAGTGAACATGCGGTTCTACTCAAGAGTAAGCAACTAAGCGAAATAAAGCCATAGAACGCTTATTTGCCTCATATCTATGCATTCTGACACTCCAACAATGTGTTCTGCTTCAATTTGGATCATTTTACAAAGGTGCTTATTTCTGGAGTGAACATGCAGTTCTACTCAAGAGTAAGCAACTAAGCGAAATAAAGCCATAGAACGCTTATTTGCCTTCTATCTATGCATTCTGACACTCCAACAATGTGTTCTGCTTCAATTTGGCTCATTTAACAAATATGCTTATTTCTGGTGTGAACATGTAGTTCTACTCAAGAGTAAGCAACTAAGCGAAATAAAGCCATAGAACGCTTATTTGCCTTCTATCTATGCATTCTGACACTCCAACAGTGTGTTCTGCTTCAATTTGGATCATTTTACAAAGGTGCTCATTTCTGGAGTGAACATGCATTTCTACTCAAGAGTAAGCAATTAAGCGAAATAAAGCCATAGAACGCTTATTTGCCTTCTATCTATGCATTCTGAAACTCCAACAATGTGTTCTGCTTCAATTTGGATCATTTTACAAAGGTGCTTATTCCTGGAGTGAATATGCAGTTCTACTCAAGAGTAAGCAACTAAGCGAAATAAAGCCATAGAACGCTTATTTGCCTTCTATCTATGCATTCTGACACTCCAACAATGTGTTCTGCTTCAATTTGGATCATTTTACAAAGGTGCTTATTTCTGGAGTGAACATGCAGTTCTACTCAAGAGTAAGCAACAAAGCGAAATAAAGCCATAGAACGCTTATTTGCCTTCTATCTATGCATTCTGACACTCCAACAATGTGTTCTTCTTCAATTTGGATCATTTTACAAAGGTGCTCATTTCTGGAGTGAACATGCATTTCTACTCAAGAGTAAGCAACTAAGCGAAATAAAGCCATAGAACGCTTATTTGCCTTCTATCTATGCATTCTGACACTCCAACAATGTGTTCTGCTTCAATTTGGATCATTTTACAAAGGTGCTTATTTCTGGAGTGAACATGCAGTTCTACTCAAGAGTAAGCAACTAAGCGAAATAAAGCCATAGAACGCTTATTTGCCTTCTATCTATGCATTCTGACACTCCAACAATGTGTTCTGCTTCAATTTGGATCATTTTACAAAGGTGCTCATTTCTGGAGTGAACATGCATTTCTACTCAAGAGTAAGCAATTAAGCGAAATAAATCCATAGAACGCTTATTTGCCTTCTATCTATTCATTCTGACACTCCAACAATGTGTTCTGCTTCAATTTGGATCATTTTACAAAGGTGCTTATTTCTGGAGTGAACATGCAGTTCTACTCAAGAGTAAGCAACTAAGCAAAATAAACCTATAGAACGCTTTTTTGCCTTCTGTCTATGCATTCTGACACTCCAACAATGTGTTCTGCTTCAATTTGGCTCATTTTACAAAGGTGCTTATTTCTGAAGTGAATATGCGGTTCTACTCAAGAGTAAGCAACTAAGCGAAATAAAGCCATAGAACGCTTATTTGCCTTCTATCTATGCATTCTGACACTCCAACAATGTGTTCTGCTTCAATGTGGCTCATTTTACAAAGGTGCTTATTTCTGAAGTGAACATGCGGTTCTACTCAAGAGTAAGCAACTAAGCGAAATAAAGCCATAGAACGCTTATTTGCCTTCTATCTATGCATTCTGACACTCCAACAATGTGTTCTGCTTCAATTTGGATCATTTTACAAAGGTGCTTATTCCTGGAGTGAATATGCAGTTCTACTCAAGAGTAAGCAACTAAGCGAAATAAATCCATAGAATGCTTATTTGCCTTCTATCTATGCATTCTGACACTCCAACAATGTGTTCTGCTTCAATTTGGATCATTTTACAAAGGTGCTTATTCCTGGAGTGAATATGCAGTTCTACTCAAGAGTAAGCAACTAAGCGAAATAAAGCCATAGAACGCTTATTTGCCTTCTATCTATGCATTCTGACACTCCAACAATGTGTTCTGCTTCAATTTGGATCATTTTACAAAGGTGCTTATTTCTGGAGTGAACATGCAGTTCTACTCAAGAGTAAGCAACTAACCGAAATAAACCTATAGAACGCTTTTTTGCCTTCTGTCTATGCATTCTGACACTCCAAGAATGTGTTCTGCTTCAATTTGGCTCATTTTACAAAGGTGCTTATTTCTGAAGTGAATATGCGGTTCTACTCAAGAGTAAGCAACTAAGCGAAATAAAGCCATAGAACGCTTATTTGCCTTCTATCTATGCATTCTGACACTCCAACAATGTGTTCTGCTTCAATGTGGCTCATTTTACAAAGATGCTTATTTCTGAAGTGAACATGCGGTTCTACTCAAGAGTAAGCAACTAAGCGAAATAAAGCCATAGAACGCTTATTTGCCTTCTATCTATGCATTCTGACACTCCAACAATGTGTTCTGCTTCAATTTGGCTCATTTAACAAATATGCTTATTTCTGGTGTGAACATGTAGTTCTACTCAAGAGTAAGCAACTAAGCGAAATAAAGCCATAGAACGCTTATTTGCCTTCTATCTATGCATTCTGACACTCCAACAGTGTGTTCTGCTTCAATTTGGATCATTTTACAAAGGTGCTCATTTCTGGAGTGAACATGCATTTCTACTCAAGAGTAAGCAATTAAGTGAAATAAAGCCATAGAACGCTTATTTGCCTTCTATCTATGCATTCTGAAACTCCAACAATGTGTTCTGCTTCAATTTGGATCATTTTACAAAGGTGCTTATTCCTGGAGTGAATATGCAGTTCTACTCAAGAGTAAGCAACTAAGCGAAATAAAGCCATAGAACGCTTATTTGCCTTCTATCTATGCATTCTGACACTCCAACAATGTGTTCTGCTTCAATTTGGATCATTTTACAAAGGTGCTTATTCCTGGAGTGAATATGCAGTTCTACTCAAGAGTAAGCAACTAAGCGAAATAAAGCCATAGAACGCTTATTTGCCTTATATCTATGCATTCTGACACTCCAACAATGTGTTCTGCTTCAATTTGGATCATTTTACAAAGGTGCTTATTTCTGGAGTGAACATGCAGTTCTACTCAAGAGTAAGCAACTAAGCGAAATAAAGCCATAGAACGCTTATTTGCCTTCTATCTATGCATTTTGACACTCCAACAATGTGTTCTGCTTCAATGTGGCTCATTTTACAAAGGTGCTTATTTCTGAAGTGAACATGCGGTTCTACTCAAGAGTAAGCAACTAAGCGAAATAAAGCCATAGAACGCTTATTTGCCTTCTATCTATGCATTCTGACACTCCAACAATGTGTTCTGCTTCAATTTGGATCATTTTACAAAGGTGCTTATTCCTGGAGTGAATATGCAGTTCTACTCAAGAGTAAGCAACTAAGCGAAATAAAGCCATAGAACGCTTATTTGCCTTCTATCTATGCATTCTGACACTCCAACAATGTGTTCTGCTTCAATTTGGATCATTTTACAAAGGTGCTTATTCCTGGAGTGAATATGCAGTTCTACTCAAGAGTAAGCAACTAAGCGAAATAAAGCCATAGAACGCTTATTTGCCTTCTATCTATGCATTCTGACACTCCAACAATGTGTTCTGCTTCAATTTGGATCATTTTACAAAGGTGCTTATTTCTGGAGTGAACATGCAGTTCTACTCAAGAGTAAGCAACTAAGCGAAATAAAGCCATAGAACGCTTATTTCCCTTCTATCTATGCATTCTGACACTCCAACAATGTGTTCTGCTTCAATTTGGATCATTTTACAAAGGTGCTTATTTCTGGAGTGAACATGCAGTTCTACTCAAGAGTAAGCAACTAAGCAAAATAAACCTATAGAACGCTTTTTTGCCTTCTGTCTATGCATTCTGACACTCCAAGAATGTGTTCTGCTTCAATTTGGCTCATTTTACAAAGGTGCTTATTTCTGAAGTGAATATGCGGTTCTACTCAAGAGTAAGCAACTAAGCGAAATAAAGCCATAGAACGCTTATTTGCCTTCTATCTATGCATTCTGACACTCCAACAATGTGTTCTGCTTCAATGTGGCTCATTTTACAAAGTTGCTTATTTCTGAAGTGAACATGCGGTTCTACTCAAGAGTAAGCAACTAAGCGAAATAAAGCCATAGAACGCTTATTTGCCTTCTATCTATGCATTCTGACACTCCAACAATGTGTTCTGCTTCAATTTGGCTCATTTTACAAAGATGCTTATTTCTGAATTGAACATGCGGTTCTACTCAAGAGTAAGCAACTAAGCGAAATAAAGCCATAGAACGCTTATTTGCCTCATATCTATGCATTCTGACACTCCAACAATGTGTTCTGCTTCAATTTGGATCATTTTACAAAGGTGCTTATTTCTGGAGTGAACATGCGGTTCTACTCAAGAGTAAGCAATTAAGTGAAATAAAGCCATAGAACGCTTATTTGCCTTCTATCTATGCATTCTGACACTCCAAGAATGTGTTCTGCTTCAATTTGGCTCATTTTACAAAGGTGCTTATTTCTGAAGTGAATATGCGGTTCTACTCAAGAGTAAGCAACTAAGTGAAATAAAGCCATAGAACGCTTATTTGCCTTCTATCTATGCATTCTGACACTCCAACAATGTGTTCTGCTTCAATGTGGCTCATTTTACAAAGGTGCTTATTTCTGAAGTGAATATGCGGTTCTACTCAAGAGTAAGCAATTAAGTGAAATAAAGCCATAGAACGCTTATTTGCCTTCTATCTATGCATTCTGACACTCCAAGAATGTGTTCTGCTTCAATTTGGATCATTTTACAAAGATGCTTATTTCTGAAGTGAACATGCGGTTCTACTCAAGAGTAAGCAATTAAGTGAAATAAAGCCATAGAACGCTTATTTGCCTTCTATCTATGCATTCTGACACTCCAAGAATGTGTTCTGCTTCAATTTGGCTCATTTTACAAAGGTGCTTATTTCTGAAGTGAATATGCGGTTCTACTCAAGAGTAAGCAACTAAGCGAAATAAAGCCATAGAACGCTTATTTGCCTTCTATCTATGCATTCTGACACTCCAACAATGTGTTCTGCTTCAATGTGGCTCATTTTACAAAGGTGCTTATTTCTGAAGTGAACATGCGGTTCTACTCAAGAGTAAGCAATTAAGCGAAATAAAGCCATAGAACGCTTATTTGCCTTCTATCTATGCATTCTGAAACTCCAACAATGTGTTCTGCTTCAATTTGGATCATTTTACAAAGGTGCTTATTCCTGGAGTGAATATGCAGTTCTACTCAAGAGTAAGCAACTAAGCGAAATAAAGCCATAGAACGCTTATTTGCCTCATATCTATGCATTCTGACACTCCAACAATGTGTTCTGCTTCAATTTGGATCATTTTACAAAGGTGCTTATTTCTGGAGTGAACATGCAGTTCTACTCAAGAGTAAGCAACTAAGCGAAATAAAGCCATAGAACGCTTATTTGCCTTCTATCTATGCATTCTGACACTCCAACAATGTGTTCTGCTTCAATTTGGCTCATTTAACAAACATGCTTATTTCTGGTGTGAACATGTAGTTCTACTCAAGAGTAAGCAACTAAGCGAAATAAAGCCATAGAACGCTTATTTGCCTTCTATCTATGCATTCTGACACTCCAACAGTGTGTTCTGCTTCAATTTGGATCATTTTACAAAGGTGCTCATTTCTGGAGTGAACATGCATTTCTACTCAAGAGTAAGCAATTAAGCGAAATAAAGCCATAGAACGCTTATTTGCCTTCTATCTATGCATTCTGAAACTCCAACAATGTGTTCTGCTTCAATTTGGATCATTTTACAAAGGTGCTTATTCCTGGAGTGAATATGCAGTTCTACTCAAGAGTAAGCAACTAAGCGAAATAAAGCCATAGAACGCTTATTTGCCTTCTATCTATGCATTCTGACACTCCAACAATGTGTTCTGCTTCAATTTGGATCATTTTACAAAGGTGCTCATTTCTGGAGTGAACATGCAGTTCTACTCAAGAGTAAGCAACTAAGCGAAATAAAGCCATAGAACGCTTATTTGCCTTCTATCTATGCATTCTGACACTCCAACAATGTGTTCTGCTTCAATTTGGATCATTTTACAAAGGTGCTTATTTCTGGAGTGAACATGCAGTTCTACTCAAGAGTAAGCAACTAAGCGAAATAAAGCCATAGAACGCTTATTTCCCTTCTATCTATGCATTCTGACACTCCAACAATGTGTTCTGCTTCAATTTGGATCATTTTACAAAGGTGCTTATTTCTGGAGTGAACATGCAGTTCTACTCAAGAGTAAGCAACTAAGCAAAATAAACCTATAGAACGCTTTTTTGCCTTCTGTCTATGCATTCTGACACTCCAAGAATGTGTTCTGCTTCAATTTGGCTCATTTTACAAAGGTGCTTATTTCTGAAGTGAATATGCGGTTCTACTCAAGAGTAAGCAACTAAGCGAAATAAAGCCATAGAACGCTTATTTGCCTTCTATCTATGCATTCTGACACTCCAACAATGTGTTCTGCTTCAATGTGGCTCATTTTACAAAGTTGCTTATTTCTGAAGTGAACATGCGGTTCTACTCAAGAGTAAGCAACTAAGCGAAATAAAGCCATAGAACGCTTATTTGCCTTCTATCTATGCATTCTGACACTCCAACAATGTGTTCTGCTTCAATTTGGCTCATTTTACAAAGATGCTTATTTCTGAATTGAACATGCGGTTCTACTCAAGAGTAAGCAACTAAGCGAAATAAAGCCATAGAACGCTTATTTGCCTCATATCTATGCATTCTGACACTCCAACAATGTGTTCTGCTTCAATTTGGATCATTTTACAAAGGTGCTTATTTCTGGAGTGAACATGCGGTTCTACTCAAGAGTAAGCAATTAAGTGAAATAAAGCCATAGAACGCTTATTTGCCTTCTATCTATGCATTCTGACACTCCAAGAATGTGTTCTGCTTCAATTTGGCTCATTTTACAAAGGTGCTTATTTCTGAAGTGAATATGCGGTTCTACTCAAGAGTAAGCAACTAAGTGAAATAAAGCCATAGAACGCTTATTTGCCTTCTATCTATGCATTCTGACACTCCAACAATGTGTTCTGCTTCAATGTGGCTCATTTTACAAAGGTGCTTATTTCTGAAGTGAATATGCGGTTCTACTCAAGAGTAAGCAATTAAGTGAAATAAAGCCATAGAACGCTTATTTGCCTTCTATCTATGCATTCTGACACTCCAAGAATGTGTTCTGCTTCAATTTGGATCATTTTACAAAGATGCTTATTTCTGAAGTGAACATGCGGTTCTACTCAAGAGTAAGCAATTAAGTGAAATAAAGCCATAGAACGCTTATTTGCCTTCTATCTATGCATTCTGACACTCCAAGAATGTGTTCTGCTTCAATTTGGCTCATTTTACAAAGGTGCTTATTTCTGAAGTGAATATGCGGTTCTACTCAAGAGTAAGCAACTAAGCGAAATAAAGCCATAGAACGCTTATTTGCCTTCTATCTATGCATTCTGACACTCCAACAATGTGTTCTGCTTCAATGTGGCTCATTTTACAAAGGTGCTTATTTCTGAAGTGAACATGCGGTTCTACTCAAGAGTAAGCAATTAAGCGAAATAAAGCCATAGAACGCTTATTTGCCTTCTATCTATGCATTCTGAAACTCCAACAATGTGTTCTGCTTCAATTTGGATCATTTTACAAAGGTGCTTATTCCTGGAGTGAATATGCAGTTCTACTCAAGAGTAAGCAACTAAGCGAAATAAAGCCATAGAACGCTTATTTGCCTCATATCTATGCATTCTGACACTCCAACAATGTGTTCTGCTTCAATTTGGATCATTTTACAAAGGTGCTTATTTCTGGAGTGAACATGCAGTTCTACTCAAGAGTAAGCAACTAAGCGAAATAAAGCCATAGAACGCTTATTTGCCTTCTATCTATGCATTCTGACACTCCAACAATGTGTTCTGCTTCAATTTGGCTCATTTAACAAACATGCTTATTTCTGGTGTGAACATGTAGTTCTACTCAAGAGTAAGCAACTAAGCGAAATAAAGCCATAGAACGCTTATTTGCCTTCTATCTATGCATTCTGACACTCCAACAGTGTGTTCTGCTTCAATTTGGATCATTTTACAAAGGTGCTCATTTCTGGAGTGAACATGCATTTCTACTCAAGAGTAAGCAATTAAGCGAAATAAAGCCATAGAACGCTTATTTGCCTTCTATCTATGCATTCTGAAACTCCAACAATGTGTTCTGCTTCAATTTGGATCATTTTACAAAGGTGCTTATTCCTGGAGTGAATATGCAGTTCTACTCAAGAGTAAGCAACTAAGCGAAATAAAGCCATAGAACGCTTATTTGCCTTCTATCTATGCATTCTGACACTCCAACAATGTGTTCTGCTTCAATTTGGATCATTTTACAAAGGTGCTCATTTCTGGAGTGAACATGCAGTTCTACTCAAGAGTAAGCAACTAAGCGAAATAAAGCCATAGAACGCTTATTTGCCTTCTATCTATGCATTCTGACACTCCAACAATGTGTTCTGCTTCAATTTGGATCATTTTACAAAGGTGCTTATTTCTGGAGTGAACATGCAGTTCTACTCAAGAGTAAGCAACTAAGCGAAATAAAGCCATAGAACGCTTATTTCCCTTCTATCTATGCATTCTGACACTCCAACAATGTGTTCTGCTTCAATTTGGATCATTTTACAAAGGTGCTTATTTCTGGAGTGAACATGCAGTTCTACTCAAGAGTAAGCAACTAAGCAAAATAAACCTATAGAACGCTTTTTTGCCTTCTGTCTATGCATTCTGACACTCCAAGAATGTGTTCTGCTTCAATTTGGCTCATTTTACAAAGGTGCTTATTTCTGAAGTGAATATGCGGTTCTACTCAAGAGTAAGCAACTAAGCGAAATAAAGCCATAGAACGCTTATTTGCCTTCTATCTATGCATTCTGACACTCCAACAATGTGTTCTGCTTCAATGTGGCTCATTTTACAAAGTTGCTTATTTCTGAAGTGAACATGCGGTTCTACTCAAGAGTAAGCAACTAAGCGAAATAAAGCCATAGAACGCTTATTTGCCTTCTATCTATGCATTCTGACACTCCAACAATGTGTTCTGCTTCAATTTGGCTCATTTTACAAAGATGCTTATTTCTGAAGTGAACATGCGGTTCTACTCAAGAGTAAGCAACTAAGCGAAATAAAGCCATAGAACGCTTATTTGCCTCATATCTATGCATTCTGACACTCCAACAATGTGTTCTGCTTCAATTTGGATCATTTTACAAAGGTGCTTATTTCTGGAGTGAACATGCAGTTCTACTCAAGAGTAAGCAACTAAGCGAAATAAAGCCATAGAACGCTTATTTGCCTTCTATCTATGCATTCTGACACTCCAACAATGTGTTCTGCTTCAATTTGGCTCATTTAACAAATATGCTTATTTCTGGTGTGAACATGTAGTTCTACTCAAGAGTAAGCAACTAAGCGAAATAAAGCCATAGAACGCTTATTTGCCTTCTATCTATGCATTCTGACACTCCAACAGTGTGTTCTGCTTCAATTTGGATCATTTTACAAAGGTGCTCATTTCTGGAGTGAACATGCATTTCTACTCAAGAGTAAGCAATTAAGTGAAATAAAGCCATAGAACGCTTATTTGCCTTCTATCTATGCATTCTGACACTCCAAGAATGTGTTCTGCTTCAATTTGGCTCATTTTACAAAGGTGCTTATTTCTGAAGTGAATATGCGGTTCTACTCAAGAGTAAGCAACTAAGCGAAATAAAGCCATAGAACGCTTATTTGCCTTCTATCTATGCATTCTGACACTCCAACAATGTGTTCTGCTTCAATGTGGCTCATTTTACAAAGGTGCTTATTTCTGAAGTGAACATGCGGTTCTACTCAAGAGTAAGCAATTAAGCGAAATAAAGCCATAGAACGCTTATTTGCCTTCTATCTATGCATTCTGAAACTCCAACAATGTGTTCTGCTTCAATTTGGATCATTTTACAAAGGTGCTTATTCCTGGAGTGAATATGCAGTTCTACTCAAGAGTAAGCAACTAAGCGAAATAAAGCCATAGAACGCTTATTTGCCTCATATCTATGCATTCTGACACTCCAACAATGTGTTCTGCTTCAATTTGGATCATTTTACAAAGGTGCTTATTTCTGGAGTGAACATGCAGTTCTACTCAAGAGTAAGCAACTAAGCGAAATAAAGCCATAGAACGCTTATTTGCCTTCTATCTATGCATTCTGACACTCCAACAATGTGTTCTGCTTCAATTTGGCTCATTTAACAAACATGCTTATTTCTGGTGTGAACATGTAGTTCTACTCAAGAGTAAGCAACTAAGCGAAATAAAGCCATAGAACGCTTATTTGCCTTCTATCTATGCATTCTGACACTCCAACAATGTGTTCTGCTTCAATTTGGATCATTTTACAAAGGTGCTCATTTCTGGAGTGAACATGCATTTCTACTCAAGAGTAAGCAACTAAGCGAAATAAAGCCATAGAACGCTTATTTGCCTTCTATCTATGCATTCTGACACTCCAACAATGTGTTCTGCTTCAATTTGGATCATTTTACAAAGGTGCTTATTTCTGGAGTGAACATGCAGTTCTACTCAAGAGTAAGCAACTAAGCGAAATAAAGCCATAGAACGCTTATTTGCCTTCTATCTATGCATTCTGACACTCCAACAATGTGTTCTGCTTCAATTTGGATCATTTTACAAAGGTGCTCATTTCTGGAGTGAACATGCATTTCTACTCAAGAGTAAGCAATTAAGCGAAATAAATCCATAGAACGCTTATTTGCCTTCTATCTATTCATTCTGACACTCCAACAATGTGTTCTGCTTCAATTTGGATCATTTTACAAAGGTGCTTATTTCTGGAGTGAACATGCAGTTCTACTCAAGAGTAAGCAACTAAGCAAAATAAACCTATAGAACGCTTTTTTGCCTTCTGTCTATGCATTCTGACACTCCAACAATGTGTTCTGCTTCAATTTGGCTCATTTTACAAAGGTGCTTATTTCTGAAGTGAATATGCGGTTCTACTCAAGAGTAAGCAACTAAGCGAAATAAAGCCATAGAACGCTTATTTGCCTTCTATCTATGCATTCTGACACTCCAACAATGTGTTCTGCTTCAATGTGGCTCATTTTACAAAGGTGCTTATTTCTGAAGTGAACATGCGGTTCTACTCAAGAGTAAGCAACTAAGCGAAATAAAGCCATAGAACGCTTATTTGCCTTCTATCTATGCATTCTGACACTCCAACAATGTGTTCTGCTTCAATTTGGATCATTTTACAAAGGTGCTTATTCCTGGAGTGAATATGCAGTTCTACTCAAGAGTAAGCAACTAAGCGAAATAAAGCCATAGAACGCTTATTTGCCTTCTATCTATGCATTCTGACACTCCAACAATGTGTTCTGCTTCAATTTGGATCATTTTACAAAGGTGCTTATTCCTGGAGTGAATATGCAGTTCTACTCAAGAGTAAGCAACTAAGCGAAATAAAGCCATAGAACGCTTATTTGCCTTCTATCTATGCATTCTGACACTCCAACAATGTGTTCTGCTTCAATTTGGCTCATTTTACAAAGGTGCTTATTTCTGAAGTGAATATGCGGTTCTACTCAAGAGTAAGCAACTAAGCGAAATAAAGCCATAGAACGCTTATTTGCCTTCTATCTATGCATTCTGACACTCCAACAATGTGTTCTGCTTCAATGTGGCTCATTTTACAAAGGTGCTTATTTCTGAAGTGAACATGCGGTTCTACTCAAGAGTAAGCAACTAAGCGAAATAAAGCCATAGAACGCTTATTTGCCTTCTATCTATGCATTCTGACACTCCAACAATGTGTTCTGCTTCAATTTGGCTCATTTTACAAAGATGCTTATTTCTGAAGTGAACATGCGGTTCTACTCAAGAGTAAGCAACTAAGCGAAATAAAGCCATAGAACGCTTATTTGCCTCATATCTATGCATTCTGACACTCCAACAATGTGTTCTGCTTCAATTTGGATCATTTTACAAAGGTGCTTATTTCTGGAGTGAACATGCAGTTCTACTCAAGAGTAAGCAACTAAGCGAAATAAAGCCATAGAACGCTTATTTGCCTTCTATCTATGCATTCTGACACTCCAACAATGTGTTCTGCTTCAATTTGGCTCATTTAACAAATATGCTTATTTCTGGTGTGAACATGTAGTTCTACTCAAGAGTAAGCAACTAAGCGAAATAAAGCCATAGAACGCTTATTTGCCTTCTATCTATGCATTCTGACACTCCAACAGTGTGTTCTGCTTCAATTTGGATCATTTTACAAAGGTGCTCATTTCTGGAGTGAACATGCATTTCTACTCAAGAGTAAGCAATTAAGTGAAATAAAGCCATAGAACGCTTATTTGCCTTCTATCTATGCATTCTGAAACTCCAACAATGTGTTCTGCTTCAATTTGGATCATTTTACAAAGGTGCTTATTCCTGGAGTGAATATGCAGTTCTACTCAAGAGTAAGCAACTAAGCGAAATAAAGCCATAGAACGCTTATTTGCCTTCTATCTATGCATTCTGACACTCCAACAATGTGTTCTGCTTCAATTTGGATCATTTTACAAAGGTGCTTATTCCTGGAGTGAATATGCAGTTCTACTCAAGAGTAAGCAACTAAGCGAAATAAAGCCATAGAACGCTTATTTGCCTTCTATCTATGCATTCTGACACTCCAACAATGTGTTCTGCTTCAATTTGGATCATTTTACAAAGGTGCTTATTTCTGGAGTGAACATGCAGTTCTACTCAAGAGTAAGCAACTAAGCGAAATAAAGCCATAGAACGCTTATTTGCCTTCTATCTATGCATTTTGACACTCCAACAATGTGTTCTGCTTCAATGTGGCTCATTTTACAAAGGTGCTTATTTCTGAAGTGAACATGCGGTTCTACTCAAGAGTAAGCAACTAAGCGAAATAAAGCCATAGAACGCTTATTTGCCTTCTATCTATGCATTCTGACACTCCAACAATGTGTTCTGCTTCAATTTGGATCATTTTACAAAGGTGCTTATTCCTGGAGTGAATATGCAGTTCTACTCAAGAGTAAGCAACTAAGCGAAATAAAGCCATAGAACGCTTATTTGCCTTCTATCTATGCATTCTGACTCTCCAACAATGTGTTCTGCTTCAATTTGGATCATTTTACAAAGGTGCTTATTCCTGGAGTGAATATGCAGTTCTACTCAAGAGTAAGCAACTAAGCGAAATAAAGCCATAGAACGCTTATTTGCCTTCTATCTATGCATTCTGACACTCCAACAATGTGTTCTGCTTCAATTTGGATCATTTTACAAAGGTGCTTATTTCTGGAGTGAACATGCAGTTCTACTCAAGAGTAAGCAACTAAGCGAAATAAAGCCATAGAACGCTTATTTCCCTTCTATCTATGCATTCTGACACTCCAACAATGTGTTCTGCTTCAATTTGGATCATTTTACAAAGGTGCTTATTTCTGGAGTGAACATGCAGTTCTACTCAAGAGTAAGCAACTAAGCAAAATAAACCTATAGAACGCTTTTTTGCCTTCTGTCTATGCATTCTGACACTCCAAGAATGTGTTCTGCTTCAATTTGGCTCATTTTACAAAGGTGCTTATTTCTGAAGTGAATATGCGGTTCTACTCAAGAGTAAGCAACTAAGCGAAATAAAGCCATAGAACGCTTATTTGCCTTCTATCTATGCATTCTGACACTCCAACAATGTGTTCTGCTTCAATGTGGCTCATTTTACAAAGTTGCTTATTTCTGAAGTGAACATGCGGTTCTACTCAAGAGTAAGCAACTAAGCGAAATAAAGCCATAGAACGCTTATTTGCCTTCTATCTATGCATTCTGACACTCCAACAATGTGTTCTGCTTCAATTTGGCTCATTTTACAAAGATGCTTATTTCTGAAGTGAACATGCGGTTCTACTCAAGAGTAAGCAACTAAGCGAAATAAAGCCATAGAACGCTTATTTGCCTCATATCTATGCATTCTGACACTCCAACAATGTGTTCTGCTTCAATTTGGATCATTTTACAAAGGTGCTTATTTCTGGAGTGAACATGCAGTTCTACTCAAGAGTAAGCAACTAAGCGAAATAAAGCCATAGAAGGCTTATTTGCCTTCTATCTATGCATTCTGACACTCCAACAATGTGTTCTGCTTCAATTTGGATCATTTTACAAAGGTGCTCATTTCTGGAGTGAACATGCATTTCTACTCAAGAGTAAGCAATTAAGCGAAATAAATCCATAGAACGCTTATTTGCCTTCTATCTATTCATTCTGACACTCCAACAATGTGTTCTGCTTCAATGTGGCTCATTTTACAAAGTTGCTTATTTCTGAAGTGAACATGCGGTTCTACTCAAGAGTAAGCAACTAAGCGAAATAAACCTATAGAACGCTTTTTTGCCTTCTGTCTATGCATTCTGACACTCCAACAATGTGTTCTGCTTCAATTTGGCTCATTTTACAAAGGTGCTTATTTCTGAAGTGAATATGCGGTTCTACTCAAGAGTAAGCAACTAAGCGAAATAAAGCCATAGAACGCTTATTTGCCTTCTATCTATGCATTCTGACACTCCAACAATGTGTTCTGCTTCAATGTGGCTCATTTTACAAAGGTGCTTATTTCTGAAGTGAACATGCGGTTCTACTCAAGAGTAAGCAACTAAGCGAAATAAAGCCATAGAACGCTTATTTGCCTTCTATCTATGCATTCTGACACTCCAACAATGTGTTCTGCTTCAATTTGGATCATTTTACAAAGGTGCTTATTCCTGGAGTGAATATGCAGTTCTACTCAAGAGTAAGCAACTAAGCGAAATAAAGCCATAGAACGCTTATTTGCCTTCTATCTATGCATTCTGACACTCCAACAATGTGTTCTGCTTCAATTTGGATCATTTTACAAAGGTGCTTATTCCTGGAGTGAATATGCAGTTCTACTCAAGAGTAAGCAACTAAGCGAAATAAAGCCATAGAACGCTTATTTGCCTTCTATCTATGCATTCTGACACTCCAACAATGTGTTCTGCTTCAATTTGGCTCATTTTACAAAGGTGCTTATTTCTGAAGTGAATATGCGGTTCTACTCAAGAGTAAGCAACTAAGCGAAATAAAGCCATAGAACGCTTATTTGCCTTCTATCTATGCATTCTGACACTCCAACAATGTGTTCTGCTTCAATGTGGCTCATTTTACAAAGGTGCTTATTTCTGAAGTGAACATGCGGTTCTACTCAAGAGTAAGCAACTAAGCGAAATAAAGCCATAGAACGCTTATTTGCCTTCTATCTATGCATTCTGACACTCCAACAATGTGTTCTGCTTCAATTTGGCTCATTTTACAAAGATGCTTATTTCTGAAGTGAACATGCGGTTCTACTCAAGAGTAAGCAACTAAGCGAAATAAAGCCATAGAACGCTTATTTGCCTCATATCTATGCATTCTGACACTCCAACAATGTGTTCTGCTTCAATTTGGATCATTTTACAAAGGTGCTTATTTCTGGAGTGAACATGCAGTTCTACTCAAGAGTAAGCAACTAAGCGAAATAAAGCCATAGAACGCTTATTTGCCTTCTATCTATGCATTCTGACACTCCAACAATGTGTTCTGCTTCAATTTGGCTCATTTAACAAATATGCTTATTTCTGGTGTGAACATGTAGTTCTACTCAAGAGTAAGCAACTAAGCGAAATAAAGCCATAGAACGCTTATTTGCCTTCTATCTATGCATTCTGACACTCCAACAGTGTGTTCTGCTTCAATTTGGATCATTTTACAAAGGTGCTCATTTCTGGAGTGAACATGCATTTCTACTCAAGAGTAAGCAATTAAGTGAAATAAAGCCATAGAACGCTTATTTGCCTTCTATCTATGCATTCTGAAACTCCAACAATGTGTTCTGCTTCAATTTGGATCATTTTACAAAGGTGCTTATTCCTGGAGTGAATATGCAGTTCTACTCAAGAGTAAGCAACTAAGCGAAATAAAGCCATAGAACGCTTATTTGCCTTCTATCTATGCATTCTGACACTCCAACAATGTGTTCTGCTTCAATTTGGATCATTTTACAAAGGTGCTTATTCCTGGAGTGAATATGCAGTTCTACTCAAGAGTAAGCAACTAAGCGAAATAAAGCCATAGAACGCTTATTTGCCTTCTATCTATGCATTCTGACACTCCAACAATGTGTTCTGCTTCAATTTGGATCATTTTACAAAGGTGCTTATTTCTGGAGTGAACATGCAGTTCTACTCAAGAGTAAGCAACTAAGCGAAATAAAGCCATAGAACGCTTATTTGCCTTCTATCTATGCATTTTGACACTCCAACAATGTGTTCTGCTTCAATGTGGCTCATTTTACAAAGGTGCTTATTTCTGAAGTGAACATGCGGTTCTACTCAAGAGTAAGCAACTAAGCGAAATAAAGCCATAGAACGCTTATTTGCCTTCTATCTATGCATTCTGACACTCCAACAATGTGTTCTGCTTCAATTTGGATCATTTTACAAAGGTGCTTATTCCTGGAGTGAATATGCAGTTCTACTCAAGAGTAAGCAACTAAGCGAAATAAAGCCATAGAACGCTTATTTGCCTTCTATCTATGCATTCTGACACTCCAACAATGTGTTCTGCTTCAATTTGGATCATTTTACAAAGGTGCTTATTCCTGGAGTGAATATGCAGTTCTACTCAAGAGTAAGCAACTAAGCGAAATAAAGCCATAGAACGCTTATTTGCCTTCTATCTATGCATTCTGACACTCCAACAATGTGTTCTGCTTCAATTTGGATCATTTTACAAAGGTGCTTATTTCTGGAGTGAACATGCAGTTCTACTCAAGAGTAAGCAACTAAGCGAAATAAAGCCATAGAACGCTTATTTCCCTTCTATCTATGCATTCTGACACTCCAACAATGTGTTCTGCTTCAATTTGGATCATTTTACAAAGGTGCTTATTTCTGGAGTGAACATGCAGTTCTACTCAAGAGTAAGCAACTAAGCAAAATAAACCTATAGAACGCTTTTTTGCCTTCTGTCTATGCATTCTGACACTCCAAGAATGTGTTCTGCTTCAATTTGGCTCATTTTACAAAGGTGCTTATTTCTGAAGTGAATATGCGGTTCTACTCAAGAGTAAGCAACTAAGCGAAATAAAGCCATAGAACGCTTATTTGCCTTCTATCTATGCATTCTGACACTCCAACAATGTGTTCTGCTTCAATTTGGCTCATTTTACAAAGATGCTTATTTCTGAAGTGAACATGCGGTTCTACTCAAGAGTAAGCAACTAAGCGAAATAAAGCCATAGAACGCTTATTTGCCTCATATCTATGCATTCTGACACTCCAACAATGTGTTCTGCTTCAATTTGGATCATTTTACTAAGGTGCTTATTTCTGGAGTGAACATGCAGTTCTACTCAAGAGTAAGCAACTAAGCGAAATAAAGCCATAGAACGCTTATTTGCCTTCTATCTATGCATTCTGACACTCCAACAATGTGTTCTGCTTCAATTTGGCTCATTTAACAAATATGCTTATTTCTGGTGTGAACATGCAGTTCTACTCAAGAGTAAGCAACTAAGCGAAATAAAGCCATAGAACGCTTATTTGCCTTCTATCTATGCATTCTGACACTCCAACAGTTTGTTCTGCTTCAATTTGGATCATTTTACAAAGGTGCTCATTTCTGGAGTGAACATGCATTTCTACTCAAGAGTAAGCAATTAAGTGAAATAAAGCCATAGAACGCTTATTTGCCTTCTATCTATGCATTCTGACACTCCAAGAATGTGTTCTGCTTCAATTTGGCTCATTTTACAAAGGTGCTTATTTCTGAAGTGAATATGCGGTTCTACTCAAGAGTAAGCAACTAAGCGAAATAAAGCCATAGAACGCTTATTTGCCTTCTATCTATGCATTCTGACACTCCAACAATGTGTTCTGCTTCAATGTGGCTCATTTTACAAAGGTGCTTATTTCTGAAGTGAACATGCGGTTCTACTCAAGAGTAAGCAATTAAGCGAAATAAAGCCATAGAACGCTTATTTGCCTTCTATCTATGCATTCTGAAACTCCAACAATGTGTTCTGCTTCAATTTGGATCATTTTACAAAGGTGCTTATTCCTGGAGTGAATATGCAGTTCTACTCAAGAGTAAGCAACTAAGCGAAATAAAGCCATAGAACGCTTATTTGCCTTCTATCTATGCATTCTGACACTCCAACAATGTGTTCTGCTTCAATTTGGCTCATTTTACAAAGATGCTTATTTCTGAAGTGAACATGCGGTTCTACTCAAGAGTAAGCAACTAAGCGAAATAAAGCCATAGAACGCTTACTTGCCTCATATCTATGCATTCTGACACTCCAACAATGTGTTCTGCTTCAATTTGGATCATTTTACAAAGGTGCTTATTTCTGGAGTGAACATGCAGTTCTACTCAAGAGTAAGCAACTAAGCGAAATAAAGCCATAGAACGCTTATTTGCCTTCTATCTATGCATTCTGACACTCCAACAATGTGTTTTGCTTCAATTTGGCTCATTTAACAAATATGCTTATTTCTGGTGTGAACATGTAGTTCTACTCAAGAGTAAGCAACTAAGCGAAATAAAGCCATAGAACGCTTATTTGCCTTCTATCTATGCATTCTGACACTCCAACAGTGTGTTCTGCTTCAATTTGGATCATTTTACAAAGGTGCTCATTTCTGGAGTGAACATGCATTTCTACTCAAGAGTAAGCAATTAAGTGAAATAAAGCCATAGAACGCTTATTTGCCTTCTATCTATGCATTCTGAAACTCCAACAATGTGTTCTGCTTCAATTTGGATCATTTTACAAAGGTGCTTATTCCTGGAGTGAATATGCAGTTCTACTCAAGAGTAAGCAACTAAGCGAAATAAAGCCATAGAACGCTTATTTGCCTTCTATCTATGCATTCTGACACTCCAACAATGTGTTCTGCTTCAATTTGGATCATTTTACAAAGGTGCTTATTCCTGGAGTGAATATGCAGTTCTACTCAAGAGTAAGCAACTAAGCGAAATAAAGCCATAGAACGCTTATTTGCCTTCTATCTATGCATTCTGACACTCCAACAATGTGTTCTGCTTCAATTTGGATCATTTTACAAAGGTGCTTATTTCTGGAGTGAACATGCAGTTCTACTCAAGAGTAAGCAACTAAGCGAAATAAAGCCATAGAACGCTTATTTGCCTTCTATCTATGCATTCTGACATTCCAACAATGTGTTCTGCTTCAATGTGGCTCATTTTACAAAGGTGCTTATTTCTGAAGTGAACATGCGGTTCTACTCAAGAGTAAGCAACTAAGCGAAATAAAGCCATAGAACGCTTATTTGCCTTCTATCTATGCATTCTGACACTCCAACAATGTGTTCTGCTTCAATTTGGATCATTTTACAAAGGTGCTTATTTCTGGAGTGAACATGCAGTTCTACTCAAGAGTAAGCAACTAAGCAAAATAAACCTATAGAACGCTTTTTTGCCTTCTGTCTATGCATTCTGACACTCCAAGAATGTGTTCTGCTTCAATTTGGCTCATTTTACAAAGGTGCTTATTTCTGAAGTGAATATGCGGTTCTACTCAAGAGTAAGCAACTAAGCGAAATAAAGCCATAGAACGCTTATTTGCCTTCTATCTATGCATTCTGACACTCCAACAATGTGTTCTGCTTCAATGTGGCTCATTTTACAAAGGTGCTTATTTCTGAAGTGAACATGCGGTTCTACTCAAGAGTAAGCAACTAAGCGAAATAAAGCCATAGAACGCTTATTTGCCTTCTATCTATGCATTCTGACACTCCAACAATGTGTTCTGCTTCAATTTGGCTCATTTTACAAAGATGCTTATTTCTGAAGTGAACATGCGGTTCTACTCAAGAGTAAGCAACTAAGCGAAATAAAGCCATAGAACGCTTATTTGCCTCATATCTATGCATTCTGACACTCCAACAATGTGTTCTGCTTCAATTTGGATCATTTTACAAAGGTGCTTATTTCTGGAGTGAACATGCAGTTCTACTCAAGAGTAAGCAACTAAGCGAAATAAAGCCATAGAACGCTTATTTGCCTTCTATCTATGCATTCTGACACTCCAACAATGTGTTCTGCTTCAATTTGGCTCATTTTACAAAGATGCTTATTTCTGAAGTGAACATGCGGTTCTACTCAAGAGTAAGCAACTAAGCGAAATAAAGCCATAGAACGCTTATTTGCCTCATATCTATGCATTCTGACACTCCAACAATGTGTTCTGCTTCAATTTGGATCATTTTACAAAGGTGCTTATTTCTGGAGTGAACATGCAGTTCTACTCAAGAGTAAGCAACTAAGCGAAATAAAGCCATAGAACGCTTATTTGCCTTCTATCTATGCATTCTGACACTCCAACAATGTGTTCTGCTTCAATTTGGCTCATTTAACAAATATGCTTATTTCTGGTGTGAACATGTAGTTCTACTCAAGAGTAAGCAACTAAGCGAAATAAAGCCATAGAACGCTTATTTGCCTTCTATCTATGCATTCTGACACTCCAACAGTGTGTTCTGCTTCAATTTGGATCATTTTACAAAGGTGCTCATTTCTGGATTGAACATGCATTTCTACTCAAGAGTAAGCAATTAAGTGAAATAAAGCCATAGAACGCTTATTTGCCTTCTATCTATGCATTCTGACACTCCAAGAATGTGTTCTGCTTCAATTTGGCTCATTTTACAAAGGTGCTTATTTCTGAAGTGAATATGCGGTTCTACTCAAGAGTAAGCAACTAAGCGAAATAAAGCCATAGAACGCTTATTTGCCTTCTATCTATGCATTCTGACACTCCAACAATGTGTTCTGCTTCAATGTGGCTCATTTTACAAAGGTGCTTATTTCTGAAGTGAACATGCGGTTCTACTCAAGAGTAAGCAATTAAGCGAAATAAAGCCATAGAACGCTTATTTGCCTTCTATCTATGCATTCTGAAACTCCAACAATGTGTTCTGCTTCAATTTGGATCATTTTACAAAGGTGCTTATTCCTGGAGTGAATATGCAGTTCTACTCAAGAGTAAGCAACTAAGCGAAATAAAGCCATAGAACGCTTATTTGCCTTCTATCTATGCATTCTGACACTCCAACAATGTGTTCTGCTTCAATTTGGCTCATTTTACAAAGATGCTTATTTCTGAAGTGAACATGCGGTTCTACTCAAGAGTAAGCAACTAAGCGAAATAAAGCCATAGAACGCTTATTTGCCTCATATCTATGCATTCTGACACTCCAACAATGTGTTCTGCTTCAATTCGGATCATTTTACAAAGGTGCTTATTTCTGGAGTGAACATGCAGTTCTACTCAAGAGTAAGCAACTAAGCGAAATAAAGCCATAGAACGCTTATTTGCCTTCTATCTATGCATTCTGACACTCCAACAATGTGTTCTGCTTCAATTTGGCTCATTTAACAAATATGCTTATTTCTGGTGTGAACATGTAGTTCTACTCAAGAGTGAGCAACTAAGCGAAATAAAGCCATAGAACGCTTATTTGCCTTCTATCTATGCATTCTGACACTCCAACAGTGTGTTCTGCTTCAATTTGGATCATTTTACAAAGGTGCTCATTTCTGGAGTGAACATGCATTTCTACTCAAGAGTAAGCAATTAAGTGAAATAAAGCCATAGAACGCTTATTTGCCTTCTATCTATGCATTCTGAAACTCCAACAATGTGTTCTGCTTCAATTTGGATCATTTTACAAAGGTGCTTATTCCTGGAGTGAATATGCAGTTCTACTCAAGAGTAAGCAACTAAGCGAAATAAAGCCATCGAACGCTTATTTGCCTTCTATCTATGCATTCTGACACTCCAACAATGTGTTCTGCTTCAATTTGGATCATTTTACAAAGGTGCTTATTCCTGGAGTGAATATGCAGTTCTACTCAAGAGTAAGCAACTAAGCGAAATAAAGCCATAGAACGCTTATTTGCCTTCTATCTATGCATTCTGACACTCCAACAATGTGTTCTGCTTCAATTTGGATCATTTTACAAAGGTGCTTATTTCTGGAGTGAACATGCAGTTCTACTCAAGAGTAAGCAACTAAGCGAAATAAAGCCATAGAACGCTTATTTGCCTTCTATCTATGCATTCTGACACTCCAACAATGTGTTCTGCTTCAATGTGGCTCATTTTACAAAGGTGCTTATTTCTGAAGTGAACATGCGGTTCTACTCAAGAGTAAGCAACTAAGCGAAATAAAGCCATAGAACGCTTATTTGCCTTCTATCTATGCATTCTGACACTCCAACAATGTGTTCTGCTTCAATTTGGATCATTTTACAAAGGTGCTTATTTCTGGAGTGAACATGCAGTTCTACTCAAGAGTAAGCAACTAAGCAAAATAAACCTATAGAACGCTTTTTTGCCTTCTGTCTATGCATTCTGACACTCCAAGAATGTGTTCTGCTTCAATTTGGCTCATTTTACAAAGGTGCTTATTTCTGAAGTGAATATGCGGTTCTACTCAAGAGTAAGCAACTAAGCGAAATAAAGCCATAGAACGCTTATTTGCCTTCTATCTATGCATTCTGACACTCCAACAATGTGTTCTGCTTCAATGTGGCTCATTTTACAAAGGTGCTTATTTCTGAAGTGAACATGCGGTTCTACTCAAGAGTAAGCAACTAAGCGAAATAAAGCCATAGAACGCTTATTTGCCTTCTATCTATGCATTCTGACACTCCAACAATGTGTTCTGCTTCAATTTGGCTCATTTTACAAAGATGCTTATTTCTGAAGTGAACATGCGGTTCTACTCAAGAGTAAGCAACTAAGCGAAATAAAGCCATAGAACGCTTATTTGCCTCATATCTATGCATTCTGACACTCCAACAATGTGTTCTGCTTCAATTTGGATCATTTTACAAAGGTGCTTATTTCTGGAGTGAACATGCAGTTCTACTCAAGAGTAAGCAACTAAGCGAAATAAAGCCATAGAACGCTTATTTGCCTTCTATCTATGCATTCTGACACTCCAACAATGTGTTCTGCTTCAATTTGGCTCATTTAACAAATATGCTTATTTCTGGTGTGAACATGTAGTTCTACTCAAGAGTAAGCAACTAAGCGAAATAAAGCCATAGAACGCTTATTTGCCTTCTATCTATGCATTCTGACACTCCAACAGTGTGTTCTGCTTCAATTTGGATCATTTTACAAAGGTGCTCATTTCTGGAGTGAACATGCATTTCTACTCAAGAGTAAGCAATTAAGTGAAATAAAGCCATAGAACGCTTATTTGCCTTCTATCTATGCATTCTGAAACTCCAACAATGTGTTCTGCTTCAATTTGGATCATTTTACAAAGGTGCTTATTCCTGGAGTGAATATGCAGTTCTACTCAAGAGTAAGCAACTAAGCGAAATAAAGCCATAGAACGCTTATTTGCCTTCTATCTATGCATTCTGACACTCCAACAATGTGTTCTGCTTCAATTTGGATCATTTTACAAAGGTGCTTATTCCTGGAGTGAATATGCAGTTCTACTCAAGAGTAAGCAACTAAGCGAAATAAAGCCATAGAACGCTTATTTGCCTTCTATCTATGCATTCTGACACTCCAACAATGTGTTCTGCTTCAATTTGGCTCATTTAACAAATATGCTTATTTCTGGTGTGAACATGTAGTTCTACTCAAGAGTAAGCAACTAAGCGAAATAAAGCCATAGAACGCTTATTTGCCTTCTATCTATGCATTCTGACACTCCAACAGTGTGTTCTGCTTCAATTTGGATCATTTTACAAAGGTGCTCATTTCTGGAGTGAACATGCATTTCTACTCAAGAGTAAGCAATTAAGTGAAATAAAGCCATAGAACGCTTATTTGCCTTCTATCTATGCATTCTGAAACTCCAACAATGTGTTCTGCTTCAATTTGGATCATATTACAAAGGTGCTTATTCCTGGAGTGAATATGCAGTTCTACTCAAGAGTAAGCAACTAAGCGAAATAAAGCCATAGAACGCTTATTTGCCTTCTATCTATGCATTCTGACACTCCAACAATGTGTTCTGCTTCAATTTGGATCATTTTACAAAGGTGCTTATTCCTGGAGTGAATATGCAGTTCTACTCAAGAGTAAGCAACTAAGCGAAATAAAGCCATAGAACGCTTATTTGCCTTCTATCTATGCATTCTGACACTCCAACAATGTGTTCTGCTTCAATTTGGATCATTTTACAAAGGTGCTTATTTCTGGAGTGAACATGCAGTTCTACTCAAGAGTAAGCAACTAAGCGAAATAAAGCCATAGAACGCTTATTTGCCTTCTATCTATGCATTCTGACACTCCAACAATGTGTTCTGCTTCAATGTGGCTCATTTTACAAAGGTGCTTATTTCTGAAGTGAACATGCGGTTCTACTCAAGAGTAAGCAACTAAGCGAAATAAAGCCATAGAACGCTTATTTGCCTTCTATCTATGCATTCTGACACTCCAACAATGTGTTCTGCTTCAATTTGGCTCATTTTACAAAGGTGCTTATTTCTGAAGTGAATATGCGGTTCTACTCAAGAGTAAGCAACTAAGCGAAATAAAGCCATAGAACGCTTATTTGCCTTCTATCTATGCATTCTGACACTCCAACAATGTGTTCTGCTTCAATGTGGCTCATTTTACAAAGGTGCTTATTTCTGAAGTGAACATGCGGTTCTACTCAAGAGTAAGCAACTAAGCGAAATAAAGCCATAGAACGCTTATTTGCCTTCTATCTATGCATTCTGACACTCCAACAATGTGTTCTGCTTCAATTTGGCACATTTTACAAAGATGCTTATTTCTGAAGTGAACATGCGGTTCTACTCAAGAGTAAGCAACTAAGCGAAATAAAGCCATAGAACGCTTATTTGCCTCATATCTATGCATTCTGACACTCCAACAATGTGTTCTGCTTCAATTTGGATCATTTTACAAAGGTGCTTATTTCTGGAGTGAACATGCAGTTCTACTCAAGAGTAAGCAACTAAGCGAAATAAAGCCATAGAACGCTTATTTGCCTTCTATCTATGCATTCTGACACTCCAACAATGTGTTCTGCTTCAATTTGGCTCATTTAACAAATATGCTTATTTCTGGTGTGAACATGTAGTTCTACTCAAGAGTAAGCAACTAAGCGAAATAAAGCCATAGAACGCTTATTTGCCTTCTATCTATGCATTCTGACACTCCAACAGTGTGTTCTGCTTCAATTTGGATCATTTTACAAAGGTGCTCATTTCTGGAGTGAACATGCATTTCTACTCAAGAGTAAGCAATTAAGTGAAATAAAGCCATAGAACGCTTATTTGCCTTCTATCTATGCATTCTGAAACTCCAACAATGTGTTCTGCTTCAATTTGGATCATTTTACAAAGGTGCTTATTCCTGGAGTGAATATGCAGTTCTACTCAAGAGTAAGCAACTAAGCGAAATAAAGCCATAGAACGCTTATTTGCCTTCTATCTATGCATTCTGACACTCCAACAATGTGTTCTGCTTCAATTTGGATCATTTTACAAAGGTGCTTATTCCTGGAGTGAATATGCAGTTCTACTCAAGAGTAAGCAACTAAGCGAAATAAAGCCATAGAACGCTTATTTGCCTTCTATCTATGCATTCTGACACTCCAACAATGTGTTCTGCTTCAATTTGGCTCATTTAACAAATATGCTTATTTCTGGTGTGAACATGTAGTTCTACTCAAGAGTAAGCAACTAAGCGAAATAAAGCCATAGAACGCTTATTTGCCTTCTATCTATGCATTCTGACACTCCAACAGTGTGTTCTGCTTCAATTTGGATCATTTTACAAAGGTGCTCATTTCTGGAGTGAACATGCATTTCTACTCAAGAGTAAGCAATTAAGTGAAATAAAGCCATAGAACGCTTATTTGCCTTCTATCTATGCATTCTGAAACTCCAACAATGTGTTCTGCTTCAATTTGGATCATTTTACAAAGGTGCTTATTCCTGGAGTGAATATGCAGTTCTACTCAAGAGTAAGCAACTAAGCGAAATAAAGCCATAGAACGCTTATTTGCCTTCTATCTATGCATTCTGACACTCCAACAATGTGTTCTGCTTCAATTTGGATCATTTTACAAAGGTGCTTATTCCTGGAGTGAATATGCAGTTCTACTCAAGAGTAAGCAACTAAGCGAAATAAAGCCATAGAACGCTTATTTGCCTTCTATCTATGCATTCTGACACTCCAACAATGTGTTCTGCTTCAATTTGGATCATTTTACAAAGGTGCTTATTTCTGGAGTGAACATGCAGTTCTACTCAAGAGTAAGCAACTAAGCGAAATAAAGCCATAGAACGCTTATTTGCCTTCTATCTATGCATTCTGACACTCCAACAATGTGTTCTGCTTCAATTTGGCTCATTTTACAAAGATGCTTATTTCTGAAGTGAATATGCGGTTCTACTCAAGAGTAAGCAACTAAGCGAAATAAAGCCATAGAACGCTTATTTGCCTTCTATCTATGCATTCTGACACTCCAACAATGTGTTCTGCTTCAATTTGGCTCATTTTACAAAGGTGCTTATTTCTGAAGTGAACATGCGGTTCTACTCAAGAGTAAGCAACTAAGCGAAATAAAGCCATAGAACGCTTATTTGCCTTCTATCTATGCATTCTGACACTCCAACAATGTTTTCTGCTTCAATTTGGCTCATTTTAAAAAGATGCTTATTTCTGGAGTGAATATGCAGTTCTACTCAAGAGTAAGCAACTAAGCGAAATAAAGCCATGGAACACTTATTTGCCTTCTAACTATGCAGTCTGACACTCCAGCAATGTTTTCTGCTTCAATTTGGCTCATTTAAAAAAGATGCTTATTTCTGGAGTGAATATGCAGTTCTACTCAAGAGTAAGCAACTAAGCGAAATAAAGCCATGAAACGCTTATTTGCCTTCTATCTATGCATTCTGACACTCCAACAATGTTTTCTGCTTCAATTTGGCTCATTTTAAAAAGATGCTTATTTCTGGAGTGAATATGCAGTTCTAATCAAGAGTAAGCAACTAAGCGAAATAAAGCCATGGAACGCTTATTTACCTTCTATCTATGCATTCTGACACTCCAACAATGTGTTTTGCTTCAATTTGACTCATTTGACAAAGGTACTTATTTCTGGAGTGAATATGCAGTTCTACTCAAGAGTAAGCAACTAAGCGAAATAAAGCCATGGAACGCTTATTTGCCTTCTATCTATGCATTCTGACACTCCAGCAATGTTTTCTGCTTCAATTTGGCTCATTTTAAAAAGATGCTTATTTCTGGAGTGATTATGCAGTTCTACTCAAGAGTAAGCAACTAAGCGAAATAAAGCCATGGAACGCTTATTTGCCTTCTATCTATGCATTCTGACACTCCAACAATGTGTTTTGCTTCAATTTGACTCATTTGACAAAGGTGCGTATTCCTGGAGTGAATATGCAGTTCTACTCAAGAGTAAGCAACTAAGCGAAATAAAGCCATGGAACGCTTATTTGCCTTCTATCTATGCATTCTGACACTCCAACAATGTGTTTTGCTTCAATTTGACTCATTTGACAAATGTGCTTATTCCTGGAGTGAATATGCAGTTCTACTCAAGAGTAAGCAACTAAGCGAAATAAAGCCATGGAACGCTTATTTGCCTTCTATCTATGCATTCTGACACTCCAACAATGTGTTTTGCTTCAATTTGACTCATTTGACAAAGGTGCGTATTCCTGGAGTGAATATGCAGTTCTACTCAAGAGTAAGCAACTAAGCGAAATAAAGCCATGGAACGCTTACTTGCCTTCTATCTATGCATTCTGACACTCCAACAATGTTTTCTGCTTCAATTTGGCTCATTTTAAAAAGATGCTTATTTCTGGAGTGAATATGCAGTTCTACTCAAGAGTAAGCAACTAAGCGAAATAAAGCCATGGAACGCTTATTTGCCTTCTATCTATGCATTCTGACACTCCAACAATATTTTCTGCTTCAATTTGACTCATTTCACAAAGGTGCTCATTTCTTGAGTGAATATGCAGTTCTACTCAAGAGTAAGCAACTAAGCGAAATAAAGCCATGGAACGCTTATTTGCCTTCTATCTATGCATTCTGACACTCCAACAATGTGTTTTGCTTCAATTTGACTCATTTGACAAAGGTACTTATTCCTGGAGTGAATATGCAGTTCTACTCAAGAGTAAGCAACTAAGCAAAATAAAGCCATGGAACGCTTATTTGCCTTCTATCTATGCATTCTGACACTCCAACAATGTGTTTTGCTTCAATTTGACTAATTTGACAAATGTGCTTATTCCTGGAGTGAATATGCAGTTCTACTCAAGAGTAAGCAACTAAGCGAAATAAAGCCATGGAACGCTTATTTGCCTTCTATCTATGCATTCTGACACTCCAACAATGTGTTTTGCTTCAATTTGACTCATTTGACAAAGGTGCGTATTCCTGGAGTGAATATGCAGTTCTACTCAAGAGTAAGCAACTAAGCGAAATAAAGCCATAGAACACTTATTTGCCTTCTATCTATGCATTCTGACACTCCAACAATGTGTTTTGCTTCAATTTGACTCATTTGACAAAGGTGCGTATTCCTGGAGTGAATATGCAGTTCTACTCAAGAGTAAGCAACTAAGCGAAATAAAGCCATGGAACGCTTATTTGCCTTCTATCTATGCATTCTGACACTCCAACAATGTGTTTTGCTTCAATTTGACTCATTTGACAAATGTGCTTATTCCTGGAGTGAATATGCAGTTCTACTCAAGAGTAAGCAACTAAGCGAAATAAAGCCATGGAACGCTTATTTGCCTTCTATCTATGCATTCTGACACTCCAACAATGTGTTTTGCTTCAATTTGACTCATTTGACAAAGGTGCGTATTCCTGGAGTGAATATGCAGTTCTACTCAAGAGTAAGCAACTAAGCGAAATAAAGCCATGGAACGCTTATTTGCCTTCTATCTATGCATTCTGACACTCCAACAATGTTTTCTGCTTCAATTTGGCTCATTTTAAAAAGATGCTTATTTCTGGAGTGAATATGCAGTTCTACTCAAGAGTAAGCAACTAAGCGAAATAAAGCCATGGAACGCTTATTTGCCTTCTATCTATGCATTCTGACACTCCAACAATGTGTTTTGCTTCAATTTGACTCATTTTAAAAAGATGCTTATTCCTGGAGTGAATATGCAGTTCTACTCAAGAGTAAGCAACTAAGCGAAATAAAGCCATGGAACGCTTATTTGCCCTCTATCTATGCATTCTGACACTCCAACAATGTGTTTTGCTTCAATTTGACTCATTTGACAAAGGTGCGTATTCCTGGAGTGAATATGCAGTTCTACTCAAGAGTAAGCAACTAAGCGAAATAAAGCCATGGAACTCTTATTTGCCTTCTATCTATGCATTCTGACACTCCAACAATGTGTTTTGCTTCAATTTGACTCATTTGACAAAGGTGCGTATTCCTGGAGTGAATATGCAGTTCTACTCAAGAGTAAGCAACTAAGCGAAATAAAGCCATGGAACGCTTATTTGCCTTCTATCTATGCATTCTGACACTCCAACAATGTGTTTTGCTTCAATTTGACTCATTTGACAAATGTGCTTATTCCTGGAGTGAATATGCAGTTCTACTCAAGAGTAAGCAACTAAGCGAAATAAAGCCATGGAACGCTTATTTGCCCTCTATCTATGCATTCTGACACTCCAACAATGTGTTTTGCTTCAATTTGACTCATTTGACAAATGTGCTTATTCCTGGAGTGAATATGCAGTTCTACTCAAGAGTAAGCAACTAAGCGAAATAAAGCCATGGAACGCTTATTTGACTTCTATCTATGCATTCTGACACTCCAACAATGTGTTTTGCTTCAATTTGACTCATTTGACAATGGTGCGTATTCCTGGAGTGAATATGCAGTTCTACTCGTGAGTAAGCAACTAAGCGAAATAAAGCCATGGAACGCTTATATGCCTTCTATCTATGCATTCTGACACTCCAACAATGTGTTTTGCTTCAATTTGACTCATTTGACAAAGGTGCGTATTCCTGGAGTGAATATGCAGTTCTACTCAAGAGTAAGCAACTAAGCGAAATAAAGATATGGAACGCTTATTTGCCTTCTATCTATGCATTCTGACACTCCAACAATGTGTTTTGCTTCAATTTGACTCATTTGACAAAGGTGCTTATTCCTGGAGTGAATATGCAGTTCTACTCAAGAGTAAGCAACTAAGCGAAATAAAGCCATGGAACGCTTATTTGCCTTCTATCTATGCATTCTGACACTCCAACAATGTGTTTTGCTTCAATTTGACTCATTTGACAAAGGTGCGTATTCCTGGAGTGAATATGCAGTTCTACTCAAGAGTAAGCAACTAAGCGAAATAAAGCCATGGAACGCTTATTTGCCTTCTATCTATGCATTCTGACACTCCAACAATGTTTTCTGCTTCAATTTGGCTCATTTTAAAAAGATGCTTATTTCTGGAGTGAATATGCAGTTCTACTCAAGAGTAAGCAACTAAGCGAAATAAAGCCATGGAACGCTTATTTGCCTTCTAACTATGCATTCTGACACTCCAACAATGTTTTCTGCTTCAATTTGGCTCATTTTAAAAAGATGCTTATTCCTGGAGTGAATATGCAGTTCTACTCAAGAGTAAGCAACTAAGCGAAATAAAGCCATGGAACGCTTATTTGCCTTCTATCTATGCATTCTGACACTCCAACAATGTGTTTTGCTTCAATTTGACTCATTTGACAAATGTGCTTATTCCTGGAGTGAATATGCAGTTCTACTCAAGAGTAAGCAACTAAGCGAAATAAAGCCATGGAACGCTTATTTGCCTTCTATCTATGCATTCTGACACTCCAACAATGTGTTTTGCTTCAATCTGACTCATTTGACAAATGTGCTTATTCCTGGAGTGAATATGCAGTTCTACTCAAGAGTAAGCAACTAAGCGAAATAAAGCCATGGAACGCTTATTTGCCTTCTATCTATGCATTCTGACACTCCAACAATGTGTTTTGCTTCAATTTGACTCATTTGACAAATGTGCTTATTCCTGGAGTGAATATGCAGTTCTACTCAAGAGTAAGCAACTAAGCGAAATAAAGCCATGGAACGCTTATTTGCCTTCTATCTATGCATTCTGACACTCCAACAATGTGTTTTGCTTCAATTTGACTCATTTGACAAATGTGCGTATTCCTGGAGTGAATATGCAGTTCTACTCAAGAGTAAGCAACTAAGCGAAATAAAGCCATGGAACGCTTATTTGCCTTCTATCTATGCATTCTGACACTCCAACAATGTTTTCTGCTTCAATTTGGCTCATTTTAAAAAGATGCTTATTTCTGGAGTGAATATGCAGTTCTACTCAAGAGTAAGCAACTAAGCGAAATAAAGCCATGGAACGCTTATTTGCCTTCTATCTATGCATTCTGACACTCCAACAATGTGTTTTGCTTCAATTTGACTCATTTTAAAAAGATGCTTATTCCTGGAGTGAATATGCAGTTCTACTCAAGAGTAAGCAACTAAGCGAAATAAAGCCATGGAACGCTTATTTGCCCTCTATCTATGCATTCTGACACTCCAACAATGTGTTTTGCTTCAATTTGACTCATTTGACAAAGGTGCGTATTCCTGGAGTGAATATGCAGTTCTACTCAAGAGTAAGCAACTAAGCGAAATAAAGCCATGGAACTCTTATTTGCCTTCTATCTATGCATTCTGACACTCCAACAATGTGTTTTGCTTCAATTTGACTCATTTGACAAAGGTGCGTATTCCTGGAGTGAATATGCAGTTCTACTCAAGAGTAAGCAACTAAGCGAAATAAAGCCATGGAACGCTTATTTGCCTTCTATCTATGCATTCTGACACTCCAACAATGTGTTTTGCTTCAATTTGACTCATTTGACAAATGTGCTTATTCCTGGAGTGAATATGCAGTTCTACTCAAGAGTAAGCAACTAAGCGAAATAAAGCCATGGAACGCTTATTTGCCCTCTATCTATGCATTCTGACACTCCAACAATGTGTTTTGCTTCAATTTGACTCATTTGACAAATGTGCTTATTCCTGGAGTGAATATGCAGTTCTACTCAAGAGTAAGCAACTAAGCGAAATAAAGCCATGGAACGCTTATTTGACTTCTATCTATGCATTCTGACACTCCAACAATGTGTTTTGCTTCAATTTGACTCATTTGACAATGGTGCGTATTCCTGGAGTGAATATGCAGTTCTACTCGTGAGTAAGCAACTAAGCGAAATAAAGCCATGGAACGCTTATATGCCTTCTATCTATGCATTCTGACACTCCAACAATGTGTTTTGCTTCAATTTGACTCATTTGACAAAGGTGCGTATTCCTGGAGTGAATATGCAGTTCTACTCAAGAGTAAGCAACTAAGCGAAATAAAGCCATGGAACGCTTATTTGCCTTCTATCTATGCATTCTGACACTCCAACAATGTGTTTTGCTTCAATTTGACTCATTTGACAAATGTGCTTATTCCTGGAGTGAATATGCAGTTCTACTCAAGAGTAAGCAACTAAGCGAAATAAAGCCATGGAACGCTTATTTGCCTTCTATCTATGCATTCTGACACTCCAACAATGTGTTTTGCTTCAATTTGACTCATTTGACAAAGGTGCGTATTCCTGGAGTGAATATGCAGTTCTACTCAAGAGTAAGCAACTAAGCGAAATAAAGCCATGGAACGCTTATTTGCCTTCTATCTATGCATTCTGACACTCCAACAATGTTTTCTGCTTCAATTTGGCTCATTTTAAAAAGATGCTTATTTCTGGAGTGAATATGCAGTTCTACTCAAGAGTAAGCAACTAAGCGAAATAAAGCCATGGAACGCTTATTTGCCTTCTAACTATGCATTCTGACACTCCAACAATGTTTTCTGCTTCAATTTGGCTCATTTTAAAAAGATGCTTATTCCTGGAGTGAATATGCAGTTCTACTCAAGAGTAAGCAACTAAGCGAAATAAAGCCATGGAACGCTTATTTGCCTTCTATCTATGCATTCTGACACTCCAACAATGTGTTTTGCTTCAATTTGACTCATTTGACAAATGTGCTTATTCCTGGAGTGAATATGCAGTTCTACTCAAGAGTAAGCAACTAAGCGAAATAAAGCCATGGAACGCTTATTTGCCCTCTATCTATGCATTCTGACACTCCAACAATGTGTTTTGCTTCAATTTGACTCATTTGACAAATGTGCTTATTCCTGGAGTGAATATGCAGTTCTACTCAAGAGTAAGCAACTAAGCGAAATAAAGCCATGGAACGCTTATTTGACTTCTATCTATGCATTCTGACACTCCAACAATGTGTTTTGCTTCAATTTGACTCATTTGACAATGGTGCGTATTCCTGGAGTGAATATGCAGTTCTACTCGTGAGTAAGCAACTAAGCGAAATAAAGCCATGGAACGCTTATATGCCTTCTATCTATGCATTCCGACACTCCAACAATGTGTTTTGCTTCAATTTGACTCATTTGACAAAGGTGCGTATTCCTGGAGTGAATATGCAGTTCTACTCAAGAGTAAGCAACTAAGCGAAATAAAGCCATGGAACGCTTATTTGCCTTCTATCTATGCATTCTGACACTCCAACAATGTGTTTTGCTTCAATTTGACTCATTTGACAAATGTGCTTATTCCTGGAGTGAATATGCAGTTCTACTCAAGAGTAAGCAACTAAGCGAAATAAAGCCATGGAACGCTTATTTGCCTTCTATCTATGCATTCTGACACTCCAACAATGTGTTTTGCTTCAATCTGACTCATTTGACAAATGTGCTTATTCCTGGAGTGAATATGCAGTTCTACTCAAGAGTAAGCAACTAAGCGAAATAAAGCCATGGAACGCTTATTTGCCTTCTATCTATGCATTCTGACACTCCAACAATGTGTTTTGCTTCAATTTGACTCATTTGACAAATGTGCTTATTCCTGGAGTGAATATGCAGTTCTACTCAAGAGTAAGCAACTAAGCGAAATAAAGCCATGGAACGCTTATTTGCCTTCTATCTATGCATTCTGACACTCCAACAATGTGTTTTGCTTCAATTTGACTCATTTGACAAATGTGCGTATTCCTGGAGTGAATATGCAGTTCTACTCAAGAGTAAGCAACTAAGCGAAATAAAGCCATGGAACGCTTATTTGCCTTCTATCTATGCATTCTGACACTCCAACAATGTTTTCTGCTTCAATTTGGCTCATTTTAAAAAGATGCTTATTTCTGGAGTGAATATGCAGTTCTACTCAAGAGTAAGCAACTAAGCGAAATAAAGCCATGGAACGCTTATTTGCCTTCTATCTATGCATTCTGACACTCCAACAATGTGTTTTGCTTCAATTTGACTCATTTTAAAAAGATGCTTATTCCTGGAGTGAATATGCAGTTCTACTCAAGAGTAAGCAACTAAGCGAAATAAAGCCATGGAACGCTTATTTGCCCTCTATCTATGCATTCTGACACTCCAACAATGTGTTTTGCTTCAATTTGACTCATTTGACAAAGGTGCGTATTCCTGGAGTGAATATGCAGTTCTACTCAAGAGTAAGCAACTAAGCGAAATAAAGCCATGGAACTCTTATTTGCCTTCTATCTATGCATTCTGACACTCCAACAATGTGTTTTGCTTCAATTTGACTCATTTGACAAAGGTGCGTATTCCTGGAGTGAATATGCAGTTCTACTCAAGAGTAAGCAACTAAGCGAAATAAAGCCATGGAACGCTTATTTGCCTTCTATCTATGCATTCTGACACTCCAACAATGTGTTTTGCTTCAATTTGACTCATTTGACAAATGTGCTTATTCCTGGAGTGAATATGCAGTTCTACTCAAGAGTAAGCAACTAAGCGAAATAAAGCCATGGAACGCTTATTTGCCCTCTATCTATGCATTCTGACACTCCAACAATGTGTTTTGCTTCAATTTGACTCATTTGACAAATGTGCTTATTCCTGGAGTGAATATGCAGTTCTACTCAAGAGTAAGCAACTAAGCGAAATAAAGCCATGGAACGCTTATTTGACTTCTATCTATGCATTCTGACACTCCAACAATGTGTTTTGCTTCAATTTGACTCATTTGACAATGGTGCGTATTCCTGGAGTGAATATGCAGTTCTACTCGTGAGTAAGCAACTAAGCGAAATAAAGCCATGGAACGCTTATATGCCTTCTATCTATGCATTCTGACACTCCAACAATGTGTTTTGCTTCAATTTGACTCATTTGACAAAGGTGCGTATTCCTGGAGTGAATATGCAGTTCTACTCAAGAGTAAGCAACTAAGCGAAATAAAGCCATGGAACGCTTATTTGCCTTCTATCTATGCATTCTGACACTCCAACAATGTGTTTTGCTTCAATTTGACTCATTTGACAAAGGTGCTTATTCCTGGAGTGAATATGCAGTTCTACTCAAGAGTAAGCAACTAAGCGAAATAAAGCCATGGAACGCTTATTTGCCTTCTATCTATGCATTCTGACACTCCAACAATGTGTTTTGCTTCAATTTGACTCATTTGACAAAGGTGCGTATTCCTGGAGTGAATATGCAGTTCTACTCAAGAGTAAGCAACTAAGCGAAATAAAGCCATGGAACGCTTATTTGCCTTCTATCTATGCATTCTGACACTCCAACAATGTTTTCTGCTTCAATTTGGCTCATTTTAAAAAGATGCTTATTTCTGGAGTGAATATGCAGTTCTACTCAAGAGTAAGCAACTAAGCGAAATAAAGCCATGGAACGCTTATTTGCCTTCTAACTATGCATTCTGACACTCCAACAATGTTTTCTGCTTCAATTTGGCTCATTTTAAAAAGATGCTTATTCCTGGAGTGAATATGCAGTTCTACTCAAGAGTAAGCAACTAAGCGAAATAAAGCCATGGAACGCTTATTTGCCTTCTATCTATGCATTCTGACACTCCAACAATGTGTTTTGCTTCAATTTGACTCATTTGACAAATGTGCTTATTCCTGGAGTGAATATGCAGTTCTACTCAAGAGTAAGCAACTAAGCGAAATAAAGCCATGGAACGCTTATTTGCCCTCTATCTATGCATTCTGACACTCCAACAATGTGTTTTGCTTCAATTTGACTCATTTGACAAATGTGCTTATTCCTGGAGTGAATATGCAGTTCTACTCAAGAGTAAGCAACTAAGCGAAATAAAGCCATGGAACGCTTATTTGACTTCTATCTATGCATTCTGACACTCCAACAATGTGTTTTGCTTCAATTTGACTCATTTGACAATGGTGCGTATTCCTGGAGTGAATATGCAGTTCTACTCGTGAGTAAGCAACTAAGCGAAATAAAGCCATGGAACGCTTATATGCCTTCTATCTATGCATTCCGACACTCCAACAATGTGTTTTGCTTCAATTTGACTCATTTGACAAAGGTGCGTATTCCTGGAGTGAATATGCAGTTCTACTCAAGAGTAAGCAACTAAGCGAAATAAAGCCATGGAACGCTTATTTGCCTTCTATCTATGCATTCTGACACTCCAACAATGTGTTTTGCTTCAATTTGACTCATTTGACAAAGGTGCTTATTCCTGGAGTGAATATGCAGTTCTACTCAAGAGTAAGCAACTAAGCGAAATAAAGCCATGGAACGCTTATTTGCCTTCTATCTATGCATTCTGACACTCCAACAATGTGTTTTGCTTCAATTTGACTCATTTGACAAAGGTGCGTATTCCTGGAGTGAATATGCAGTTCTACTCAAGAGTAAGCAACTAAGCGAAATAAAGCCATGGAACGCTTATTTGCCTTCTATCTATGCATTCTGACACTCCAACAATGTTTTCTGCTTCAATTTGGCTCATTTTAAAAAGATGCTTATTTCTGGAGTGAATATGCAGTTCTACTCAAGAGTAAGCAACTAAGCGAAATAAAGCCATGGAACGCTTATTTGCCTTCTAACTATGCATTCTGACACTCCAACAATGTTTTCTGCTTCAATTTGGCTCATTTTAAAAAGATGCTTATTCCTGGATGGAATATGCAGTTCTACTCAAGAGTAAGCAACTAAGCGAAATAAAGCCATGGAACGCTTATTTGCCTTCTATCTATGCATTCTGACACTCCAACAATGTGTTTTGCTTCAATTTGACTCATTTGACAAATGTGCTTATTCCTGGAGTGAATATGCAGTTCTACTCAAGAGTAAGCAATTAAGCGAAATAAAGCCAGGGAACGCTTATTTGCCTTCTATCTATGCATTCTGACACTCCAACAATGTGTTTTGCTTCAATCTGACTCATTTGACAAATGTGCTTATTCCTGGAGTGAATATGCAGTTCTACTCAAGAGTAAGCAACTAAGCGAAATAAAGCCATGGAACGCTTATTTGCCTTCTATCTATGCATTCTGACACTCCAACAATGTGTTTTGCTTCAATTTGACTCATTTGACAAATGTGCTTATTCCTGGAGTGAATATGCAGTTCTACTCAAGAGTAAGCAACTAAGCGAAATAAAGCCATGGAACGCTTATTTGCCTTCTATGTATGCATTCTGACACTCCAACAATGTGTTTTGCTTCAATTTGACTCATTTGACAAAGGTGCGTATTCCTGGAGTGAATATGCAGTTCTACTCAAGAGTAAGCAACTAAGCGAAATAAAGCCATGGAACGCTTATTTGCCTTCTATCTATGCATTCTGACACTCCAACAATGTTTTCTGCTTCAATTTGGCTCATTTTAAAAAGATGCTTATTTCTGGAGTGAATATGCAGTTCTACTCAAGAGTAAGCAACTAAGCGAAATAAAGCCATGGAACGCTTATTTGCCTTCTATCTATGCATTCTGACACTCCAACAATGTGTTTTGCTTCAATTTGACTCATTTTAAAAAGATGCTTATTCCTGGAGTGAATATGCAGTTCTACTCAAGAGTAAGCAACTAAGCGAAATAAAGCCATGGAACGCTTATTTGCCCTCTATCTATGCATTCTGACACTCCAACAATGTGTTTTGCTTCAATTTGACTCATTTGACAAAGGTGCGTATTCCTGGAGTGAATATGCAGTTCTACTCAAGAGTAAGCAACTAAGCGAAATAAAGCCATGGAACGCTTATTTTTCCTCTATCTATGCATTCTGACACTCCAACAATGTGTTTTGCTTCAATTTGACTCATTTGACAAATGTGCTTATTCCTGGAGTGAATATGCAGTTCTACTCAAGAGTAAGCAACTAAGCGAAATAAAGCCATGGAACGCTTATTTGACTTCTATCTATGCATTCTGACACTCCAACAATGTGTTTTGCTTCAATTTGACTCATTTGACAATGGTGCGTATTCCTGGAGTGAATATGCAGTTCTACTCGTGAGTAAGCAACTAAGCGAAATAAAGCCATGGAACGCTTATATGCCTTCTATCTATGCATTCTGACACTCCAACAATGTGTTTTGCTTCAATTTGACTCATTTGACAAAGGTGCGTATTCCTGGAGTGAATATGCAGTTCTACTCAAGAGTAAGCAACTAAGCGAAATAAAGCCATGGAACGCTTATTTGCCTTCTATCTATGCATTCTGACACTCCAACAATGTGTTTTGCTTCAATTTGACTCATTTGACAAAGGTGCTTATTCCTGGAGTGAATATGCAGTTCTACTCAAGAGTAAGCAACTAAGCGAAATAAAGCCATGGAACGCTTATTTGCCTTCTATCTATGCATTCTGACACTCCAACAATGTGTTTTGCTTCAATTTGACTCATTTGACAAAGGTGCGTATTCCTGGAGTGAATATGCAGTTCTACTCAAGAGTAAGCAACTAAGCGAAATAAAGCCATGGAACGCTTATTTGCCTTCTATCTATGCATTCTGACACTCCAACAATGTTTTCTGCTTCAATTTGGCTCATTTTAAAAAGATGCTTATTCCTGGAGTGAATATGCAGTTCTACTCAAGAGTAAGCAACTAAGCGAAATAAAGCCATGGAACGCTTATTTGCCTTCTAACCATGCATTCTGACACTCCAACAATGTGTTTTGCTTCAATTTGACTCATTTTAAAAAGATGCTTATTCCTGGAGTGAATATGCAGTTCTACTCAAGAGTAAGCAACTAAGCGAAATAAAGCCATGGAACGCTTATTTGCCTTCTATCTATGCATTCTGACACTCCAACAATGTGTTTTGCTTCAATTTGACTCATTTGACAAAGGTGCGTATTCCTGGAGTGAATATGCAGTTCTACTCAAGAGTAAGCAACTAAGCGAAATAAAGCCATGGAACGCTTATTTGCCTTCTATCTATGCATTCTGACACTCCAACAATGTTTTCTGCTTCAATTTGGCTCATTTTAAAAAGATGCTTATTTCTGGAGTGAATATGCAGTTCTACTCAAGAGTAAGCAACTAAGCGAAATAAAGCCATGGAACGCTTATTTGCCTTCTAACTATGCATTCTGACACTCCAACAATGTTTTCTGCTTCAATTTGGCTCATTTTAAAAAGATGCTTATTCCTGGAGTGAATATGCAGTTCTACTCAAGAGTAAGCAACTAAGCGAAATAAAGCCATGGAACGCTTATTTGCCTTCTATCTATGCATTCTGACACTCCAACAATGTGTTTTGCTTCAATTTGACTCATTTGACAAATGTGCTTATTCCTGGAGTGAATATGCAGTTCTACTCAAGAGTAAGCAACTAAGCGAAATAAAGCCATGGAACGCTTATTTGCCTTCTATCTATGCATTCTGACACTCCAACAATGTGTTTTGCTTCAATCTGACTCATTTGACAAATGTGCTTATTCCTGGAGTGAATATGCAGTTCTACTCAAGAGTAAGCAACTAAGCGAAATAAAGCCATGTGTCACAGTGGCCGGAGTGGACTACTTCAGAGTAACGACGCTACGCAGCTCTGCATTTTATTCTTTTATTGGTGCTGCGTATTTACAGTGCTCAAGTCATTGCTATTTACACGGAGCGATGTTGTCAGTCGGTTTCAGAACCTCCTAATGGCTTTTGGCGCGTCTTTCTCCAACACAAAAGCTTTGGCAGACCCATCCTCTTGCCCCTCCTCTTCCTGCGTAATTCTGGAGTTGGAGGGATGGGTCTTCCCCCCTTGCTTGCCCCTTCCTGTCCCACCTGGGACCCTGGCTCCTCTACCTTGCCTGAGCCTCGGACACGACTTCCTGCTTCCCCACTGGAATCGGAACTCTCCCTGCTTTCCCCTTTGCTCGGGGACGGGCTTGAACTCAGGAGGGGAGGGACTTCGCGATATCCCCTGTCCCTCACATCCACCCCCCTCCCAAGCTCTCCTTCACCCCTCCCCAGGCCCCCCCCATGTGTCGGTGACGACTGGAAGCCTAAGAACTCAGTGCTCTCCGAGCCCGTTGGTGTGAATACCTCCCCCCAGTCCTGCGAGCCCCCCCCTTCCGCCTGGGCGGACGGGAATCCCAAAAAGTCCGTGGCGTCAGAGCTGGTGGGGGTAAAAACGTTCTGCCAATCTGCTCCTTCCTCTGACTGGGTGGATCTCGGTGACACCCATACCTCATCCTCTGGTTCCTCAAACTCCGCTTCCCAGCGCCATGGTGAGCTGCTCTCCCGTGCCTCCTCCTCCTCCCCCTCCCTTTCCATGTGCCAGGGCTTGGGTCTGTGGGGAAAGAGGGCGTGAAATTCTTCCACCAAGAATTCCTCCTGTATCTGAGTGGCTGGGACCCATTCATTCTGGGACGGTGGAGCATCCTCCCATGCCATGAGGTACTCCAGTCCCCCCACCCCCCACCTTGAATCCAGGATGGCCGTGGCCTCATTGAGTTGCTCCCTGCCTTCCCTCTCCCCCCCTCCCTCGGGGGTTTGTTCGCTGTCTCGGAGCCTGCTGCTTTCCCTGTACGGCGACAGCAGCGATCTATGAAACACTGGATGCACCCTCATGTCCTCTGGCAGTGCCAGCCTGTATGCCACCGGGTTTACCTGTTGCGTGACCGTGAAGGGGCCCAGCCTTTTGGGTGCCAGCTTTTTGCACCTCCCTCTGGTGGGAAGGCCCTCCGAGGACAACCACACCTTGTCCCCCACCCTGATGACCTCCCCTTGTCGCCTGTGGCGATCTGCCCCCTTTTTGTACGCTTCCTTGGCCCTCTGCAAGTGTTCTCTGAGCTGCTGGTGCACCGTCTCCAGTTCCTCTGCCCAATCCTCAGCCTGTGGGCCCTCCTCCTCCTCCTCCTCCCTCTCCCTCTCTGGGAAAGATCTGAGGTCGCGCCCGTAATTGGCCTTAAAGGGCGACACCCCTGTGGAGACGTGCACTGCATTGTTGTAGGCAAATTCTGCTAGTGGCAAGCGATCCACCCAGTCCGTTTGCCGCTGGCTGACGTAGCATCTCAGGTACTGCTGCAGAATGGCGTTGACCCTCTCCGCTTGTCCGTTGGTCTGCGGGTGTCTAGCCGTCGACAAGCTGACCTCCACCTGCAGGAGGTTCATGAGCCGCCGCCAGAACCTGGAAACAAATTGGCGGCCACGATCCGAAATAACCCTTAAAGGTAATCCATGCAGTCTGAAAATGTGATCAACAAACAGTTTGGCTGTCTCTTCTGCCGAGACTGCCCTGGCACACGGTATAAAGTGACACATTTTGGACATAAGGTCCACCACCACCAACACTGCAGTCTTACCCCTGGACGAAGGCAGATCCGTGATGAAGTCCATGGACACCACTTCCCACGGCCTGTGTGGTGTGGCTAAGGGCTCCAGCAACCCTGGTGGCGCTGCTCTGACCACCTTCGCCCGCTGGCAGGTGGTACAGCCCCTTACATAGTCTCGAACATCTTCCCGCACCCCTGGCCACCAGAAGTGTCTCATGACTAGGTGAGCGGTTTTGTCCCTTCCAAAATGCCCCGCTGTAGGGTTGTCGTGCATCTGCTTGAGGACCGTACGTCGAAGCTGGGTGGTGGGTAGGTACAGCGCACCCTTGTAGAAAAGCAGCCCTCTGCGTTCTGCAAAGTCTTTTGCCTGCTCCCTCCCCCCTCTCAGTTCTCTGAAGATGCGGTTGGCAAGTTCATCCGCCGCCGTCAGTGCTGTGAGTTCTGCCTCGCTCACCACAGCTGCTCCGCAGGACCATGCCGACGGGGGGAAAATGTGCCTTGGGGCTGGTGGCGCCTCCTCCTCCATGTACTCTGGCTTGCGGGAGAGGGCATCCGCCCTGACATTCTGCTCCCCCGGGATGTAGTGGATGGAGAAGTTGAAGTTCGAGAAGAACTCTGCCCACCGTATCTGCCGCTGGTTGAGCACCCTGGCAGTTCTCCAGAACTCCAGGTTCTTGTGGTCTGTGCACACCTGGATGGGGTGCTTCGCGCCCACCAGGAAGTGTCGCCAGTGCTGGAACGCAGCGTAGATCGCAAGAAGTTCCCTATCAAACACTGTGTAGTTGCGTTCAGGCTGTGTCAGCTTCCTGGAGAAGAAGGCACAGGGTCTCCACTCCCTGTTGGCGTCCAGTTGCAACAAAATTGCGCCCACAGCTTTTTCAGAAGCATCTGTCTCAATGCGTAGGGGCGCGTCCTGCACCACATGGAACAGGTTTTGGTCTGAGGCGAACACTCTCTTGAGGCTTTCGAACGCTGCTTGCGCCTCTGGTGTCCACTTGAACTTCTGCTTGCCTCTCAGGCAGTCCGTGATGGGAGCCGTAACGCGAGAGAAGTTCTTGATGAACTTCCTGTAGAAGTTAGCGAAGCCTAGTAGGCGTTGGGCATCTTTGCGCGTCCTGGGGCTGTGCCAGTCCAGGATGGCCTGCACCTTGTCCTTGTCCATCGCCAGCCCCTTGTCTGACAGCTTGTAGCCCAGGAAGTCCACCTCTTTGGTGTGAAACTTGCACTTCTCCAGCTTCACATACAGGTGGTTCTCCTTCAGGCGTTGCAACACCTCTCTGACATCTTTCACATGCTGCACTGGGTCATTCGAGTAGATAAGGATGTCATCTAGGAAGACCAAGCATTTCCTGAAGAGGAGGGACCCCAGGACGTGGTGCATGAAGGCCTGGAAGCATGCTGAGCCCCCTTGCAAACCGAAGGGCATCACCAGATATTCAAAAGAGCCCAGAGGCGTGAACATCGTGGTTTTCCATTCATCTCCTTCCCGGATCCTGATCAAGTTGTACGCCCCCCTTAGGTCCAGCTTGGTGAAAATCTTGCCCCTGCGTGCCGCTGTCAGGAGATCATCCACTCTGGGCATGGGGAAAGCCACGGGCTCTGTCACCGAATTCAGCCGTCTAAAGTCCACCACAAGACGGCGCTGTTGCGTGTCTTTCTTGTCCACCCAGAAGACCGGGCTGCCCCCTGCTGCCTTGCTTTCTCTGATGAACCCCCGCTTGAGGTTCTTGTCGATGAAAGCGCGCAGATCCTCCAGCTCCTGGTCTGACATGGCGTACAGCTTGGCTGGGGGTATCGTCGCCCCTGGCACCAGGTTGATCTGGCAGTCAAAAGGCCTGTGCGGGGGTAGGTGGTCGGACTCCGCTTCGCTGAAGACCTCCTGCAGGTCCCAGTACTGCTTGGGTATTGCCTCACCCCCTTTGATATGCATGGTGGCCACCGTGGCTATCGGAGGCCCCTCCCCTGGTTGGTGCTGCATGCAATGTTCCAGACAAAAGTCTGACCCAAACGTGATGCACCTCTGGTGCCAACTGATGGAGGGGTCGTGGCGCGCCAGCCAGCTCATGCCCAAGACGATGGGGGGGTCTGAGATGGTGGTGACGTTGAACGCCAGTGTCTCTGAGTGCCTTCCCACCGTCATTCTCATGGGGGGGGTTTGATGTGTGATGGCCCCTCCCAGCAGCTCCCTGCCGTCAATGGTTGCTACGTGCAGAGGAAAATCCAACTGCAAAAGCTGGATTTGGTGCTCTTCTGCAAAGCTTCTCGAGAAGAAGTTGGCGGACGCCCCACTGTCAATTAAGGCGAGGACCGTCAGGGGATAGCCATTTGGGAGCGTTAGCGTCACTTCTAGAACCACTCCTGCTCTGGGAGGGGTGGGCTGGCTCTGCACCTCTCTGTGCGGGTGGGCGGGCTGGGGCTGTTGTCTGCTGACTGTGCCTGGCTGCTGCCCCTTGTCTCCTGCAGCCAGGCTTTCCCGTTTCCCTGCTGTGGTGCTGCGTCAGTGGGGGAGGGCACCACCGTTCCCGCCTTTCCTTGCCACTCCCTGCGATGTGGGCAGTCTCTGACGAGATGCTGGGGTGAGTTGCAGAGAAAGCAATTCCCGCCCCTTCCCTCCTTGCGTCTTGGCGCCGCTGGGGTTTGAAAAGCCCGCGCGCGCGCGCTATCAATCTGCATGGGCTCCTGGTCCTGGCTGGCTCCAGGCGTGGCCTGAAAGGGTTGTTGAGGGAGTGGCTTCTCCTGCGACCGTGGGAACCAAGCCCGCTTTGCGCGCGTCGCTTGCTTGTCGTTCCACCGGGATTCCTGCCTCACCCCCACCGCCAGAGCTGCTTTGCTCAGCTGATCCATAGTACTGGGCTTTGGACCTCTCGAGAGTTCATCCTTCACCTCCTCGCTCAAACCCAAGTAAAACGCAGCTTGCATGGGAGGCGAATCCAAAACCCACCCCAGTCTGTGCACCAGCATGGTGAATTTCGCCCAATATGCGCGAACTGTCATATTTCCTTGGCGTAAATTATGCAGTTCCTCCTTAGTCTGGTCCAAATGACTATCGGACGAATACATCGTCCTCAAACCTTCTAGAAATTGTTGGACATTTTTCATGCAAGGATTCTTGGTTGCGATTAATGGTCTTAGCCACTCCCTGGCTGCTCCGGTGAGATGTTCCACAATAAACGCTACTCTGTGCTCATCATCGGGGAACTCATTCTGGTGCAGCTCAAGAGCATACACGATCTCAGTCTCAAAGCCCTGAAACTCCTTCGGGTCTCCATTGAACTTGCTTACAAGGGTCCCTGCTCTCCTTCCTGGCAGCACTTGGACTTGGGGAGCCCCTCCCGCCTTGTTTTTCTCTGCATCCAGCTTGTTTTGGAGGTCTACCGCCACCGCCCTTAAATGCTGCTCTTTTTCCTGGAGCTCTCTCACCTGTTCCGCAAGTTGTAGCCGGTCGTCCTGGACCTTCTTAGTCTCCTCTTTAGCTGCCTTCAATTCTCCCTGCGCCTGCAGCGACAGCTGTTGCAGTTCTAGCTGGGCTTGCTCAGCGATCTGCCGCCACTTCTCCGCCTCGGACACGCTCATCCCGGCAACTCCGAAGTAGCCCAAAAATGATTAGGAGGTTGCTGTCACAGTGGCCGGAGTGGACTACTTCAGAGTAACGACGCTACGCAGCTCTGCATTTTATTCTTTTATTGGTGCTGCGTATTTACAGTGCTCAAGTCATTGCTATTTACACGGAGCGATGTTGTCAGTCGGTTTCAGAACCTCCTAATGGCTTTTGGCGCGTCTTTCTCCAACACAAAAGCTTTGGCAGACCCATCCTCTTGCCCCTCCTCTTCCTGCGTAATTCTGGAGTTGGAGGGATGGGTCTTCCCCCCTTGCTTGCCCCTTCCTGTCCCACCTGGGACCCTGGCTCCTCTACCTTGCCTGAGCCTCGGACACGACTTCCTGCTTCCCCACTGGAATCGGAACTCTCCCTGCTTTCCCCTTTGCTCGGGGACGGGCTTGAACTCAGGAGTGGAGGGACTTCGCGATATCCCCTGTCCCTCACACCATGGAACGCTTATTTGCCTTCTATCTATGCATTCTGACACTCCAACAATGTGTTTTGCTTCAATTTGACTCATTTGACAAATGTGCTTATTCCTGGAGTGAATATGCAGTTCTACTCAAGAGTAAGCAACTAAGCGAAATAAAGCCATGGAACGCTTATATGCCTTCTATCTATGCATTCTGACACTCCAACAATGTGTTTTGCTTCAATTTGACTCATTTGACAAATGTGCTTATTCCTGGAGTGAATATGCAGTTCTACTCAAGAGTAAGCAACTAAGCGAAATAAAGCCATGGAACGCTTATTTGACTTCTATCTATGCATTCCGACACTCCAACAATGTGTTTTGCTTCAATTTGACTCATTTGACAATGGTGCGTATTCCTGGAGTGAATATGCAGTTCTACTCGTGAGTAAGCAACTAAGCGAAATAAAGCCATGGAACGCTTATATGCCTTCTATCTATGCATTCTGACACTCCAACAATGTGTTTTGCTTCAATTTGACTCATTTGACAAAGGTGCGTATTCCTGGAGTGAATATGCAGTTCTACTCAAGAGTAAGCAACTAAGCGAAATAAAGCCATGGAACGCTTATTTGCCTTCTATCTATGCATTCTGACACTCCAACAATGTGTTTTGCTTCAATTTGACTCATTTGACAAAGGTGCTTATTCCTGGAGTGAATATGCAGTTCTACTCAAGAGTAAGCAACTAAGCGAAATAAAGCCATGGAACGCTTATTTGCCTTCTATCTATGCATTCTGACACTCCAACAATGTGTTTTGCTTCAATTTGACTCATTTGACAAAGGTGCGTATTCCTGGAGTGAATATGCAGTTCTACTCAAGAGTAAGCAACTAAGCGAAATAAAGCCATGGAACGCTTATTTGCCTTCTATCTATGAATTCTGACACTCCAACAATGTTTTCTGCTTCAATTTGGCTCATTTTAAAAAGATGCTTATTCCTGGAGTGAATATGCAGTTCTACTCAAGAGTAAGCAACTAAGCGAAATAAAGCCATGGAACGCTTATTTGCCTTCTAACTATGCATTCTGACACTCCAACAATGTGTTTTGCTTCAATTTGACTCATTTTAAAAAGATGCTTATTCCTGGAGTGAATATGCAGTTCTACTCAAGAGTAAGCAACTAAGCGAAATAAAGCCATGGAACGCTTATTTGCCTTCTATCTATGCATTCTGACACTCCAACAATGTGTTTTGCTTCAATTTGACTCATTTGACAAAGGTGCGTATTCCTGGAGTGAATATGCAGTTCTACTCAAGAGTAAGCAACTAAGCGAAATAAAGCCATGGAACGCTTATTTGCCTTCTATCTATGCATTCTGACACTCCAACAATGTTTTCTGCTTCAATTTGGCTCATTTTAAAAAGATGCTTATTTCTGGAGTGAATATGCAGTTCTACTCAAGAGTAAGCAACTAAGCGAAATAAAGCCATGGAACGCTTATTTGCCTTCTAACTATGCATTCTGACACTCCAACAATGTTTTCTGCTTCAATTTGGCTCATTTTAAAAAGATGCTTATTCCTGGAGTGAATATGCAGTTCTACTCAAGAGTAAGCAACTAAGCGAAATAAAGCCATGGAACGCTTATTTGCCTTCTATCTATGCATTCTGACACTCCAACAATGTGTTTTGCTTCAATTTGACTCATTTGACAAATGTGCTTATTCCTGGAGTGAATATGCAGTTCTACTCAAGAGTAAGCAACTAAGCGAAATAAAGCCATGGAACGCTTATTTGCCTTCTATCTATGCATTCTGACACTCCAACAATGTGTTTTGCTTCAATCTGACTCATTTGACAAATGTGCTTATTCCTGGAGTGAATATGCAGTTCTACTCAAGAGTAAGCAACTAAGCGAAATAAAGCCATGGAACGCTTATTTGCCTTCTATCTATGCATTCTGACACTCCAACAATGTGTTTTGCTTCAATTTGACTCATTTGACAAATGTGCTTATTCCTGGAGTGAATATGCAGTTCTACTCAAGAGTAAGCAACTAAGCGAAATAAAGCCATGGAACGCTTATTTGCCTTCTATCTATGCATTCTGACACTCCAACAATGTGTTTTGCTTCAATTTGACTCATTTGACAAAGGTGCGTATTCCTGGAGTGAATATGCAGTTCTACTCAAGAGTAAGCAACTAAGCGAAATAAAGCCATGGAACGCTTATTTGCCCTCTATCTATGCATTCTGACACTCCAACAATGTGTTTTGCTTCAATTTGACTCATTTGACAAAGGTGCGTATTCCTGGAGTGAATATGCAGTTCTACTCAAGAGTAAGCAACTAAGCGAAATAAAGCCATGGAACGCTTATTTTTCCTCTATCTATGCATTCTGACACTCCAACAATGTGTTTTGCTTCAATTTGACTCATTTGACAAATGTGCTTATTCCTGGAGTGAATATGCAGTTCTACTCAAGAGTAAGCAACTAAGCGAAATAAAGCCATGGAACGCTTATTTGACTTCTATCTATGCATTCTGACACTCCAACAATGTGTTTTGCTTCAATTTGACTCATTTGACAATGGTGCGTATTCCTGGAGTGAATATGCAGTTCTACTCGTGAGTAAGCAACTAAGCGAAATAAAGCCATGGAACGCTTATATGCCTTCTATCTATGCATTCTGACACTCCAACAATGTGTTTTGCTTCAATTTGACTCATTTGACAAAGGTGCGTATTCCTGGAGTGAATATGCAGTTCTACTCAAGAGTAAGCAACTAAGCGAAATAAAGCCATGGAACGCTTATTTGCCTTCTATCTATGCATTCTGACACTCCAACAATGTGTTTTGCTTCAATTTGACTCATTTGACAAAGGTGCTTATTCCTGGAGTGAATATGCAGTTCTACTCAAGAGTAAGCAACTAAGCGAAATAAAGCCATGGAACGCTTATTTGCCTTCTATCTATGCATTCTGACACTCCAACAATGTGTTTTGCTTCAATTTGACTCATTTGACAAAGGTGCGTATTCCTGGAGTGAATATGCAGTTCTACTCAAGAGTAAGCAACTAAGCGAAATAAAGCCATGGAACGCTTATTTGCCTTCTATCTATGCATTCTGACACTCCAACAATGTTTTCTGCTTCAATTTGGCTCATTTTAAAAAGATGCTTATTCCTGGAGTGAATATGCAGTTCTACTCAAGAGTAAGCAACTAAGCGAAATAAAGCCATGGAACGCTTATTTGCCTTCTAACTATGCATTCTGACACTCCAACAATGTGTTTTGCTTCAATTTGACTCATTTTAAAAAGATGCTTATTCCTGGAGTGAATATGCAGTTCTACTCAAGAGTAAGCAACTAAGCGAAATAAAGCCATGGAACGCTTATTTGCCTTCTATCTATGCATTCTGACACTCCAACAATGTGTTTTGCTTCAATCTGACTCATTTGACAAATGTGCTTATTCCTGGAGTGAATATGCAGTTCTACTCAAGAGTAAGCAACTAAGCGAAATAAAGCCATGGAACGCTTATTTGCCTTCTATCTATGCATTCTGACACTCCAACAATGTGTTTTGCTTCAATTTGACTCATTTGACAAATGTGCTTATTCCTGGAGTGAATATGCAGTTCTACTCAAGAGTAAGCAACTAAGCGAAATAAAGCCATGGAACGCTTATTTGCCCTCTATCTATGCATTCTGACACTCCAACAATGTGTTTTGCTTCAATTTGACTCATTTGACAAATGTGCTCATTCCTGGAGTGAATATGCAGTTCTACTCAAGAGTAAGCAACTAAGCGAAATAAAGCCATGGAACGCTTATTTGCCTTCTATCTATGCATTCTGACACTCCAACAATGTGTTTTGCTTCAATTTGACTCATTTGACAAATGTGCTTATTCCTGGAGTGAATATGCAGTTCTACTCAAGAGTAAGCAACTAAGCGAAATAAAGCCATGGAACGCTTATTTGCCTTCTATCTATGCATTCTGACACTCCAACAATGTGTTTTGCTTCAATTTGACTCATTTGACAAAGGTGCGTATTCCTGGAGTGAATATGCAGTTCTACTCAAGAGTAAGCAACTAAGCGAAATAAAGCCATGGAACGCTTATTTGCCTTCTAACTATGCATTCTGACACTCCAACAATGTTTTCTGCTTCAATTTGGCTCATTTTAAAAAGATGCTTATCTCTGGAGTGAATATGCAGTTCTACTCAAGAGTAAGCAACTAAGCGAAATAAAGCCATGGAACGCTTATTTGCCTTCTATCTATGCATTCTGACACTCCAACAATGTGTTTTGCTTCAATTTGACTCATTTGACAAATGTGCTTATTCCTGGAGTGAATATGCAGTTCTACTCAAGAGTAAGCAACTAAGCGAAATAAAGCCATGGAACGCTTATTTGCCCTCTATCTATGCATTCTGACACTCCAACAATGTGTTTTGCTTCAATTTGACTCATTTGACAAATGTGCTTATTCTTGGAGTGAATATGCAGTTCTACTCAAGAGTAAGCAACTAAGCGAAATAAAGCCATGGAACGCTTATTTGACTTCTATCTATGCATTCTGACACTCCAACAATGTGTTTTGCTTCAATTTGACTCATTTGACAATGGTGCGTATTCCTGGAGTGAATATGCAGTTCTACTCGTGAGTAAGCAACTAAGCAAAATAAAGCCATGGAACGCTTATTTGCCTTCTATCTATGCATTCTGACACTCCAACAATGTGTTTTGCTTCAATTTGACTCATTTGACAAAGGTGCGTATTCCTGGAGTGAATATGCAGTTCTACTCAAGAGTAAGCAACTAAGCGAAATAAAGCCATGGAACGCTTATTTGCCTTCTATCTATGCATTCTGACACTCCAACAATGTGTTTTGCTTCAATTTGACTCATTTGACTCATGTGCTTATTCCTGGAATGAATATGCAGTTCTACTCAAGAGTAAGCAACTAAGCGAAATAAAGCCATAGAACGCTTATTTGCCTTCTATCTATGCATTCTGACACTCCAACAATGTGTTTTCCTTCAATTTGACTCATTTGACAAAGGTGCGTATTCCTGGAGTGAATATGCAGTTCTACTCAAGAGTAAGCAACTAAGCGAAATAAAGCCATGGAACGCTTATTTGCCTTCTATCTATGCATTCTTACAGTCCAACAATGTGTTTTGCTTCAATTTGACTCATTTGACAAAGGTACTTATTCCTGGAGTGAATATGCAGTTCTACTCAAGAGTAAGCAACTAAGCGAAATAAAGCCATAGAACGCTTATTTGCCTTCTATCTATGCATTCTGACACTCCAACAATGTGTTTTGCTTCAATTTGACTCATTTGACAAATGTGCTTATTCCTGGAGTGAATATGCAGTTCTACTCAAGAGTAAGCAACTAAGCGAAATAAAGCCATGGAACGCTTATTTGCCTTCTATCTATGCATTCTGACACTCCAACAATGTGTTTTGCTTCAATTTGACTCATTTGACAAAGGTACTTATTCCTGGAGTGAATATGCAGTTCTACTCAAGAGTAAGCAACTAAGCGAAATAAAGCCATAGAACGCTTATTTGCCTTCTATCTATGCATTCTGACACTCCAACAATGTGTTTTGCTTCAATTTGACTCATTTGACAAATGTGCTTATTCCTGGAGTGAATATGCAGTTCTACTCAAGAGTAAGCAACTAAGCGAAATAAAGCCATGGAACGCTTATTTGCCTTCTATCTATGCATTCTGACACTCCAACAATGTGTTTTGCTTCAATTTGACTCATTTGACAAAGGTGCGTATTCCTGGAGTGAATATGCAGTTCTACTCAAGAGTAAGCAACTAAGCGAAATAAAGCCATGGAACGCTTATTTGCCTTCTATCTATGCATTCTGACACTCCAACAATGTGTTTTGCTTCAATTTGACTCATTTGACAAAGGTACTTATTCCTGGAGTGAATATGCAGTTCTACTCAAGAGTAAGCAACTAAGCGAAATAAAGCCATGGAACGCTTATTTGCCTTCTATCTATGCATTCTGACACTCCAACAATGTGTTTTGCTTCAATCTGACTCATTTGAAAAAGGTGCTCATTCCTGGAGTGAATATGCAGTTCTACTCAAGAGTAAGCAACTAAGCGAAATAAAGCCATGGAACGCTTATTTGCCTTCTATCTATGCATTGTGACACTCCAACAATGTGTTTTGCTTCAATTTGACTCATTTGACAAATGTGCTTATTCCTGGAGTGAATATGCAGTTCTACTCAAGAGTAAGCAACTAAGCGAAATAAAGCCATGGAACGCTTATTTGCCTTCTATCTATGCATTCTGACACTCCAACAATGTGTTTTGCTTCAATTTGACTCATTTGACAAAGGTGCGTATTCCTGTAGTGAATATGCAGTTCTACTCAAGAGTAAGCAACTAAGCGAAATAAAGCCATGGAACGCTTATTTGCCTTCTATCTATGCATTCTGACACTCCAACAATGTTTTCTGCTTCAATTTGGCTCATTTTAAAAAGATGCTTATTTCTGGAGTGAATATGCAGTTCTACTCAAGAGTAAGCAACTAAGCGAAATAAAGCCATGGAACGCTTATTTGCCTTCTAACTATGCATTCTGACACTCCAACAATGTTTTCTGCTTCAATTTGGCTCATTTTAAAAAGATGCTTATCTCTGGAGTGAATATGCAGTTCTACTCAAGAGTAAGCAACTAAGCGAAATAAAGCCATGGAACGCTTATTTGCCTTCTATCTATGCATTCTGACACTCCAACAATGTGTTTTGCTTCAATTTGACTCATTTGACAAATGTGCTTATTCCTGGAGTGAATATGCAGTTCTACTCAAGAGTAAGCAACTAAGCGAAATAAAGCCATGGAACGCTTATTTGCCCTCTATCTATGCATACTGACACTCCAACAATGTGTTTTGCTTCAATTTGACTCATTTGACAATGGTGCGTATTCCTGGAGTGAATATGCAGTTCTACTCGTGAGTAAGCAACTAAGCGAAATAAAGCCATGGAACGCTTATTTGACTTCTATCTATGCATTCCGACACTCCAACAATGTGTTTTGCTTCAATTTGACTCATTTGACAATGGTGCGTATTCCTGGAGTGAATATGCAGTTCTACTCGTGAGTAAGCAACTAAGCGAAATAAAGCCATGGAACGCTTATATGCCTTCTATCTATGCATTCTGACACTCCAACAATGTGTTTTGCTTCAATTTGACTCATTTGACAAAGGTGCGTATTCCTGGAGTGAATATGCAGTTCTACTCAAGAGTAAGCAACTAAGCGAAATAAAGCCATGGAACGCTTATTTGCCTTCTATCTATGCATTCTGACACTCCAACAATGTGTTTTGCTTCAATTTGACTCATTTGACAAAGGTGCTTATTCCTGGAGTGAATATGCAGTTCTACTCAAGAGTAAGCAACTAAGCGAAATAAAGCCATGGAACGCTTATTTGCCTTCTATCTATGCATTCTGACACTCCAACAATGTGTTTTGCTTCAATTTGACTCATTTGACAAAGGTGCGTATTCCTGGAGTGAATATGCAGTTCTACTCAAGAGTAAGCAACTAAGCGAAATAAAGCCATGGAACGCTTATTTGCCTTCTATCTATGCATTCTGACACTCCAACAATGTTTTCTGCTTCAATTTGGCTCATTTTAAAAAGATGCTTATTCCTGGAGTGAATATGCAGTTCTACTCAAGAGTAAGCAACTAAGCGAAATAAAGCCATGGAACGCTTATTTGCCTTCTAACTATGCATTCTGACACTCCAACAATGTGTTTTGCTTCAATTTGACTCATTTTAAAAAGATGCTTATTCCTGGAGTGAATATGCAGTTCTACTCAAGAGTAAGCAACTAAGCGAAATAAAGCCATGGAACGCTTATTTGCCTTCTATCTATGCATTCTGACACTCCAACAATGTGTTTTGCTTCAATTTGACTCATTTGACAAAGGTGCGTATTCCTGGAGTGAATATGCAGTTCTACTCAAGAGTAAGCAACTAAGCGAAATAAAGCCATGGAACGCTTATTTGCCTTCTATCTATGCATTCTGACACTCCAACAATGTTTTCTGCTTCAATTTGGCTCATTTTAAAAAGATGCTTATTTCTGGAGTGAATATGCAGTTCTACTCAAGAGTAAGCAACTAAGCGAAATAAAGCCATGGAACGCTTATTTGCCTTCTAACTATGCATTCTGACACTCCAACAATGTTTTCTGCTTCAATTTGGCTCATTTTAAAAAGATGCTTATTCCTGGAGTGAATATGCAGTTCTACTCAAGAGTAAGCAACTAAGCGAAATAAAGCCATGGAACGCTTATTTGCCTTCTATCTATGCATTCTGACACTCCAACAATGTGTTTTGCTTCAATTTGACTCATTTGACAAATGTGCTTATTCCTGGAGTGAATATGCAGTTCTACTCAAGAGTAAGCAACTAAGCGAAATAAAGCCATGGAACGCTTATTTGCCTTCTATCTATGCATTCTGACACTCCAACAATGTGTTTTGCTTCAATCTGACTCATTTGACAAATGTGCTTATTCCTGGAGTGAATATGCAGTTCTACTCAAGAGTAAGCAACTAAGCGAAATAAAGCCATGGAACGCTTATTTGCCTTCTATCTATGCATTCTGACACTCCAACAATGTGTTTTGCTTCAATTTGACTCATTTGACAAATGTGCTTATTCCTGGAGTGAATATGCAGTTCTACTCAAGAGTAAGCAACTAAGCGAAATAAAGCCATGGAACGCTTATTTGCCTTCTATCTATGCATTCTGACACTCCAACAATGTGTTTTGCTTCAATTTGACTCATTTGACAAAGGTGCGTATTCCTGGAGTGAATATGCAGTTCTACTCAAGAGTAAGCAACTAAGCGAAATAAAGCCATGGAACGCTTATTTGCCCTCTATCTATGCATTCTGACACTCCAACAATGTGTTTTGCTTCAATTTGACTCATTTGACAAAGGTGCGTATTCCTGGAGTGAATATGCAGTTCTACTCAAGAGTAAGCAACTAAGCGAAATAAAGCCATGGAACGCTTATTTTTCCTCTATCTATGCATTCTGACACTCCAACAATGTGTTTTGCTTCAATTTGACTCATTTGACAAATGTGCTTATTCCTGGAGTGAATATGCAGTTCTACTCAAGAGTAAGCAACTAAGCGAAATAAAGCCATGGAACGCTTATTTGACTTCTATCTATGCATTCTGACACTCCAACAATGTGTTTTGCTTCAATTTGACTCATTTGACAATGGTGCGTATTCCTGGAGTGAATATGCAGTTCTACTCGTGAGTAAGCAACTAAGCGAAATAAAGCCATGGAACGCTTATATGCCTTCTATCTATGCATTCTGACACTCCAACAATGTGTTTTGCTTCAATTTGACTCATTTGACAAAGGTGCGTATTCCTGGAGTGAATATGCAGTTCTACTCAAGAGTAAGCAACTAAGCGAAATAAAGCCATGGAACGCTTATTTGCCTTCTATCTATGCATTCTGACACTCCAACAATGTGTTTTGCTTCAATTTGACTCATTTGACAAAGGTGCTTATTCCTGGAGTGAATATGCAGTTCTACTCAAGAGTAAGCAACTAAGCGAAATAAAGCCATGGAACGCTTATTTGCCTTCTATCTATGCATTCTGACACTCCAACAATGTGTTTTGCTTCAATTTGACTCATTTGACAAAGGTGCGTATTCCTGGAGTGAATATGCAGTTCTACTCAAGAGTAAGCAACTAAGCGAAATAAAGCCATGGAACGCTTATTTGCCTTCTATCTATGCATTCTGACACTCCAACAATGTTTTCTGCTTCAATTTGGCTCATTTTAAAAAGATGCTTATTCCTGGAGTGAATATGCAGTTCTACTCAAGAGTAAGCAACTAAGCGAAATAAAGCCATGGAACGCTTATTTGCCTTCTAACTATGCATTCTGACACTCCAACAATGTGTTTTGCTTCAATTTGACTCATTTTAAAAAGATGCTTATTCCTGGAGTGAATATGCAGTTCTACTCAAGAGTAAGCAACTAAGCGAAATAAAGCCATGGAACGCTTATTTGCCTTCTATCTATGCATTCTGACACTCCAACAATGTGTTTTGCTTCAATCTGACTCATTTGACAAATGTGCTTATTCCTGGAGTGAATATGCAGTTCTACTCAAGAGTAAGCAACTAAGCGAAATAAAGCCATGGAACGCTTATTTGCCTTCTATCTATGCATTCTGACACTCCAACAATGTGTTTTGCTTCAATTTGACTCATTTGACAAATGTGCTTATTCCTGGAGTGAATATGCAGTTCTACTCAAGAGTAAGCAACTAAGCGAAATAAAGCCATGGAACGCTTATTTGCCCTCTATCTATGCATTCTGACACTCCAACAATGTGTTTTGCTTCAATTTGACTCATTTGACAAATGTGCTCATTCCTGGAGTGAATATGCAGTTCTACTCAAGAGTAAGCAACTAAGCGAAATAAAGCCATGGAACGCTTATTTGCCTTCTATCTATGCATTCTGACACTCCAACAATGTGTTTTGCTTCAATTTGACTCATTTGACAAATGTGCTTATTCCTGGAGTGAATATGCAGTTCTACTCAAGAGTAAGCAACTAAGCGAAATAAAGCCATGGAACGCTTATTTGCCTTCTATCTATGCATTCTGACACTCCAACAATGTGTTTTGCTTCAATTTGACTCATTTGACAAAGGTGCGTATTCCTGGAGTGAATATGCAGTTCTACTCAAGAGTAAGCAACTAAGCGAAATAAAGCCATGGAACGCTTATTTGCCTTCTAACTATGCATTCTGACACTCCAACAATGTTTTCTGCTTCAATTTGGCTCATTTTAAAAAGATGCTTATCTCTGGAGTGAATATGCAGTTCTACTCAAGAGTAAGCAACTAAGCGAAATAAAGCCATGGAACGCTTATTTGCCTTCTATCTATGCATTCTGACACTCCAACAATGTGTTTTGCTTCAATTTGACTCATTTGACAAATGTGCTTATTCCTGGAGTGAATATGCAGTTCTACTCAAGAGTAAGCAACTAAGCGAAATAAAGCCATGGAACGCTTATTTGCCCTCTATCTATGCATTCTGACACTCCAACAATGTGTTTTGCTTCAATTTGACTCATTTGACAAATGTGCTTATTCTTGGAGTGAATATGCAGTTCTACTCAAGAGTAAGCAACTAAGCGAAATAAAGCCATGGAACGCTTATTTGACTTCTATCTATGCATTCTGACACTCCAACAATGTGTTTTGCTTCAATTTGACTCATTTGACAATGGTGCGTATTCCTGGAGTGAATATGCAGTTCTACTCGTGAGTAAGCAACTAAGCAAAATAAAGCCATGGAACGCTTATTTGCCTTCTATCTATGCATTCTGACACTCCAACAATGTGTTTTGCTTCAATTTGACTCATTTGACAAAGGTGCGTATTCCTGGAGTGAATATGCAGTTCTACTCAAGAGTAAGCAACTAAGCGAAATAAAGCCATGGAACGCTTATTTGCCTTCTATCTATGCATTCTGACACTCCAACAATGTGTTTTGCTTCAATTTGACTCATTTGACTCATGTGCTTATTCCTGGAATGAATATGCAGTTCTACTCAAGAGTAAGCAACTAAGCGAAATAAAGCCATAGAACGCTTATTTGCCTTCTATCTATGCATTCTGACACTCCAACAATGTGTTTTCCTTCAATTTGACTCATTTGACAAAGGTGCGTATTCCTGGAGTGAATATGCAGTTCTACTCAAGAGTAAGCAACTAAGCGAAATAAAGCCATGGAACGCTTATTTGCCTTCTATCTATGCATTCTGACAGTCCAACAATGTGTTTTGCTTCAATTTGACTCATTTGACAAAGGTACTTATTCCTGGAGTGAATATGCAGTTCTACTCAAGAGTAAGCAACTAAGCGAAATAAAGCCATAGAACGCTTATTTGCCTTCTATCTATGCATTCTGACACTCCAACAATGTGTTTTGCTTCAATTTGACTCATTTGACAAATGTGCTTATTCCTGGAGTGAATATGCAGTTCTACTCAAGAGTAAGCAACTAAGCGAAATAAAGCCATGGAACGCTTATTTGCCTTCTATCTATGCATTCTGACACTCCAACAATGTGTTTTGCTTCAATTTGACTCATTTGACAAAGGTACTTATTCCTGGAGTGAATATGCAGTTCTACTCAAGAGTAAGCAACTAAGCGAAATAAAGCCATAGAACGCTTATTTGCCTTCTATCTATGCATTCTGACACTCCAACAATGTGTTTTGCTTCAATTTGACTCATTTGACAAATGTGCTTATTCCTGGAGTGAATATGCAGTTCTACTCAAGAGTAAGCAACTAAGCGAAATAAAGCCATGGAACGCTTATTTGCCTTCTATCTATGCATTCTGACACTCCAACAATGTGTTTTGCTTCAATTTGACTCATTTGACAAAGGTGCGTATTCCTGGAGTGAATATGCAGTTCTACTCAAGAGTAAGCAACTAAGCGAAATAAAGCCATGGAACGCTTATTTGCCTTCTATCTATGCATTCTGACACTCCAACAATGTGTTTTGCTTCAATTTGACTCATTTGACAAAGGTACTTATTCCTGGAGTGAATATGCAGTTCTACTCAAGAGTAAGCAACTAAGCGAAATAAAGCCATGGAACGCTTATTTGCCTTCTATCTATGCATTCTGACACTCCAACAATGTGTTTTGCTTCAATCTGACTCATTTGAAAAAGGTGCTCATTCCTGGAGTGAATATGCAGTTCTACTCAAGAGTAAGCAACTAAGCGAAATAAAGCCATGGAACGCTTATTTGCCTTCTATCTATGCATTGTGACACTCCAACAATGTGTTTTGCTTCAATTTGACTCATTTGACAAATGTGCTTATTCCTGGAGTGAATATGCAGTTCTACTCAAGAGTAAGCAACTAAGCGAAATAAAGCCATGGAACGCTTATTTGCCTTCTATCTATGCATTCTGACACTCCAACAATGTGTTTTGCTTCAATTTGACTCATTTGACAAAGGTGCGTATTCCTGTAGTGAATATGCAGTTCTACTCAAGAGTAAGCAACTAAGCGAAATAAAGCCATGGAACGCTTATTTGCCTTCTATCTATGCATTCTGACACTCCAACAATGTTTTCTGCTTCAATTTGGCTCATTTTAAAAAGATGCTTATTTCTGGAGTGAATATGCAGTTCTACTCAAGAGTAAGCAACTAAGCGAAATAAAGCCATGGAACGCTTATTTGCCTTCTAACTATGCATTCTGACACTCCAACAATGTTTTCTGCTTCAATTTGGCTCATTTTAAAAAGATGCTTATCTCTGGAGTGAATATGCAGTTCTACTCAAGAGTAAGCAACTAAGCGAAATAAAGCCATGGAACGCTTATTTGCCTTCTATCTATGCATTCTGACACTCCAACAATGTGTTTTGCTTCAATTTGACTCATTTGACAAATGTGCTTATTCCTGGAGTGAATATGCAGTTCTACTCAAGAGTAAGCAACTAAGCGAAATAAAGCCATGGAACGCTTATTTGCCCTCTATCTATGCATACTGACACTCCAACAATGTGTTTTGCTTCAATTTGACTCATTTGACAAATGTGCTTATTCCTGGAGTGAATATGCAGTTCTACTCAAGAGTAAGCAACTAAGCGAAATAAAGCCATGGAACGCTTATTTGACTTCTATCTATGCATTCTGACACTCCAACAATGTGTTTTGCTTCAATTTGACTCATTTGACTCATGTGCTTATTCCTGGAGTGAATATGCAGTTCTACTCAAGAGTAAGCAACTAAGCGAAATAAAGCCATAGAACGCTTATTTGCCTTCTATCTATGCATTCTGACACTCCAACAATGTGTTTTGCTTCAATTTGACTCATTTGACAAATGTGCTTATTCCTGGAGTGAATATGCAGTTCTACTCAAGAGTAAGCAACTAAGCGAAATAAAGCCATGGAACGCTTATTTGCCTTCTATCTATGCATTCTGACACTCCAACAATGTGTTTTGCTTCAATTTGACTCATTTGACAAAGGTACTTATTCCTGGAGTGAATATGCAGTTCTACTCAAGAGTAAGCAACTAAGCGAAATAAAGCCATAGAACGCTTATTTGCCTTCTATCTATGCATTCTGACACTCCAACAATGTGTTTTGCTTCAATTTGACTCATTTGACAAATGTGCTTATTCCTGGAGTGAATATGCAGTTCTACTCAAGAGTAAGCAACTAAGCGAAATAAAGCCATGGAACGCTTATTTGCCTTCTATCTATGCATTCTGACACTCCAACAATGTGTTTTGCTTCAATTTTACTCATTTGACAAAGGGGCGTATTCCTGGAGTGAATATGCAGTTCTACTCAAGAGTAAGCAACTAAGCGAAATAAAGCCATGGAACGCTTATGTGCCTTCTATCTATGCATTCTGACACTCCAACAATGTGTTTTGCTTCAATTTGACTCATTTGACAAAGGTACTTATTCCTGGAGTGAATATGCAGTTCTACTCAAGAGTAAGCAACTAAGCGAAATAAAGCCATGGAACGCTTATTTGCCTTCTATCTATGCATTCTGACACTCCAACAATGTGTTTTGCTTCAATCTGACTCATTTGACAAAGGTGCTCATTCCTGGAGTGAATATGCAGTTCTACTCGAGTAAGCAACTAAGCGAAATAAAGCCATGGAACGCTTATTTGCCTTCTATCTATGCATTGTGACACTCCAACAATGTGTTTTGCTTCAATTTGACTCATTTGACAAATGTGCTTATTCCTGGAGTGAATATGCAGTTCTACTCAAGAGTAAGCAACTAAGCGAAATAAAGCCATGGAACGCTTATTTGCCTTCTATCTATGCATTCTGACACTCCAACAATGTGTTTTGCTTCAATTTGACTCATTTGACAAAGGTGCGTATTCCTGGAGTGAATATGCAGTTCTACTCAAGAGTAAGCAACTAAGCGAAATAAAGCCATGGAACGCTTATTTGCCTTCTAACTATGCATTCTGACACTCCAACAATGTTTTCTGCTTCAATTTGGCTCATTTTAAAAAGATGCTTATCTCTGGAGTGAATATGCAGTTCTACTCAAGAGTAAGCAACTAAGCGAAATAAAGCCATGGAACGCTTATTTGCCTTCTATCTATGCATTCTGACACTCCAACAATGTGTTTTGCTTCAATTTGACTCATTTGACAAATGTGCTTATTCCTGGAGTGAATATGCAGTTCTACTCAAGAGTAAGCAACTAAGCGAAATAAAGCCATGGAACGCTTATTTGCCCTCTATCTATGCATACTGACACTCCAACAATGTGTTTTGCTTCAATTTGACTCATTTGACAAATGTGCTTATTCCTGGAGTGAATATGCAGTTCTACTCAAGAGTAAGCAACTAAGCGAAATAAAGCCATGGAACGCTTATTTGACTTCTATCTATGCATTCTGACACTCCAACAATGTGTTTTGCTTCAATTTGACTCATTTGACTCATGTGCTTATTCCTGGAGTGAATATGCAGTTCTACTCAAGAGTAAGCAACTAAGCAAAATAAAGCCATGGAACGCTTATTTGCCTTCTATCTATGCATTCTGACACTCCAACAATGTGTTTTGCTTCAATTTGACTCATTTGATAAATGGGCTTATTCCTGGAGTGAATATGCAGTTCTACTCAAGAGTAAGCAACTAAGCGAAATAAAGCCATGGAACGCTTATTTGCCTTCTATCTATGCATTCTGACACTCCAACAATGTGTTTTGCTTCAATTTGACTGATTTGACAAAGGTGCGTATTCCTGGAGTGAATATGCAGTTCTACTCAAGAGTAAGCAACTAAGCGAAATAAAGCCATGGAAGGCTTATTTGCCTTCTATCCATGCATTCTGACACTCCAACAATGTGTTTTGCTTCAATTTGACTCATTTGACAAATGTGCTTATTCCTGGAGTGAATATGCAGTTCTACTCAAGAGTAAGCAACTAAGCGAAATAAAGCCATGGAACGCTTATTTGCCTTCTATCTATGCATTCTGACACTCCAACAATGTGTTTTGCTTCAATTTGACTCATTTGACAAAGGTACTTATTCCTGGAGTGAATATGCAGTTCTACTCAAGAGTAAGCAACTAAGCGAAATAAAGCCATGGAACGCTTATTTGCCTTCTATCTATGCATTCTGACACTCCAACAATGTGTTTTGCTTCAATTTGACTCATTTGACAAATGTGCTTATTCCTGGAGTGAATATGCAGTTCTACTCAAGAGTAAGCAACTAAGCGAAATAAAGCCATGGAACGCTTATTTGCCTTCTATCTATGCATTCTGACACTCCAACAATGTGTTTTGCTTCAATTTGACTCATTTGACAAAGGTACTTATTCCTGGAGTGAATATGCAGTTCTACTCAAGAGTAAGCAACTAAGCGAAATAAAGCCATAGAACGCTTATTTGCCTTCTATCTATGCATTCTGACACTCCAACAATGTGTTTTGCTTCAATTTGACTCATTTGACAAATGTGCTTATTCCTGGAGTGAATATGCAGTTCTACTCAAGAGTAAGCAACTAAGCGAAATAAAGCCATGGAACGCTTATTTGCCTTCTATCTATGCATTCTGACACTCCAACAATGTATTTTGCTTCAATTTGACTCATTTGACAAAGGTGCGTATTCCTGGAGTGAATATGCAGTTCTACTCAAGAGTAAGCAACTAAGCGAAATAAAGCCATGGAACGCTTATTTGCCTTCTATCTATGCATTCTGACACTCCAACAATGTGTTTTGCTTCAATTTGACTCATTTGACAAAGGTACTTATTCCTGGAGTGAATATGCAGTTCTACTCAAGAGTAAGCAACTAAGCGAAATAAAGCCATGGAACGCTTATTTGCCTTCTATCTATGCATTCTGACACTCCAACAATGTGTTTTGCTTCAATCTGACTCATTTGACAAAGGTGCTCATTCCTGGAGTGAATATGCAGTTCTACTCAAGAGTAAGCAACTAAGCGAAATAAAGCCATGGAACGCTTATTTGCCTTCTATCTATGCATTCTGACACTCCAACAATGTGTTTTGCTTCAATTTGACTCATTTGACAAATGTGCTTATTCCTGGAGTGAATATGCAGTTCTACTCAAGAGTAAGCAACTAAGCGAAATAAAGCCATGGAACGCTTATTTGCCTTCTATCTATGCATTCTGACACTCCAACAATGTGTTTTGCTTCAATTTGACTCATTTGACAAAGGTGCGTATTCCTGGAGTGAATATGCAGTTCTACTCAAGAGTAAGCAACTAAGCGAAATAAAGCCATGGAACGCTTATTTGCCTTCTACCTATGCATTCTGACACTCCAACAATGTTTTCTGCTTCAATTTGGCTCATTTTAAAAAGATGCTTATTTCTGGAGTGAATATGCAGTTCTACTCAAGAGTAAGCAACTAAGCGAAATAAAGCCATGGAACGCTTATTTGCCTTCTAACTATGCATTCTGACACTCCAACAATGTTTTCTGCTTCAATTTGGCTCATTTTAAAAAGATGCTTATCTCTGGAGTGAATATGCAGTTCTACTCAAGAGTAAGCAACTAAGCGAAATAAAGCCATGGAACGCTTATTTGCCTTCTATCTATGCATTCTGACACTCCAACAATGTGTTTTGCTTCAATTTGACTCATTTGACAAATGTGCTTATTCCTGGAGTGAATATGCAGTTCTACTCAAGAGTAAGCAACTTAGCGAAATAAAGCCATGGAACGCTTATTTGCCCTCTATCTATGCATTCTGACACTCCAACAATGTGTTTTGCTTCAATTTGACTCATTTGACAAATGTGCTTATTCCTGGAGTGAATATGCAATTCTACTCAAGAGTAAGCAACTAAGCGAAATAAAGCCATGGAACGCTTATTTGCCTTCTATCTATGCATTCTGACACTCCAACAATGTGTTTTGCTTCAATTTGACTCATTTGACAAAGGTGCGTATTCCTGGAGTGAATATGCAGTTCTACTCAAGAGTAAGCAACTAAGCGAAATAAAGCCATGGAACGCTTATTTGCCTTCTATCTATGCATTCTGACACTCCAACAATGTGTTTTGCTTCAATTTGACTCATTTGACAAAGGTACTTATTCCTGGAGTGAATATGCAGTTCTACTCAAGAGTAAGCAACTAAGCGAAATAAAGCCATGGAACGCTTATTTGCCTTCTATCTATGCATTCTGACACTCCAACAATGTGTTTTGCTTCAATTTGACTCATTTGACAAATGTGCTTATTCCTGGAGTGAATATGCAGTTCTACTCAAGAGTAAGCAACTAAGCGAAATAAAGCCATGGAACGCTTATTTGCCTTCTATCTATGCATTCTGACACTCCAACAATGTGTTTTGCTTCAATTTGACTCATTTGACAAAGGTACTTATTCCTGGAGTGAATATGCAGTTCTACTCAAGAGTAAGCAACTAAGCGAAATAAAGCCATAGAACGCTTATTTGCCTTCTATCTATGCATTCTGACACTCCAACAATGTGTTTTGCTTCAATTTGACTCATTTGACAAATGTGCTTATTCCTGGAGTGAATATGCAGTTCTACTCAAGAGTAAGCAACTAAGCGAAATAAAGCCATGGAACGCTTATTTGCCTTCTATCTATGCATTCTGACACTCCAACAATGTATTTTGCTTCAATTTGACTCATTTGACAAAGGTGCGTATTCCTGGAGTGAATATGCAGTTCTACTCAAGAGTAAGCAACTAAGCGAAATAAAGCCATGGAACGCTTATTTGCCTTCTATCTATGCATTCTGACACTCCAACAATGTGTTTTGCTTCAATTTGACTCATTTGACAAAGGTACTTATTCCTGGAGTGAATATGCAGTTCTACTCAAGAGTAAGCAACTAAGCGAAATAAAGCCATGGAACGCTTATTTGCCTTTTATCTATGCATTCTGACACTCCAACAATGTGTTTTGCTTCAATCTGACTCATTTGACAAAGGTGCTCATTCCTGGAGTGAATATGCAGTTCTACTCAAGAGTAAGCAACTAAGCGAAATAAAGCCATGGAACGCTTATTTGCCTTCTATCTATGCATTCTGACACTCCAACAATGTGTTTTGCTTCAATTTGACTCATTTGACAAATGTGCTTATTCCTGGAGTGAATATGCAGTTCTACTCAAGAGTAAGCAACTAAGCGAAATAAAGCCATGGAACGCTTATTTGCCTTCTATCTATGCATTCTGACACTCCAACAATGTGTTTTGCTTCAATTTGACTCATTTGACAAAGGTGCGTATTCCTGGAGTGAATATGCAGTTCTACTCAAGAGTAAGCAACTAAGCGAAATAAAGCCATGGAACGCTTATTTGCCTTCTACCTATGCATTCTGACACTCCAACAATGTTTTCTGCTTCAATTTGGCTCATTTTAAAAAGATGCTTATTTCTGGAGTGAATATGCAGTTCTACTCAAGAGTAAGCAACTAAGCGAAATAAAGCCATGGAACGCTTATTTGCCTTCTAACTATGCATTCTGACACTCCAACAATGTTTTCTGCTTCAATTTGGCTCATTTTAAAAAGATGCTTATCTCTGGAGTGAATATGCAGTTCTACTCAAGAGTAAGCAACTAAGCGAAATAAAGCCATGGAACGCTTATTTGCCTTCTATCTATGCATTCTGACACTCCAACAATGTGTTTTGCTTCAATTTGACTCATTTGACAAATGTGCTTATTCCTGGAGTGAATATGCAGTTCTACTCAAGAGTAAGCAACTTAGCGAAATAAAGCCATGGAACGCTTATTTGCCCTCTATCTATGCATTCTGACACTCCAACAATGTGTTTTGCTTCAATTTGACTCATTTGACAAATGTGCTTATTCCTGGAGTGAATATGCAATTCTACTCAAGAGTAAGCAACTAAGCGAAATAAAGCCATGGAACGCTTATTTGACTTCTATCTATGCATTCTGACACTCCAACAATGTGTTTTGCTTCAATTTGACTCATTTGACAATGGTGCGTATTCCTGGAGTGAATATGCAGTTCTACTCAAGAGTAAGCAACTAAGCGAAATAAAGCCATGGAACGCTTATTTGCCTTCTAACTATGCATTCTGACACTCCAACAATGTTTTCTGCTTCAATTTGGCTCATTTTAAAAAGATGCTTATCTCTGGAGTGAATATGCAGTTCTACTCAAGAGTAAGCAACTAAGCGAAATAAAGCCATGGAACGCTTATTTGCCTTCTATCTATGCATTCTGACACTCCAACAATGTGTTTTGCTTCAATTTGACTCATTTGACAAATGTGCTTATTCCTGGAGTGAATATGCAGTTCTACTCAAGAGTAAGCAACTAAGCGAAATAAAGCCATGGAACGCTTATTTGCCCTCTATCTATGCATACTGACACTCCAACAATGTGTTTTGCTTCAATTTGACTCATTTGACAAATGTGCTTATTCCTGGAGTGAATATGCAGTTCTACTCAAGAGTAAGCAACTAAGCGAAATAAAGCCATGGAACGCTTATTTGACTTCTATCTATGCATTCTGACACTCCAACAATGTGTTTTGCTTCAATTTGACTCATTTGACTCATGTGCTTATTCCTGGAGTGAATATGCAGTTCTACTCAAGAGTAAGCAACTAAGCAAAATAAAGCCATGGAACGCTTATTTGCCTTCTATCTATGCATTCTGACACTCCAACAATGTGTTTTGCTTCAATTTGACTCATTTGATAAATGGGCTTATTCCTGGAGTGAATATGCAGTTCTACTCAAGAGTAAGCAACTAAGCGAAATAAAGCCATGGAACGCTTATTTGCCTTCTATCTATGCATTCTGACACTCCAACAATGTGTTTTGCTTCAATTTGACTCATTTGATAAATGGGCTTATTCCTGGAGTGAATATGCAGTTCTACTCAAGAGTAAGCAACTAAGCGAAATAAAGCCATAGAACGCTTATTTGCCTTCTATCTATGCATTCTGACACTCCAACAATGTGTTTTGCTTCAATTTGACTCATTTGACAAATGTGCTTATTCCTGGAGTGAATATGCAGTTCTACTCAAGAGTAAGCAACTAAGCGAAATAAAGCCATGGAACGCTTATTTGCCTTCTATCTATGCATTCTGACACTCCAACAATGTATTTTGCTTCAATTTGACTCATTTGACAAAGGTGCGTATTCCTGGAGTGAATATGCAGTTCTACTCAAGAGTAAGCAACTAAGCGAAATAAAGCCATGGAACGCTTATTTGCCTTCTATCTATGCATTCTGACACTCCAACAATGTGTTTTGCTTCAATTTGACTCATTTGACAAAGGTACTTATTCCTGGAGTGAATATGCAGTTCTACTCAAGAGTAAGCAACTAAGCGAAATAAAGCCATGGAACGCTTATTTGCCTTCTATCTATGCATTCTGACACTCCAACAATGTGTTTTGCTTCAATTTGACTCATTTGACAAATGTGCTTATTCCTGGAGTGAATATGCAGTTCTACTCAAGAGTAAGCAACTAAGCGAAATAAAGCCATGGAACGCTTATTTGCCTTCTATCTATGCATTCTGACACTCCAACAATGTGTTTTGCTTCAATTTGACTCATTTGACAAAGGTACTTATTCCTGGAGTGAATATGCAGTTCTACTCAAGAGTAAGCAACTAAGCGAAATAAAGCCATAGAACGCTTATTTGCCTTCTATCTATGCATTCTGACACTCCAACAATGTGTTTTGCTTCAATTTGACTCATTTGACAAATGTGCTTATTCCTGGAGTGAATATGCAGTTCTACTCAAGAGTAAGCAACTAAGCGAAATAAAGCCATGGAACGCTTATTTGCCTTCTATCTATGCATTCTGACACTCCAACAATGTATTTTGCTTCAATTTGACTCATTTGACAAAGGTGCGTATTCCTGGAGTGAATATGCAGTTCTACTCAAGAGTAAGCAACTAAGCGAAATAAAGCCATGGAACGCTTATTTGCCTTCTATCTATGCATTCTGACACTCCAACAATGTGTTTTGCTTCAATTTGACTCATTTGACAAAGGTACTTATTCCTGGAGTGAATATGCAGTTCTACTCAAGAGTAAGCAACTAAGCGAAATAAAGCCATGGAACGCTTATTTGCCTTCTATCTATGCATTCTGACACTCCAACAATGTGTTTTGCTTCAATCTGACTCATTTGACAAAGGTGCTCATTCCTGGAGTGAATATGCAGTTCTACTCAAGAGTAAGCAACTAAGCGAAATAAAGCCATGGAACGCTTATTTGCCTTCTATCTATGCATTCTGACACTCCAACAATGTGTTTTGCTTCAATTTGACTCATTTGACAAATGTGCTTATTCCTGGAGTGAATATGCAGTTCTACTCAAGAGTAAGCAACTAAGCGAAATAAAGCCATGGAACGCTTATTTGCCTTCTATCTATGCATTCTGACACTCCAACAATGTGTTTTGCTTCAATTTGACTCATTTGACAAAGGTGCGTATTCCTGGAGTGAATATGCAGTTCTACTCAAGAGTAAGCAACTAAGCGAAATAAAGCCATGGAACGCTTATTTGCCTTCTACCTATGCATTCTGACACTCCAACAATGTTTTCTGCTTCAATTTGGCTCATTTTAAAAAGATGCTTATTTCTGGAGTGAATATGCAGTTCTACTCAAGAGTAAGCAACTAAGCGAAATAAAGCCATGGAACGCTTATTTGCCTTCTAACTATGCATTCTGACACTCCAACAATGTTTTCTGCTTCAATTTGGCTCATTTTAAAAAGATGCTTATCTCTGGAGTGAATATGCAGTTCTACTCAAGAGTAAGCAACTAAGCGAAATAAAGCCATGGAACGCTTATTTGCCTTCTATCTATGCATTCTGACACTCCAACAATGTGTTTTGCTTCAATTTGACTCATTTGACAAATGTGCTTATTCCTGGAGTGAATATGCAGTTCTACTCAAGAGTAAGCAACTTAGCGAAATAAAGCCATGGAACGCTTATTTGCCCTCTATCTATGCATTCTGACACTCCAACAATGTGTTTTGCTTCAATTTGACTCATTTGACAAATGTGCTTATTCCTGGAGTGAATATGCAATTCTACTCAAGAGTAAGCAACTAAGCGAAATAAAGCCATGGAACGCTTATTTGACTTCTATCTATGCATTCTGACACTCCAACAATGTGTTTTGCTTCAATTTGACTCATTTGACAATGGTGCGTATTCCTGGAGTGAATATGCAGTTCTACTCAAGAGTAAGCAACTAAGCGAAATAAAGCCATGGAACGCTTATTTGCCTTCTAACTATGCATTCTGACACTCCAACAATGTTTTCTGCTTCAATTTGGCTCATTTTAAAAAGATGCTTATCTCTGGAGTGAATATGCAGTTCTACTCAAGAGTAAGCAACTAAGCGAAATAAAGCCATGGAACGCTTATTTGCCTTCTATCTATGCATTCTGACACTCCAACAATGTGTTTTGCTTCAATTTGACTCATTTGATAAATGGGCTTATTCCTGGAGTGAATATGCAGTTCTACTCAAGAGTAAGCAACTAAGCGAAATAAAGCCATGGAACGCTTATTTGCCTTCTATCTATGCATTCTGACACTCCAACAATGTGTTTTGCTTCAATTTGACTCATTTGACAAAGGTGCGTATTCCTGGAGTGAATATGCAGTTCTACTCAAGAGTAAGCAACTAAGCGAAATAAAGCCATGGAACGCTTATTTGCCTTCTATCTATGCATTCTGACACTCCAACAATGTGTTTTGCTTCAATTTGACTCATTTGACAAAGGTACTTATTCCTGGAGTGAATATGCAGTTCTACTCAAGAGTAAGCAACTAAGCGAAATAAAGCCATGGAACGCTTATTTGCCTTCTATCTATGCATTCTGACACTCCAACAATGTGTTTTGCTTCAATTTGACTCATTTGACAAAGGTACTTATTCCTGGAGTGAATATGCAGTTCTACTCAAGAGTAAGCAACTAAGCGAAATAAAGCCATGGAACGCTTATTTGCCTTCTATCTATGCATTCTGACACTCCAACAATGTGTTTTGCTTCAATCTGACTCATTTGACAAAGGTGCTCATTCCTGGAGTGAATATGCAGTTCTACTCAAGAGTAAGCAACTAAGCGAAATAAAGCCATGGAACGCTTATTTGCCTTCTATCTATGCATTCTGACACTCCAACAATGTGTTTTGCTTCAATTTGACTCATTTGACAAATGTGCTTATTCCTGGAGTGAATATGCAGTTCTACTCAAGAGTAAGCAACTAAGCGAAATAAAGCCATGGAACGCTTATTTGCCTTCTATCTATGCATTCTGACACTCCAACAATGTGTTTTGCTTCAATTTGACTCATTTGACAAAGGTGCGTATTCCTGGAGTGAATATGCAGTTCTACTCAAGAGTAAGCAACTAAGCGAAATAAAGCCATGGAACGCTTATTTGCCTTCTAACTATGCATTCTGACACTCCAACAATGTTTTCTGCTTCAATTTGGATCATTTTAAAAAGATGCTTATCTCTGGAGTGAATATGCAGTTCTACTCAAGAGTAAGCAACTAAGCGAAATAAAGCCATGGAACGCTTATTTGCCTTCTATCTATGCATTCTGACACTCCAACAATGTGTTTTGCTTCAATTTGACTCATTTGACAAATGTGCTTATTCCTGGAGTGAATATGCAGTTCTACTCAAGAGTAAGCAACTAAGCGAAATAAAGCCATGGAACGCTTATTTGCCCTCTATCTATGCATTCTGACACTCCAACAATGTGTTTTGCTTCAATTTGACTCATTTGACAAATGTGCTTATTCCTGGAGTGAATATGCAATTCTACTCAAGAGTAAGCAACTAAGCGAAATAAAGCCATGGAACGCTTATTTGACTTCTATCTATGCATTCTGACACTCCAACAATGTGTTTTGCTTCAATTTGACTCATTTGACAATGGTGCGTATTCCTGGAGTGAATATGCAGTTCTACTCGTGAGTAAGCAACTAAGCGAAATAAAGCCATGGAACGCTTATATGCCTTCTATCTATGCATTCTGACACTCCAACAATGTGTTTTGCTTCAATTTGACTCATTTGACAAAGGTGCGTATTCCTGGAGTGAATATGCAGTTCTACTCAAGAGTAAGCAACTAAGCGAAATAAAGCCATGGAACGCTTATTTGCCTTCTATCTATGCATTCTGACACTCCAACAATGTGTTTTGCTTCAATTTGACTCATTTGACAAAGGTGCGTATTCCTGGAGTGAATATGCAGTTCTACTCAAGAGTAAGCAACTAAGCGAAATAAAGCCATGGAACGCTTATTTGCCTTCTATCTATGCATTCTGACACTCCAACAATGTGTTTTGCTTCAATTTGACTCATTTGACAAAGGTGCGTATTCCTGGAGTGAATATGCAGTTCTACTCAAGAGTAAGCAACTAAGCGAAATAAAGCCATGGAACGCTTATTTGCCTTCTATCTATGCATTCTGACACTCCAACAATGTGTTTTGCTTCAATTTGACTCATTTGACAAATGTGCTTATTCCTGGAGTGAATATGCAGTTCTACTCAAGAGTAAGCAACTAAGCGAAATAAAGCCATGGAACGCTTATTTGACTTCTATCTATGCATTCTGACACTCCAACAATGTGTTTTGCGTCAATTTGACTCATTTGACAAATGTGCTTATTCCTGGAGTGAATATGCAGTTCTACTCAAGAGTAAGCAACTAAGCAAAATAAAGCCATGGAACGCTTATTTGCCTTCTATCTATGCATTCTGACACTCCAACAATGTGTTTTGCTTCAATTTGACTCATTTGATAAATGGGCTCATTCCTGGAGTGAATATGCAGTTCTACTCAAGAGTAAGCAACTAAGCGAAATAAAGCCATGGAACGCTTATTTGCCTTCTATCTATGCATTCTGACACTCCAACAATGTGTTTTGCTTCAATTTGACTCATTTGATAAATGGGCTTATTCCTGGAGTGAATATGCAGTTCTACTCAAGAGTAAGCAACTAAGCGAAATAAAGCCATGGAACGCTTATTTGCCTTCTATCTATGCATTCTGACACTCCAACAATGTGTTTTGCTTCAATTTGACTCATTTGACAAAGGTGCGTATTCCTGGAGTGAATATGCAGTTCTACTCAAGAGTAAGCAACTAAGCGAAATAAAGCCATGGAACGCTTATTTGCCTTCTATCTATGCATTCTGACACTCCAACAATGTGTTTTGCTTCAATTTGACTCATTTGACAAAGGTACTTATTCCTGGAGTGAATATGCAGTTCTACTCAAGAGTAAGCAACTAAGCGAAATAAAGCCATGGAACGCTTATTTGCCTTCTATCTATGCATTCTGACACTCCAACAATGTGTTTTGCTTCAATTTGACTCATTTGACAAATGTGCTTATTCCTGGAGTGAATATGCAGTTCTACTCAAGAGTAAGCAACTAAGCGAAATAAAGCCATGGAACGCTTATTTGCCTTCTATCTATGCATTCTGACACTCCAACAATGTGTTTTGCTTCAATTTGACTCATTTGACAAAGGTACTTATTCCTGGAGTGAATATGCAGTTCTACTCAAGAGTAAGCAACTAAGCGAAATAAAGCCATAGAACGCTTATTTGCCTTCTATCTATGCATTCTGACACTCCAACAATGTGTTTTGCTTCAATTTGACTCATTTGACAAATGTGCTTATTCCTGGAGTGAATATGCAGTTCTACTCAAGAGTAAGCAACTAAGCGAAATAAAGCCATGGAACGCTTATTTGCCTTCTATCTATGCATTCTGACACTCCAACAATGTTTTCTGCTTCAATTTGGCTCATTTTAAAAAGATGCTTATTTCTGGAGTGAATATGCAGTTCTACTCAAGAGTAAGCAACTAAGCGAAATAAAGCCATGGAACGCTTATTTGCCTTCTAACTATGCATTCGGACACTCCAACAATGTTTTCTGCTTCAATTTGGATCATTTTAAAAAGATGCTTATCTCTGGAGTGAATATGCAGTTCTACTCAAGAGTAAGCAACTAAGCGAAATAAAGCCATGGAACGCTTATTTGCCTTCTATCTATGCATTCTGACACTCCAACAATGTGTTTTGCTTCAATTTGACTCATTTGACAAATGTGCTTATTCCTGGAGTGAATATGCAGTTCTACTCAAGAGTAAGCAACTTAGCGAAATAAAGCCATGGAACGCTTATTTGCCCTCTATCTATGCATTCTGACACTCCAACAATGTGTTTTGCTTCAATTTGACTCATTTGACAAATGTGCTTATTCCTGGAGTGAATATGCAATTCTACTCAAGAGTAAGCAACTAAGCGAAATAAAGCCATGGAACGCTTATTTGACTTCTATCTATGCATTCTGACACTCCAACAATGTGTTTTGCTTCAATTTGACTCATTTGACAATGGTGCGTATTCCTGGAGTGAATATGCAGTTCTACTCGTGAGTAAGCAACTAAGCGAAATAAAGCCATGGAACGCTTATATGCCTTCTATCTATGCATTCTGACACTCCAACAATGTGTTTTGCTTCAATTTGACTCATTTGACAAAGGTGCGTATTCCTGGAGTGAATATGCAGTTCTACTCAAGAGTAAGCAACTAAGCGAAATAAAGCCATGGAACGCATATTTGCCTTCTACCTATGCATTCTGACACTCCAACAATGTTTTCTGCTTCAATTTGGCTCATTTTAAAAAGATGCTTATTTCTGGAGTGAATATGCAGTTCTACTCAAGAGTAAGCAACTAAGCGAAATAAAGCCATGGAACGCTTATTTGACTTCTATCTATGCATTCTGACACTCCAACAATGTGTTTTGCTTCAATTTGACTCATTTGACAAAGGTACTTATTCCTGGAGTGAATATGCAGTTCTACTCAAGAGTAAGCAACTAAGCGAAATAAAGCCATGGAACGCTTATTTGCCTTCTATCTATGCATTCTGACACTCCAACAATGTGTTTTGCTTCAATTTGACTCATTTGACAAATGTGCTTATTCCTGGAGTGAATATGCAGTTCTACTCAAGAGTAAGCAACTAAGCGAAATAAAGCCATGGAACGCTTATTTGCCTTCTATCTATGCATTCTGACACTCCAACAATGTGTTTTGCTTCAATTTGACTCATTTGACAAAGGTACTTATTCCTGGAGTGAATATGCAGTTCTACTCAAGAGTAAGCAACTAAGCGAAATAAAGCCATAGAACGCTTATTTGCCTTCTATCTATGCATTCTGACACTCCAACAATGTGTTTTGCTTCAATTTGACTCATTTGACAAATGTGCTTATTCCTGGAGTGAATATGCAGTTCTACTCAAGAGTAAGCAACTAAGCGAAATAAAGCCATGGAACGCTTATTTGCCTTCTATCTATGCATTCTGACACTCCAACAATGTTTTCTGCTTCAATTTGGCTCATTTTAAAAAGATGCTTATTTCTGGAGTGAATATGCAGTTCTACTCAAGAGTAAGCAACTAAGCGAAATAAAGCCATGGAACGCTTATTTGCCTTCTAACTATGCATTCTGACACTCCAACAATGTTTTCTGCTTCAATTTGGATCATTTTAAAAAGATGCTTATCTCTGGAGTGAATATGCAGTTCTACTCAAGAGTAAGCAACTAAGCGAAATAAAGCCATGGAACGCTTATTTGCCTTCTATCTATGCATTCTGACACTCCAACAATGTGTTTTGCTTCAATTTGACTCATTTGACAAATGTGCTTATTCCTGGAGTGAATATGCAGTTCTACTCAAGAGTAAGCAACTTAGCGAAATAAAGCCATGGAACGCTTATTTGCCCTCTATCTATGCATTCTGACACTCCAACAATGTGTTTTGCTTCAATTTGACTCATTTGACAAATGTGCTTATTCCTGGAGTGAATATGCAATTCTACTCAAGAGTAAGCAACTAAGCGAAATAAAGCCATGGAACGCTTATTTGACTTCTATCTATGCATTCTGACACTCCAACAATGTGTTTTGCTTCAATTTGACTCATTTGACAATGGTGCGTATTCCTGGAGTGAATATGCAGTTCTACTCGTGAGTAAGCAACTAAGCGAAATAAAGCCATGGAACGCTTATATGCCTTCTATCTATGCATTCTGACACTCCAACAATGTGTTTTGCTTCAATTTGACTCATTTGACAAAGGTGCGTATTCCTGGAGTGAATATGCAGTTCTACTCAAGAGTAAGCAACTAAGCGAAATAAAGCCATGGAACGCATATTTGCCTTCTACCTATGCATTCTGACACTCCAACAATGTTTTCTGCTTCAATTTGGCTCATTTTAAAAAGATGCTTATTTCTGGAGTGAATATGCAGTTCTACTCAAGAGTAAGCAACTAAGCGAAATAAAGCCATGGAACGCTTATTTGCCTTCTAACTATGCATTCTGACACTCCAACAATGTTTTCTGCTTCAATTTGGATCATTTTAAAAAGATGCTTATCTCTGGAGTGAATATGCAGTTCTACTCAAGAGTAAGCAACTAAGCGAAATAAAGCCATGGAACGCTTATTTGCCTTCTATCTATGCATTCTGACACTCCAACAATGTGTTTTGCTTCAATTTGACTCATTTGACAAATGTGCTTATTCCTGGAGTGAATATGCAGTTCTACTCAAGAGTAAGCAACTTAGCGAAATAAAGCCATGGAACGCTTATTTGCCCTCTATCTATGCATTCTGACACTCCAACAATGTGTTTTGCTTCAATTTGACTCATTTGACAAATGTGCTTATTCCTGGAGTGAATATGCAATTCTACTCAAGAGTAAGCAACTAAGCGAAATAAAGCCATGGAACGCTTATTTGACTTCTATCTATGCATTCTGACACTCCAACAATGTGTTTTGCTTCAATTTGACTCATTTGACAATGGTGCGTATTCCTGGAGTGAATATGCAGTTCTACTCGTGAGTAAGCAACTAAGCGAAATAAAGCCATGGAACGCTTATATGCCTTCTATCTATGCATTCTGACACTCCAACAATGTGTTTTGCTTCAATTTGACTCATTTGACAAAGGTGCGTATTCCTGGAGTGAATATGCAGTTCTACTCAAGAGTAAGCAACTAAGCGAAATAAAGCCATGGAACGCTTATTTGCCTTCTATCTATGCATTCTGACACTCCAACAATGTGTTTTGCTTCAATTTGACTCATTTGACAAAGGTGCGTATTCCTGGAGTGAATATGCAGTTCTACTCAAGAGTAAGCAACTAAGCGAAATAAAGCCATGGAACGCTTATTTGCCTTCTATCTATGCATTCTGACACTCCAACAATGTGTTTTGCTTCAATTTGACTCATTTGACAAAGGTGCGTATTCCTGGAGTGAATATGCAGTTCTACTCAAGAGTAAGCAACTAAGCGAAATAAAGCCATGGAACGCTTATTTGCCTTCTATCTATGCATTCTGACACTCCAACAATGTGTTTTGCTTCAATTTGACTCATTTGACAAATGTGCTTATTCCTGGAGTGAATATGCAGTTCTACTCAAGAGTAAGCAACTAAGCGAAATAAAGCCATGGAACGCTTATTTGCCTTCTATCTATGCATTCTGACACTCCAACAATGTGTTTTGCGTCAATTTGACTCATTTGACAAATGTGCTTATTCCTGGAGTGAATATGCAGTTCTACTCAAGAGTAAGCAACTAAGCGAAATAAAGCCATGGAACGCTTATTTGCCTTCTATATATGCATTCTGACACTCCAACAATGTGTTTTGCTTCAATTTGACTCATTTGACTCATGTGCTTATTCCTGGAGTGAATATGCAGTTCTACTCAAGAGTAAGCAACTAAGCAAAATAAAGCCATGGAACGCTTATTTGCCTTCTATCTATGCATTCTGACACTCCAACAATGTGTTTTGCTTCAATCTGACTCATTTGACAAATGTGCTCATTCCTGGAGTGAATATGCAGTTCTACTCAAGAGTAAGCAACTAAGCGAAATAAAGCCATGGAACACTTATTTGCCTTCTATGTATGCATTCTGACACTCCAACAATGTGTTTTGCTTCAATTTGACTCATTTGACAAAGGTGCGTATTCCTGGAGTGAATATGCAGTTCTACTCAAGAGTAAGCAACTAAGCGAAATAAAGCCATAGAACGCTTATTTGCCTTCTATCTATGCATTCTGACACTCCAACAATGTGTTTTGCTTCAATTTGACTCATTTGATAAATGTGCTTATTCCTGGAGTGAATATGCAGTTCTACTCAAGAGTAAGCAACTAAGCGAAATAAAGCCATGGAACGCTTATTTGCCTTCTATCTATGCATTCGGACACTCCAACAATGTGTTTTGCTTCAATTTGACTCAGTTGACAAAGGTGCGTATTCCTGGAGTGAATATGCAGTTCTACTCAAGAGTAAGCAACTAAGCGAAATAAAGCCATGGAACGCTTATTTGCCTTCTATCTATGCATTCTGACACTCCAACAATGTGTTTTGCTTCAATTTGACTCATTTGACAAAGGTACTTATTCCTGGAGTGAATATGCAGTTCTACTCAAGAGTAAGCAACTAAGCGAAATAAAGCCATGGAACGCTTATTTGCCTTCTATCTATGCATTCTGACACTCCAACAATGTGTTTTGCTTCAATTTGACTCATTTGACAAATGTGCTTATTCCTGGAGTGAATATGCAGTTCTACTCAAGAGTAAGCAACTAAGCGAAATAAAGCCATGGAACGCTTATTTGCCTTCTATCTATGCATTCTGACACTCCAACAATGTGTTTTGCGTCAATTTGACTCATTTGACAAATGTGCTTATTCCTGGAGTGAATATGCAGTTCTACTCAAGAGTAAGCAACTAAGCGAAATAAAGCCATGGAACGCTTATTTGCCTTCTATCTATGCATTCTGACACTCCAACAATGTGTTTTGCTTCAATTTGACTCATTTGACAAATGTGCTTATTCCTGGAGTGAATATGCAGTTCTACTCAAGAGTAAGCAACTAAGCGAAATAAAGCCATGGAACGCTTATTTGCCTTCTATCTATGCATTCTGACACTCCAACAATGTGTTTTGCTTCAATTTGACTCATTTGACAAAGGTGCGTATTCCTGGAGTGAATATGCAGTTCTACTCAAGAGTAAGCAACTAAGCGAAATAAAGCCATAGAACGCTTATTTGCCTTCTATCTATGCATTCTGACACTCCAACAATGTGTTTTGCTTCAATTTGACTCATTTGATAAATGTGCTTATTCCTGGAGTGAATATGCAGTTCTACTCAAGAGTAAGCAACTAAGCGAAATAAAGCCATGGAACGCTTATTTGCCTTCTATCTATGCATTCTGACACTCCAACAATGTGTTTTGCTTCAATTTGACTCATTTGACAAAGGTGCGTATTCCTGGAGTGAATATGCAGTTCTACTCAAGAGTAAGCAACTAAGCGAAATAAAGCCATGGAACGCTTATTTGCCTTCTATCTATGCATTCTGACACTCCAACAATGTGTTTTGCTTCAATTTGACTCATTTGACAAATGTGCTTATTCCTGGAGTGAATATGCAGTTCTACTCAAGAGTAAGCAACTAAGCGAAATAAAGCCATGGAACGCTTATTTGCCTTCTATCTATGCATTCTGACACTCCAACAATGTTTTCTGCTTCAATTTGGCTCATTTTAAAAAGATGCTTATCTCTGGAGTGAATATGCAGTTCTACTCAAGAGTAAGCAACTAAGCGAAATAAAGCCATGGAACGCTTATTTGCCTTCTATCTATGCATTCTGACACTCCAACAATGTGTTTTGCTTCAATTTGACTCATTTGACAAATGTGCTTATTCCTGGAGTGAATATGCAGTTCTACTCAAGAGTAAGCAACTAAGCGAAATAAAGCCATGGAACGCTTACTTGCCCTCTATCTATGCATTCTGACACTCCAACAATGTGTTTTGCTTCAATTTGACTCATTTGACAAATGTGCTTATTCCTGGAGTGAATATGCAGTTCTACTCAAGAGTAAGCAACTAAGCGAAATAAAGCCATGGAACGCTTATTTGACTTCTATCTATGCATTCTGACACTCCAACAATGTGTTTTGCTTCAATTTGACTCATTTGACAAAGGTGCGTATTCCTGGAGTGAATATGCAGTTCTACTCAAGAGTAAGCAACTAAGCGAAATAAAGCCATGGAACGCTTATTTGCCTTCTATCTATGCATTCTGAACACTCCAACAATGTGTTTTCCTTCAATTTGACTCATTTGACAAAGGTGCGTATTCCTGGAGTGAATATGCAGTTCTACTCAAGAGTAAGCAACTAAGCGAAATAAAGCCATGGAACGCTTATTTGCCTTCTATCTATGCATTCTGACACTCCAACAATGTGTTTTGCTTCAATTTGACTCATTTGACAAATGTGCTTATTCCTGGAGTGAATATGCAGTTCTACTCAAGAGTAAGCAACTAAGCGGAATAAAGCCATGGAACGCTTATTTGCCTTCTATCTATGCATTCTGACACTCCAACAATGTGTTTTGCTTCAATTTGACTCATTTGACAAAGGTGCGTATTCCTGGAGTGAATATGCAGTTCTACTCAAGAGTAAGCAACTAAGCGAAATAAAGCCATGGAACGCTTATTTGCCTTCTATCTATGCATTCTGACACTCCAACAATGTGTTTTCCTTCAATTTGACTCATTTGACAAAGGTGCGTATTCCTGGAGTGAATATGCAGTTCTACTCAAGAGTAAGCAACTAAGCGAAATAAAGCCATGGAACGCTTATTTGCCTTCTATCTATGCATTCTGACACTCCAACAATGTGTTTTGCTTCAATTTGACTCATTTGACAAATGTGCTTATTCCTGGAGTGAATATGCAGTTCTACTCAAGAGTAAGCAACTAAGCGAAATAAAGCCATGGAACGCTTACTTGCCCTCTATCTATGCATTCTGACACTCCAACAATGTGTTTTGCTTCAATTTGACTCATTTGACAAATGTGCTTATTCCTGGAGTGAATATGCAGTTCTACTCAAGAGTAAGCAACTAAGCGAAATAAAGCCATGGAACGCTTATTTGACTTCTATCTATGCATTCTGACACTCCAACAATGTGTTTTGCTTCAATTTGACTCATTTGACAAAGGTGCGTATTCCTGGAGTGAATATGCAGTTCTACTCAAGAGTAAGCAACTAAGCGAAATAAAGCCATGGAACGCTTATTTGCCTTCTATCTATGCATTCTGAACACTCCAACAATGTGTTTTCCTTCAATTTGACTCATTTGACAAAGGTGCGTATTCCTGGAGTGAATATGCAGTTCTACTCAAGAGTAAGCAACTAAGCGAAATAAAGCCATGGAACGCTTATTTGCCTTCTATCTATGCATTCTGACACTCCAACAATGTGTTTTGCTTCAATTTGACTCATTTGACAAATGTGCTTATTCCTGGAGTGAATATGCAGTTCTACTCAAGAGTAAGCAACTAAGCGGAATAAAGCCATGGAACGCTTATTTGCCTTCTATCTATGCATTCTGACACTCCAACAATGTGTTTTGCTTCAATTTGACTCATTTGACAAAGGTGCGTATTCCTGGAGTGAATATGCAGTTCTACTCAAGAGTAAGCAACTAAGCGAAATAAAGCCATGGAACGCTTATTTGCCTTCTATCTATGCATTCTGACACTCCAACAATGTGTTTTCCTTCAATTTGACTCATTTGACAAAGGTGCGTATTCCTGGAGTGAATATGCAGTTCTACTCAAGAGTAAGCAACTAAGCGAAATAAAGCCATGGAACGCTTATTTGCCTTCTATCTATGCATTCTGACACTCCAACAATGTGTTTTGCTTCAATTTGACTCATTTGACAAAGGTGCGTATTCCTGGAGTGAATATGCAGTTCTACTCAAGAGTAAGCAACTAAGCGAAATAAAGCCGTGGAACGCTTATTTGCCTTCTATCTATGCATTCTGACACTCCAACAATGTGTTTTGCTTCAATTTGACTCATTTGACAAAGGTGCGTATTCCTGGAGTGAATATGCAGTTCTACTCAAGAGTAAGCAACTAAGCGAAATAAAGCCATTGAACGCTTATTTGCCTTCTATCTATGCATTCTGACACTCCAACAATGTGTTTTGCTTCAATTTGACTCATTTGACAAATGTGCTTATTCCTGGAGTGAATATGCAGTTCTACTCAAGAGTAAGCAACTAAGCGAAATAAAGCCATGGAACGCTTATTTGCCTTCTATCTATGCATTCTGACACTCCAACAATGTGTTTTGCTTCAATTTGACTCATTTGACAAAGGTGCGTATTCCTGGAGTGAATATGCAGTTCTACTCAAGAGTAAGCAACTAAGCGAAATAAAGCCATGGAACGCTTATTTGCCTTCTATCTATGCATTCTGACACTCCAACAATGTGTTTTGCTTCAATTTGACTCATTTGACAAATGTGCTTATTCCTGGAGTGAATATGCAGTTCTACTCAAGAGTAAGCAACTTAGCGAAATAAAGCCATGGAACGCTTATTTGCCCTCTATCTATGCATTCTGACACTCCAACAATGTGTTTTGCTTCAATTTGACTCATTTGACAAATGTGCTTATTCCTGGAGTGAATATGCAATTCTACTCAAGAGTAAGCAACTAAGCGAAATAAAGCCATGGAACGCTTATTTGACTTCTATCTATGCATTCTGACACTCCAACAATGTGTTTTGCTTCAATTTGACTCATTTGACAATGGTGCGTATTCCTGGAGTGAATATGCAGTTCTACTCGTGAGTAAGCAACTAAGCGAAATAAAGCCATGGAACGCTTATATGCCTTCTATCTATGCATTCTGACACTCCAACAATGTGTTTTGCTTCAATTTGACTCATTTGACAAAGGTGCGTATTCCTGGAGTGAATATGCAGTTCTACTCAAGAGTAAGCAACTAAGCGAAATAAAGCCATGGAACGCATATTTGCCTTCTACCTATGCATTCTGACACTCCAACAATGTTTTCTGCTTCAATTTGGCTCATTTTAAAAAGATGCTTATTTCTGGAGTGAATATGCAGTTCTACTCAAGAGTAAGCAACTAAGCGAAATAAAGCCATGGAACGCTTATTTGCCTTCTAACTATGCATTCTGACACTCCAACAATGTTTTCTGCTTCAATTTGGATCATTTTAAAAAGATGCTTATCTCTGGAGTGAATATGCAGTTCTACTCAAGAGTAAGCAACTAAGCGAAATAAAGCCATGGAACGCTTATTTGCCTTCTATCTATGCATTCTGACACTCCAACAATGTGTTTTGCTTCAATTTGACTCATTTGACAAATGTGCTTATTCCTGGAGTGAATATGCAGTTCTACTCAAGAGTAAGCAACTTAGCGAAATAAAGCCATGGAACGCTTATTTGCCCTCTATCTATGCATTCTGACACTCCAACAATGTGTTTTGCTTCAATTTGACTCATTTGACAAATGTGCTTATTCCTGGAGTGAATATGCAATTCTACTCAAGAGTAAGCAACTAAGCGAAATAAAGCCATGGAACGCTTATTTGACTTCTATCTATGCATTCTGACACTCCAACAATGTGTTTTGCTTCAATTTGACTCATTTGACAATGGTGCGTATTCCTGGAGTGAATATGCAGTTCTACTCGTGAGTAAGCAACTAAGCGAAATAAAGCCATGGAACGCTTATATGCCTTCTATCTATGCATTCTGACACTCCAACAATGTGTTTTGCTTCAATTTGACTCATTTGACAAAGGTGCGTATTCCTGGAGTGAATATGCAGTTCTACTCAAGAGTAAGCAACTAAGCGAAATAAAGCCATGGAACGCTTATTTGCCTTCTATCTATGCATTCTGACACTCCAACAATGTGTTTTGCTTCAATTTGACTCATTTGACAAAGGTGCGTATTCCTGGAGTGAATATGCAGTTCTACTCAAGAGTAAGCAACTAAGCGAAATAAAGCCATGGAACGCTTATTTGCCTTCTATCTATGCATTCTGACACTCCAACAATGTGTTTTGCTTCAATTTGACTCATTTGACAAAGGTGCGTATTCCTGGAGTGAATATGCAGTTCTACTCAAGAGTAAGCAACTAAGCGAAATAAAGCCATGGAACGCTTATTTGCCTTCTATCTATGCATTCTGACACTCCAACAATGTGTTTTGCTTCAATTTGACTCATTTGACAAATGTGCTTATTCCTGGAGTGAATATGCAGTTCTACTCAAGAGTAAGCAACTAAGCGAAATAAAGCCATGGAACGCTTATTTGCCTTCTATCTATGCATTCTGACACTCCAACAATGTGTTTTGCGTCAATTTGACTCATTTGACAAATGTGCTTATTCCTGGAGTGAATATGCAGTTCTACTCAAGAGTAAGCAACTAAGCGAAATAAAGCCATGGAACGCTTATTTGCCTTCTATATATGCATTCTGACACTCCAACAATGTGTTTTGCTTCAATTTGACTCATTTGACTCATGTGCTTATTCCTGGAGTGAATATGCAGTTCTACTCAAGAGTAAGCAACTAAGCAAAATAAAGCCATGGAACGCTTATTTGCCTTCTATCTATGCATTCTGACACTCCAACAATGTGTTTTGCTTCAATCTGACTCATTTGACAAATGTGCTCATTCCTGGAGTGAATATGCAGTTCTACTCAAGAGTAAGCAACTAAGCGAAATAAAGCCATGGAACACTTATTTGCCTTCTATGTATGCATTCTGACACTCCAACAATGTGTTTTGCTTCAATTTGACTCATTTGACAAAGGTGCGTATTCCTGGAGTGAATATGCAGTTCTACTCAAGAGTAAGCAACTAAGCGAAATAAAGCCATAGAACGCTTATTTGCCTTCTATCTATGCATTCTGACACTCCAACAATGTGTTTTGCTTCAATTTGACTCATTTGATAAATGTGCTTATTCCTGGAGTGAATATGCAGTTCTACTCAAGAGTAAGCAACTAAGCGAAATAAAGCCATGGAACGCTTATTTGCCTTCTATCTATGCATTCGGACACTCCAACAATGTGTTTTGCTTCAATTTGACTCAGTTGACAAAGGTGCGTATTCCTGGAGTGAATATGCAGTTCTACTCAAGAGTAAGCAACTAAGCGAAATAAAGCCATGGAACGCTTATTTGCCTTCTATCTATGCATTCTGACACTCCAACAATGTGTTTTGCTTCAATTTGACTCATTTGACAAAGGTACTTATTCCTGGAGTGAATATGCAGTTCTACTCAAGAGTAAGCAACTAAGCGAAATAAAGCCATGGAACGCTTATTTGCCTTCTATCTATGCATTCTGACACTCCAACAATGTGTTTTGCTTCAATTTGACTCATTTGACAAATGTGCTTATTCCTGGAGTGAATATGCAGTTCTACTCAAGAGTAAGCAACTAAGCGAAATAAAGCCATGGAACGCTTATTTGCCTTCTATCTATGCATTCTGACACTCCAACAATGTGTTTTGCGTCAATTTGACTCATTTGACAAATGTGCTTATTCCTGGAGTGAATATGCAGTTCTACTCAAGAGTAAGCAACTAAGCGAAATAAAGCCATGGAACGCTTATTTGCCTTCTATCTATGCATTCTGACACTCCAACAATGTGTTTTGCTTCAATTTGACTCATTTGACAAATGTGCTTATTCCTGGAGTGAATATGCAGTTCTACTCAAGAGTAAGCAACTAAGCGAAATAAAGCCATGGAACGCTTATTTGCCTTCTATCTATGCATTCTGACACTCCAACAATGTGTTTTGCTTCAATTTGACTCATTTGACAAAGGTGCGTATTCCTGGAGTGAATATGCAGTTCTACTCAAGAGTAAGCAACTAAGCGAAATAAAGCCATAGAACGCTTATTTGCCTTCTATCTATGCATTCTGACACTCCAACAATGTGTTTTGCTTCAATTTGACTCATTTGATAAATGTGCTTATTCCTGGAGTGAATATGCAGTTCTACTCAAGAGTAAGCAACTAAGCGAAATAAAGCCATGGAACGCTTATTTGCCTTCTATCTATGCATTCTGACACTCCAACAATGTGTTTTGCTTCAATTTGACTCATTTGACAAAGGTGCGTATTCCTGGAGTGAATATGCAGTTCTACTCAAGAGTAAGCAACTAAGCGAAATAAAGCCATGGAACGCTTATTTGCCTTCTATCTATGCATTCTGACACTCCAACAATGTGTTTTGCTTCAATTTGACTCATTTGACAAATGTGCTTATTCCTGGAGTGAATATGCAGTTCTACTCAAGAGTAAGCAACTAAGCGAAATAAAGCCATGGAACGCTTATTTGCCTTCTATCTATGCATTCTGACACTCCAACAATGTTTTCTGCTTCAATTTGGCTCATTTTAAAAAGATGCTTATCTCTGGAGTGAATATGCAGTTCTACTCAAGAGTAAGCAACTAAGCGAAATAAAGCCATGGAACGCTTATTTGCCTTCTATCTATGCATTCTGACACTCCAACAATGTGTTTTGCTTCAATTTGACTCATTTGACAAATGTGCTTATTCCTGGAGTGAATATGCAGTTCTACTCAAGAGTAAGCAACTAAGCGAAATAAAGCCATGGAACGCTTACTTGCCCTCTATCTATGCATTCTGACACTCCAACAATGTGTTTTGCTTCAATTTGACTCATTTGACAAATGTGCTTATTCCTGGAGTGAATATGCAGTTCTACTCAAGAGTAAGCAACTAAGCGAAATAAAGCCATGGAACGCTTATTTGACTTCTATCTATGCATTCTGACACTCCAACAATGTGTTTTGCTTCAATTTGACTCATTTGACAAAGGTGCGTATTCCTGGAGTGAATATGCAGTTCTACTCAAGAGTAAGCAACTAAGCGAAATAAAGCCATGGAACGCTTATTTGCCTTCTATCTATGCATTCTGAACACTCCAACAATGTGTTTTCCTTCAATTTGACTCATTTGACAAAGGTGCGTATTCCTGGAGTGAATATGCAGTTCTACTCAAGAGTAAGCAACTAAGCGAAATAAAGCCATGGAACGCTTATTTGCCTTCTATCTATGCATTCTGACACTCCAACAATGTGTTTTGCTTCAATTTGACTCATTTGACAAATGTGCTTATTCCTGGAGTGAATATGCAGTTCTACTCAAGAGTAAGCAACTAAGCGGAATAAAGCCATGGAACGCTTATTTGCCTTCTATCTATGCATTCTGACACTCCAACAATGTGTTTTGCTTCAATTTGACTCATTTGACAAAGGTGCGTATTCCTGGAGTGAATATGCAGTTCTACTCAAGAGTAAGCAACTAAGCGAAATAAAGCCATGGAACGCTTATTTGCCTTCTATCTATGCATTCTGACACTCCAACAATGTGTTTTCCTTCAATTTGACTCATTTGACAAAGGTGCGTATTCCTGGAGTGAATATGCAGTTCTACTCAAGAGTAAGCAACTAAGCGAAATAAAGCCATGGAACGCTTATTTGCCTTCTATCTATGCATTCTGACACTCCAACAATGTGTTTTGCTTCAATTTGACTCATTTGACAAATGTGCTTATTCCTGGAGTGAATATGCAGTTCTACTCAAGAGTAAGCAACTAAGCGAAATAAAGCCATGGAACGCTTACTTGCCCTCTATCTATGCATTCTGACACTCCAACAATGTGTTTTGCTTCAATTTGACTCATTTGACAAATGTGCTTATTCCTGGAGTGAATATGCAGTTCTACTCAAGAGTAAGCAACTAAGCGAAATAAAGCCATGGAACGCTTATTTGACTTCTATCTATGCATTCTGACACTCCAACAATGTGTTTTGCTTCAATTTGACTCATTTGACAAAGGTGCGTATTCCTGGAGTGAATATGCAGTTCTACTCAAGAGTAAGCAACTAAGCGAAATAAAGCCATGGAACGCTTATTTGCCTTCTATCTATGCATTCTGAACACTCCAACAATGTGTTTTCCTTCAATTTGACTCATTTGACAAAGGTGCGTATTCCTGGAGTGAATATGCAGTTCTACTCAAGAGTAAGCAACTAAGCGAAATAAAGCCATGGAACGCTTATTTGCCTTCTATCTATGCATTCTGACACTCCAACAATGTGTTTTGCTTCAATTTGACTCATTTGACAAATGTGCTTATTCCTGGAGTGAATATGCAGTTCTACTCAAGAGTAAGCAACTAAGCGGAATAAAGCCATGGAACGCTTATTTGCCTTCTATCTATGCATTCTGACACTCCAACAATGTGTTTTGCTTCAATTTGACTCATTTGACAAAGGTGCGTATTCCTGGAGTGAATATGCAGTTCTACTCAAGAGTAAGCAACTAAGCGAAATAAAGCCATGGAACGCTTATTTGCCTTCTATCTATGCATTCTGACACTCCAACAATGTGTTTTCCTTCAATTTGACTCATTTGACAAAGGTGCGTATTCCTGGAGTGAATATGCAGTTCTACTCAAGAGTAAGCAACTAAGCGAAATAAAGCCATGGAACGCTTATTTGCCTTCTATCTATGCATTCTGACACTCCAACAATGTGTTTTGCTTCAATTTGACTCATTTGACAAAGGTGCGTATTCCTGGAGTGAATATGCAGTTCTACTCAAGAGTAAGCAACTAAGCGAAATAAAGCCGTGGAACGCTTATTTGCCTTCTATCTATGCATTCTGACACTCCAACAATGTGTTTTGCTTCAATTTGACTCATTTGACAAAGGTGCGTATTCCTGGAGTGAATATGCAGTTCTACTCAAGAGTAAGCAACTAAGCGAAATAAAGCCATTGAACGCTTATTTGCCTTCTATCTATGCATTCTGACACTCCAACAATGTGTTTTGCTTCAATTTGACTCATTTGACAAATGTGCTTATTCCTGGAGTGAATATGCAGTTCTACTCAAGAGTAAGCAACTAAGCGAAATAAAGCCATGGAACGCTTATTTGCCTTCTATCTATGCATTCTGACACTCCAACAATGTGTTTTGCTTCAATTTGACTCATTTGACAAAGGTGCGTATTCCTGGAGTGAATATGCAGTTCTACTCAAGAGTAAGCAACTAAGCGAAATAAAGCCATGGAACGCTTATTTGCCTTCTATCTATGCATTCTGACACTCCAACAATGTGTTTTGCTTCAATTTGACTCATTTGACAAATGTGCTTATTCCTGGAGTGAATATGCAGTTCTACTCAAGAGTAAGCAACTAAGCGAAATAAAGCCATGGAACGCTTATTTGCCTTCTATCTATGCATTCTGACACTCCAACAATGTGTTTTGCTTCAATTTGACTCATTTGACAAATGTGCTTATTCCTGGAGTGAATATGCAGTTCTACTCAAGAGTAAGCAACTAAGCGAAATAAAGCCATGGAACGCTTATATGCCCTCTATCTATGCATTCTGACACTCCAACAATGTGTTTTTTTTTCAATCTGACTCATTTGACAAATGTGCTTATTCCTGGAGTGAATATGCAGTTCTACTCAAGAGTAAGCAACTAAGCGAAATAAAGCCATGGAACGCTTATTTGCCTTCTATCTATGCATTCTGACACTCCAACAATGTGTTTTGCTTCAATTTGACTCATTTGACAAATGTGCTTATTCCTGGAGTGAATATGCAGTTCTACTCAAGAGTAAGCAACTAAGCGAAATAAAGCCATGGAACGCTTATTTGCCATCTATCTATGCATTCTGACACTCCAACAATGTGTTTTGCTTCAATTTGACTCATTTGACAAAGGTGCGTATTCCTGGAGTGAATATGCAGTTCTACTCAAGAGTAAGCAACTAAGCGAAATAAAGCCATGGAACGCTTATTTGCCTTCTATCTATGCATTCTGACACTCCAACAATGTTTTCTGCTTCAATTTGGCTCATTTTAAAAAGATGCTTATTTCTGGAGTGAATATGCAGTTCTACTCAAGAGTAAGCAACTAAGCGAAATAAAGCCATGGAACGCTTATTTGCCTTCTAACTATGCATTCTGACACTCCAACAATGTTTTCTGCTTCAATTTGGCTCATTTTAAAAAGATGCTTATCTCTGGAGTGAATATGCAGTTCTACTCAAGAGTAAGCAACTAAGCGAAATAAAGCCATGGAACGCTTATTTGCCCTCTATCTATGCATTCTGACACTCCAACAATGTGTTTTGCTTCAATTTGACTCATTTGACAAATGTGCTTATTCCTGGAGTGAATATGCAGTTCTACTCAAGAGTAAGCAACTAAGCGAAATAAAGCCATGGAACGCTTATTTGACTTCTATCTATGCATTCTGACACTCCAACAATGTGTTTTGCTTCAATTTGACTCATTTGACAATGGTGCGTATTCCTGGAGTGAATATGCAGTTCTACTCGTGAGTAAGCAACTAAGCGAAATAAAGCCATGGAACGCTTATATGCCTTCTACCTATGCATTCTGACACTCCAACAATGTGTTTTGCTTCAATTTGACTCATTTGACAAAGGTGCGTATTCCTGGAGTGAATATGCAGTTCTACTCAAGAGTAAGCAACTAAGCGAAATAAAGCCATGGAACGCTTATTTGCCTTCTATCTATGCATTCTGACACTCCAACAATGTGTTTTGCTTCAATTTGACTCATTTGACAAATGTGCTTATTCCTGGAGTGAATATGCAGTTCTACTCAAGAGTAAGCAACTAAGCGAAATAAAGCCATGGAACGCTTACTTGCCCTCTATCTATGCATTCTGACACTCCAACAATGTGTTTTGCTTCAATTTGACTCATTTGACAAATGTGCTTATTCCTGGAGTGAATATGCAGTTCTACTCAAGAGTAAGCAACTAAGCGAAATAAAGCCATGGAACGCTTATTTGACTTCTATCTATGCATTCTGACACTCCAACAATGTGTTTTGCTTCAATTTGACTCATTTGACAAAGGTGCGTATTCCTGGAGTGAATATGCAGTTCTACTCAAGAGTAAGCAACTAAGCGAAATAAAGCCATGGAACGCTTATTTGCCTTCTATCTATGCATTCTGAACACTCCAACAATGTGTTTTCCTTCAATTTGACTCATTTGACAAAGGTGCGTATTCCTGGAGTGAATATGCAGTTCTACTCAAGAGTAAGCAACTAAGCGAAATAAAGCCATGGAACGCTTATTTGCCTTCTATCTATGCATTCTGACACTCCAACAATGTGTTTTGCTTCAATTTGACTCATTTGACAAAGGTGCGTATTCCTGGAGTGAATATGCAGTTCTACTCAAGAGTAAGCAACTAAGCGAAATAAAGCCATGGAACGCTTATTTGCCTTCTATCTATGCATTCTGACACTCCAACAATGTGTTTTCCTTCAATTTGACTCATTTGACAAAGGTGCGTATTCCTGGAGTGAATATGCAGTTCTACTCAAGAGTAAGCAACTAAGCGAAATAAAGCCATAGAACGCTTATTTGCCTTCTATCTATGCATTCTGACACTCCAACAATGTGTTTTGCTTCAATTTGACTCATTTGATAAATGTGCTTATTCCTGGAGTGAATATGCAGTTCTACTCAAGAGTAAGCAACTAAGCGAAATAAAGCCATGGAACGCTTATTTGCCTTCTATCTATGCATTCTGACACTCCAACAATGTGTTTTGCTTCAATTTGACTCATTTGACAAAGGTGCGTATTCCTGGAGTGAATATGCAGTTCTACTCAAGAGTAAGCAACTAAGCGAAATAAAGCCATGGAACGCTTATTTGCCTTCTATCTATGCATTCTGACACTCCAACAATGTGTTTTGCTTCAATTTGACTCATTTGACAAATGTGCTTATTCCTGGAGTGAATATGCAGTTCTACTCAAGAGTAAGCAACTAAGCGAAATAAAGCCATGGAACGCTTATTTGCCTTCTATCTATGCATTCTGACACTCCAACAATGTGTTTTGCTTCAATTTGACTCATTTGACAAAGGTGCGTATTCCTGGAGTGAATATGCAGTTCTACTCAAGAGTAAGCAACTAAGCGAAATAAAGCCATGGAACGCTTATTTGCCTTCTATCTATGCATTCTGACACTCCAACAATGTGTTTTGCTTCAATTTGACTCATTTGACAAATGTGCTTATTCCTGGAGTGAATATGCAGTTCTACTCAAGAGTAAGCAACTAAGCGAAATAAAGCCATGGAACGCTTATTTGCCTTCTATCTATGCATTCTGACACTCCAACAATGTGTTTTGCTTCAATTTGACTCATTTGACAAATGTGCTTATTCCTGGAGTGAATATGCAGTTCTACTCAAGAGTAAGCAACTAAGCGAAATAAAGCCATGGAACGCTTATATGCCCTCTATCTATGCATTCTGACACTCCAACAATGTGTTTTTTTTTCAATCTGACTCATTTGACAAATGTGCTTATTCCTGGAGTGAATATGCAGTTCTACTCAAGAGTAAGCAACTAAGCGAAATAAAGCCATGGAACGCTTATTTGCCTTCTATCTATGCATTCTGACACTCCAACAATGTGTTTTGCTTCAATTTGACTCATTTGACAAATGTGCTTATTCCTGGAGTGAATATGCAGTTCTACTCAAGAGTAAGCAACTAAGCGAAATAAAGCCATGGAACGCTTATTTGCCATCTATCTATGCATTCTGACACTCCAACAATGTGTTTTGCTTCAATTTGACTCATTTGACAAAGGTGCGTATTCCTGGAGTGAATATGCAGTTCTACTCAAGAGTAAGCAACTAAGCGAAATAAAGCCATGGAACGCTTATTTGCCTTCTATCTATGCATTCTGACACTCCAACAATGTTTTCTGCTTCAATTTGGCTCATTTTAAAAAGATGCTTATTTCTGGAGTGAATATGCAGTTCTACTCAAGAGTAAGCAACTAAGCGAAATAAAGCCATGGAACGCTTATTTGCCTTCTAACTATGCATTCTGACACTCCAACAATGTTTTCTGCTTCAATTTGGCTCATTTTAAAAAGATGCTTATCTCTGGAGTGAATATGCAGTTCTACTCAAGAGTAAGCAACTAAGCGAAATAAAGCCATGGAACGCTTATTTGCCCTCTATCTATGCATTCTGACACTCCAACAATGTGTTTTGCTTCAATTTGACTCATTTGACAAATGTGCTTATTCCTGGAGTGAATATGCAGTTCTACTCAAGAGTAAGCAACTAAGCGAAATAAAGCCATGGAACGCTTATTTGACTTCTATCTATGCATTCTGACACTCCAACAATGTGTTTTGCTTCAATTTGACTCATTTGACAATGGTGCGTATTCCTGGAGTGAATATGCAGTTCTACTCGTGAGTAAGCAACTAAGCGAAATAAAGCCATGGAACGCTTATATGCCTTCTACCTATGCATTCTGACACTCCAACAATGTGTTTTGCTTCAATTTGACTCATTTGACAAAGGTGCGTATTCCTGGAGTGAATATGCAGTTCTACTCAAGATTAAGCAACTAAGCGAAATAAAGCCATGGAACGCTTATTTGCCTTCTATCTATGCATTCTGACACTCCAACAATGTGTTTTGCTTCAATTTGACTCATTTGACAAATGTGCTTATTCCTGGAGTGAATATGCAGTTCTACTCAAGAGTAAGCAACTAAGCGAAATAAAGCCATGGAACGCTTACTTGCCCTCTATCTATGCATTCTGACACTCCAACAATGTGTTTTGCTTCAATTTGACTCATTTGACAAATGTGCTTATTCCTGGAGTGAATATGCAGTTCTACTCAAGAGTAAGCAACTAAGCGAAATAAAGCCATGGAACGCTTATTTGACTTCTATCTATGCATTCTGACACTCCAACAATGTGTTTTGCTTCAATTTGACTCATTTGACAAAGGTGCGTATTCCTGGAGTGAATATGCAGTTCTACTCAAGAGTAAGCAACTAAGCGAAATAAAGCCATGGAACGCTTATTTGCCTTCTATCTATGCATTCTGAACACTCCAACAATGTGTTTTCCTTCAATTTGACTCATTTGACAAAGGTGCGTATTCCTGGAGTGAATATGCAGTTCTACTCAAGAGTAAGCAACTAAGCGAAATAAAGCCATGGAACGCTTATTTGCCTTCTATCTATGCATTCTGACACTCCAACAATGTGTTTTGCTTCAATTTGACTCATTTGACAAATGTGCTTATTCCTGGAGTGAATATGCAGTTCTACTCAAGAGTAAGCAACTAAGCGGAATAAAGCCATGGAACGCTTATTTGCCTTCTATCTATGCATTCTGACACTCCAACAATGTGTTTTGCTTCAATTTGACTCATTTGACAAAGGTGCGTATTCCTGGAGTGAATATGCAGTTCTACTCAAGAGTAAGCAACTAAGCGAAATAAAGCCATGGAACGCTTATTTGCCTTCTATCTATGCATTCTGACACTCCAACAATGTGTTTTCCTTCAATTTGACTCATTTGACAAAGGTGCGTATTCCTGGAGTGAATATGCAGTTCTACTCAAGAGTAAGCAACTAAGCGAAATAAAGCCATAGAACGCTTATTTGCCTTCTATCTATGCATTCTGACACTCCAACAATGTGTTTTGCTTCAATTTGACTCATTTGATAAATGTGCTTATTCCTGGAGTGAATATGCAGTTCTACTCAAGAGTAAGCAACTAAGCGAAATAAAGCCATGGAACGCTTATTTGCCTTCTATCTATGCATTCTGACACTCCAACAATGTGTTTTGCTTCAATTTGACTCATTTGACAAAGGTGCGTATTCCTGGAGTGAATATGCAGTTCTACTCAAGAGTAAGCAACTAAGCGAAATAAAGCCATGGAACGCTTATTTGCCTTCTATCTATGCATTCTGACACTCCAACAATGTGTTTTGCTTCAATTTGACTCATTTGACAAATGTGCTTATTCCTGGAGTGAATATGCAGTTCTACTCAAGAGTAAGCAACTAAGCGAAATAAAGCCATGGAACGCTTATTTGCCTTCTATCTATGCATTCTGACACTCCAACAATGTTTTCTGCTTCAATTTGGCTCATTTTAAAAAGATGCTTATCTCTGGAGTGAATATGCAGTTCTACTCAAGAGTAAGCAACTAAGCGAAATAAAGCCATGGAACGCTTATTTGCCTTCTATCTATGCATTCTGACACTCCAACAATGTGTTTTGCTTCAATTTGACTCATTTGACAAATGTGCTTATTCCTGGAGTGAATATGCAGTTCTACTCAAGAGTAAGCAACTAAGCGAAATAAAGCCATGGAACGCTTACTTGCCCTCTATCTATGCATTCTGACACTCCAACAATGTGTTTTGCTTCAATTTGACTCATTTGACAAATGTGCTTATTCCTGGAGTGAATATGCAGTTCTACTCAAGAGTAAGCAACTAAGCGAAATAAAGCCATGGAACGCTTATTTGACTTCTATCTATGCATTCTGACACTCCAACAATGTGTTTTGCTTCAATTTGACTCATTTGACAAAGGTGCGTATTCCTGGAGTGAATATGCAGTTCTACTCAAGAGTAAGCAACTAAGCGAAATAAAGCCATGGAACGCTTATTTGCCTTCTATCTATGCATTCTGAACACTCCAACAATGTGTTTTCCTTCAATTTGACTCATTTGACAAAGGTGCGTATTCCTGGAGTGAATATGCAGTTCTACTCAAGAGTAAGCAACTAAGCGAAATAAAGCCATGGAACGCTTATTTGCCTTCTATCTATGCATTCTGACACTCCAACAATGTGTTTTGCTTCAATTTGACTCATTTGACAAATGTGCTTATTCCTGGAGTGAATATGCAGTTCTACTCAAGAGTAAGCAACTAAGCGGAATAAAGCCATGGAACGCTTATTTGCCTTCTATCTATGCATTCTGACACTCCAACAATGTGTTTTGCTTCAATTTGACTCATTTGACAAAGGTGCGTATTCCTGGAGTGAATATGCAGTTCTACTCAAGAGTAAGCAACTAAGCGAAATAAAGCCATGGAACGCTTATTTGCCTTCTATCTATGCATTCTGACACTCCAACAATGTGTTTTCCTTCAATTTGACTCATTTGACAAAGGTGCGTATTCCTGGAGTGAATATGCAGTTCTACTCAAGAGTAAGCAACTAAGCGAAATAAAGCCATGGAACGCTTATTTGCCTTCTATCTATGCATTCTGACACTCCAACAATGTGTTTTGCTTCAATTTGACTCATTTGACAAATGTGCTTATTCCTGGAGTGAATATGCAGTTCTACTCAAGAGTAAGCAACTAAGCGAAATAAAGCCATGGAACGCTTACTTGCCCTCTATCTATGCATTCTGACACTCCAACAATGTGTTTTGCTTCAATTTGACTCATTTGACAAATGTGCTTATTCCTGGAGTGAATATGCAGTTCTACTCAAGAGTAAGCAACTAAGCGGAATAAAGCCATGGAACGCTTATTTGCCTTCTATCTATGCATTCTGACACTCCAACAATGTGTTTTGCTTCAATTTGACTCATTTGACAAAGGTGCGTATTCCTGGAGTGAATATGCAGTTCTACTCAAGAGTAAGCAACTAAGCGAAATAAAGCCATGGAACGCTTATTTGCCTTCTATCTATGCATTCTGACACTCCAACAATGTGTTTTCCTTCAATTTGACTCATTTGACAAAGGTGCGTATTCCTGGAGTGAATATGCAGTTCTACTCAAGAGTAAGCAACTAAGCGAAATAAAGCCATGGAACGCTTATTTGCCTTCTATCTATGCATTCTGACACTCCAACAATGTGTTTTGCTTCAATTTGACTCATTTGACAAATGTGCTTATTCCTGGAGTGAATATGCAGTTCTACTCAAGAGTAAGCAACTAAGCGAAATAAAGCCATGGAACGCTTACTTGCCCTCTATCTATGCATTCTGACACTCCAACAATGTGTTTTGCTTCAATTTGACTCATTTGACAAATGTGCTTATTCCTGGAGTGAATATGCAGTTCTACTCAAGAGTAAGCAACTAAGCGAAATAAAGCCATGGAACGCTTATTTGACTTCTATCTATGCATTCTGACACTCCAACAATGTGTTTTGCTTCAATTTGACTCATTTGACAAAGGTGCGTATTCCTGGAGTGAATATGCAGTTCTACTCAAGAGTAAGCAACTAAGCGAAATAAAGCCATGGAACGCTTATTTGCCTTCTATCTATGCATTCTGAACACTCCAACAATGTGTTTTCCTTCAATTTGACTCATTTGACAAAGGTGCGTATTCCTGGAGTGAATATGCAGTTCTACTCAAGAGTAAGCAACTAAGCGAAATAAAGCCATGGAACGCTTATTTGCCTTCTATCTATGCATTCTGACACTCCAACAATGTGTTTTGCTTCAATTTGACTCATTTGACAAATGTGCTTATTCCTGGAGTGAATATGCAGTTCTACTCAAGAGTAAGCAACTAAGCGGAATAAAGCCATGGAACGCTTATTTGCCTTCTATCTATGCATTCTGACACTCCAACAATGTGTTTTGCTTCAATTTGACTCATTTGACAAAGGTGCGTATTCCTGGAGTGAATATGCAGTTCTACTCAAGAGTAAGCAACTAAGCGAAATAAAGCCATGGAACGCTTATTTGCCTTCTATCTATGCATTCTGACACTCCAACAATGTGTTTTCCTTCAATTTGACTCATTTGACAAAGGTGCGTATTCCTGGAGTGAATATGCAGTTCTACTCAAGAGTAAGCAACTAAGCGAAATAAAGCCATGGAACGCTTATTTGCCTTCTATCTATGCATTCTGACACTCCAACAATGTGTTTTGCTTCAATTTGACTCATTTGACAAATGTGCTTATTCCTGGAGTGAATATGCAGTTCTACTCAAGAGTAAGCAACTAAGCGAAATAAAGCCATGGAACGCTTACTTGCCCTCTATCTATGCATTCTGACACTCCAACAATGTGTTTTGCTTCAATTTGACTCATTTGACAAATGTGCTTATTCCTGGAGTGAATATGCAGTTCTACTCAAGAGTAAGCAACTAAGCGAAATAAAGCCATGGAACGCTTATTTGACTTCTATCTATGCATTCTGACACTCCAACAATGTGTTTTGCTTCAATTTGACTCATTTGACAAAGGTGCGTATTCCTGGAGTGAATATGCAGTTCTACTCAAGAGTAAGCAACTAAGCGAAATAAAGCCATGGAACGCTTATTTGCCTTCTATCTATGCATTCTGAACACTCCAACAATGTGTTTTCCTTCAATTTGACTCATTTGACAAAGGTGCGTATTCCTGGAGTGAATATGCAGTTCTACTCAAGAGTAAGCAACTAAGCGAAATAAAGCCATGGAACGCTTATTTGCCTTCTATCTATGCATTCTGACACTCCAACAATGTGTTTTGCTTCAATTTGACTCATTTGACAAATGTGCTTATTCCTGGAGTGAATATGCAGTTCTACTCAAGAGTAAGCAACTAAGCGGAATAAAGCCATGGAACGCTTATTTGCCTTCTATCTATGCATTCTGACACTCCAACAATGTGTTTTGCTTCAATTTGACTCATTTGACAAAGGTGCGTATTCCTGGAGTGAATATGCAGTTCTACTCAAGAGTAAGCAACTAAGCGAAATAAAGCCATGGAACGCTTATTTGCCTTCTATCTATGCATTCTGACACTCCAACAATGTGTTTTCCTTCAATTTGACTCATTTGACAAAGGTGCGTATTCCTGGAGTGAATATGCAGTTCTACTCAAGAGTAAGCAACTAAGCGAAATAAAGCCATGGAACGCTTATTTGCCTTCTATCTATGCATTCTGACACTCCAACAATGTGTTTTGCTTCAATTTGACTCATTTGACAAAGGTGCGTATTCCTGGAGTGAATATGCAGTTCTACTCAAGAGTAAGCAACTAAGCGAAATAAAGCCATGGAACGCTTATTTGCCTTCTATCTATGCATTCTGACACTCCAACAATGTGTTTTGCTTCAATTTGACTCATTTGACAAAGGTGCGTATTCCTGGAGTGAATATGCAGTTCTACTCAAGAGTAAGCAACTAAGCGAAATAAAGCCATTGAACGCTTATTTGCCTTCTATCTATGCATTCTGACACTCCAACAATGTGTTTTGCTTCAATTTGACTCATTTGACAAATGTGCTTATTCCTGGAGTGAATATGCAGTTCTACTCAAGAGTAAGCAACTAAGCGAAATAAAGCCATGGAACGCTTATTTGCCTTCTATCTATGCATTCTGACACTCCAACAATGTGTTTTGCTTCAATTTGACTCATTTGACAAAGGTGCGTATTCCTGGAGTGAATATGCAGTTCTACTCAAGAGTAAGCAACTAAGCGAAATAAAGCCATGGAACGCTTATTTGCCTTCTATCTATGCATTCTGACACTCCAACAATGTGTTTTGCTTCAATTTGACTCATTTGACAAATGTGCTTATTCCTGGAGTGAATATGCAGTTCTACTCAAGAGTAAGCAACTAAGCGAAATAAAGCCATGGAACGCTTATTTGCCTTCTATCTATGCATTCTGACACTCCAACAATGTGTTTTGCTTCAATTTGACTCATTTGACAAATGTGCTTATTCCTGGAGTGAATATGCAGTTCTACTCAAGAGTAAGCAACTAAGCGAAATAAAGCCATGGAACGCTTATATGCCCTCTATCTATGCATTCTGACACTCCAACAATGTGTTTTTTTTTCAATCTGACTCATTTGACAAATGTGCTTATTCCTGGAGTGAATATGCAGTTCTACTCAAGAGTAAGCAACTAAGCGAAATAAAGCCATGGAACGCTTATTTGCCTTCTATCTATGCATTCTGACACTCCAACAATGTGTTTTGCTTCAATTTGACTCATTTGACAAATGTGCTTATTCCTGGAGTGAATATGCAGTTCTACTCAAGAGTAAGCAACTAAGCGAAATAAAGCCATGGAACGCTTATTTGCCATCTATCTATGCATTCTGACACTCCAACAATGTGTTTTGCTTCAATTTGACTCATTTGACAAAGGTGCGTATTCCTGGAGTGAATATGCAGTTCTACTCAAGAGTAAGCAACTAAGCGAAATAAAGCCATGGAACGCTTATTTGCCTTCTATCTATGCATTCTGACACTCCAACAATGTTTTCTGCTTCAATTTGGCTCATTTTAAAAAGATGCTTATTTCTGGAGTGAATATGCAGTTCTACTCAAGAGTAAGCAACTAAGCGAAATAAAGCCATGGAACGCTTATTTGCCTTCTAACTATGCATTCTGACACTCCAACAATGTTTTCTGCTTCAATTTGGCTCATTTTAAAAAGATGCTTATCTCTGGAGTGAATATGCAGTTCTACTCAAGAGTAAGCAACTAAGCGAAATAAAGCCATGGAACGCTTATTTGCCCTCTATCTATGCATTCTGACACTCCAACAATGTGTTTTGCTTCAATTTGACTCATTTGACAAATGTGCTTATTCCTGGAGTGAATATGCAGTTCTACTCAAGAGTAAGCAACTAAGCGAAATAAAGCCATGGAACGCTTATTTGACTTCTATCTATGCATTCTGACACTCCAACAATGTGTTTTGCTTCAATTTGACTCATTTGACAATGGTGCGTATTCCTGGAGTGAATATGCAGTTCTACTCGTGAGTAAGCAACTAAGCGAAATAAAGCCATGGAACGCTTATATGCCTTCTACCTATGCATTCTGACACTCCAACAATGTGTTTTGCTTCAATTTGACTCATTTGACAAAGGTGCGTATTCCTGGAGTGAATATGCAGTTCTACTCAAGAGTAAGCAACTAAGCGAAATAAAGCCATGGAACGCTTATTTGCCTTCTATCTATGCATTCTGACACTCCAACAATGTGTTTTGCTTCAATTTGACTCATTTGACAAATGTGCTTATTCCTGGAGTGAATATGCAGTTCTACTCAAGAGTAAGCAACTAAGCGAAATAAAGCCATGGAACGCTTACTTGCCCTCTATCTATGCATTCTGACACTCCAACAATGTGTTTTGCTTCAATTTGACTCATTTGACAAATGTGCTTATTCCTGGAGTGAATATGCAGTTCTACTCAAGAGTAAGCAACTAAGCGAAATAAAGCCATGGAACGCTTATTTGACTTCTATCTATGCATTCTGACACTCCAACAATGTGTTTTGCTTCAATTTGACTCATTTGACAAAGGTGCGTATTCCTGGAGTGAATATGCAGTTCTACTCAAGAGTAAGCAACTAAGCGAAATAAAGCCATGGAACGCTTATTTGCCTTCTATCTATGCATTCTGAACACTCCAACAATGTGTTTTCCTTCAATTTGACTCATTTGACAAAGGTGCGTATTCCTGGAGTGAATATGCAGTTCTACTCAAGAGTAAGCAACTAAGCGAAATAAAGCCATGGAACGCTTATTTGCCTTCTATCTATGCATTCTGACACTCCAACAATGTGTTTTGCTTCAATTTGACTCATTTGACAAATGTGCTTATTCCTGGAGTGAATATGCAGTTCTACTCAAGAGTAAGCAACTAAGCGGAATAAAGCCATGGAACGCTTATTTGCCTTCTATCTATGCATTCTGACACTCCAACAATGTGTTTTGCTTCAATTTGACTCATTTGACAAAGGTGCGTATTCCTGGAGTGAATATGCAGTTCTACTCAAGAGTAAGCAACTAAGCGAAATAAAGCCATGGAACGCTTATTTGCCTTCTATCTATGCATTCTGACACTCCAACAATGTGTTTTGCTTCAATTTGACTCATTTGACAAAGGTGCGTATTCCTGGAGTGAATATGCAGTTCTACTCAAGAGTAAGCAACTAAGCGAAATAAAGCCATGGAACGCTTATTTGCCTTCTATCTATGCATTCTGACACTCCAACAATGTGTTTTCCTTCAATTTGACTCATTTGACAAAGGTGCGTATTCCTGGAGTGAATATGCAGTTCTACTCAAGAGTAAGCAACTAAGCGAAATAAAGCCATGGAACGCTTATTTGCCTTCTATCTATGCATTCTGACACTCCAACAATGTGTTTTGCTTCAATTTGACTCATTTGACAAAGGTGCGTATTCCTGGAGTGAATATGCAGTTCTACTCAAGAGTAAGCAACTAAGCGAAATAAAGCCATTGAACGCTTATTTGCCTTCTATCTATGCATTCTGACACTCCAACAATGTGTTTTGCTTCAATTTGACTCATTTGACAAATGTGCTTATTCCTGGAGTGAATATGCAGTTCTACTCAAGAGTAAGCAACTAAGCGAAATAAAGCCATGGAACGCTTATTTGCCTTCTATCTATGCATTCTGACACTCCAACAATGTGTTTTGCTTCAATTTGACTCATTTGACAAAGGTGCGTATTCCTGGAGTGAATATGCAGTTCTACTCAAGAGTAAGCAACTAAGCGAAATAAAGCCATGGAACGCTTATTTGCCTTCTATCTATGCATTCTGACACTCCAACAATGTGTTTTGCTTCAATTTGACTCATTTGACAAATGTGCTTATTCCTGGAGTGAATATGCAGTTCTACTCAAGAGTAAGCAACTAAGCGAAATAAAGCCATGGAACGCTTATTTGCCTTCTATCTATGCATTCTGACACTCCAACAATGTGTTTTGCTTCAATTTGACTCATTTGACAAATGTGCTTATTCCTGGAGTGAATATGCAGTTCTACTCAAGAGTAAGCAACTAAGCGAAATAAAGCCATGGAACGCTTATATGCCCTCTATCTATGCATTCTGACACTCCAACAATGTGTTTTTTTTTCAATCTGACTCATTTGACAAATGTGCTTATTCCTGGAGTGAATATGCAGTTCTACTCAAGAGTAAGCAACTAAGCGAAATAAAGCCATGGAACGCTTATTTGCCTTCTATCTATGCATTCTGACACTCCAACAATGTGTTTTGCTTCAATTTGACTCATTTGACAAATGTGCTTATTCCTGGAGTGAATATGCAGTTCTACTCAAGAGTAAGCAACTAAGCGAAATAAAGCCATGGAACGCTTATTTGCCATCTATCTATGCATTCTGACACTCCAACAATGTGTTTTGCTTCAATTTGACTCATTTGACAAAGGTGCGTATTCCTGGAGTGAATATGCAGTTCTACTCAAGAGTAAGCAACTAAGCGAAATAAAGCCATGGAACGCTTATTTGCCTTCTATCTATGCATTCTGACACTCCAACAATGTTTTCTGCTTCAATTTGGCTCATTTTAAAAAGATGCTTATTTCTGGAGTGAATATGCAGTTCTACTCAAGAGTAAGCAACTAAGCGAAATAAAGCCATGGAACGCTTATTTGCCTTCTAACTATGCATTCTGACACTCCAACAATGTTTTCTGCTTCAATTTGGCTCATTTTAAAAAGATGCTTATCTCTGGAGTGAATATGCAGTTCTACTCAAGAGTAAGCAACTAAGCGAAATAAAGCCATGGAACGCTTATTTGCCCTCTATCTATGCATTCTGACACTCCAACAATGTGTTTTGCTTCAATTTGACTCATTTGACAAATGTGCTTATTCCTGGAGTGAATATGCAGTTCTTCTCAAGAGTAAGCAACTAAGCGAAATAAAGCCATGGAACGCTTATTTGACTTCTATCTATGCATTCTGACACTCCAACAATGTGTTTTGCTTCAATTTGACTCATTTGACAATGGTGCGTATTCCTGGAGTGAATATGCAGTTCTACTCGTGAGTAAGCAACTAAGCGAAATAAAGCCATGGAACGCTTATATGCCTTCTACCTATGCATTCTGACACTCCAACAATGTGTTTTGCTTCAATTTGACTCATTTGACAAAGGTGCGTATTCCTGGAGTGAATATGCAGTTCTACTCAAGAGTAAGCAACTAAGCGAAATAAAGCCATGGAACGCTTATTTGCCCTCTATCTATGCATTCTGACACTCCAACAATGTGTTTTGCTTCAATTTGACTCATTTGACAAATGTGCTTATTCCTGGAGTGAATATGCAGTTCTACTCAAGAGTAAGCAACTAAGCGAAATAAAGCCATGGAACGCTTATTTGCTTTCTATCTATGCATTCTGACACTCCAACAATGTGTTTTGCTTCAATCTGACTCATTTGACAAATGTGCTTATTCCTGGAGTGAATATGCAGTTCTACTCAAGAGTAAGCAACTAAGCGAAATAAAGCCATGGAACGCTTATTTGCCTTCTATCTATGCATTCTGACACTCCAACAATGTTTTCTGCTTCAATTTGACTCATTTGACAAAGGTGCGTATTCCTGGAGTGAATATGCAGTTCTACTCAAGAGTAAGCAACTAAGCGAAATAAAGCCATGGAACGCTTATTTGCCTTCTATCTATGCATTCTGACACTCCAACAATGTGTTTTGCTTCAATTTGACTCATTTGACAAAGGTGCGTATTCCTGGAGTGAATATGCAGTTCTACTCAAGAGTAAGCAACTAAGCGAAATAAAGCCATGGAAGGCTTATTTGCCTTCTATCCATGCATTCTGACACTCCAACAATGTGTTTTGCTTCAATTTGACTCATTTGACAAATGTGCTTATTCCTGGAGTGAATATGCAGTTCTACTCAAGAGTAAGCAACTAAGCGAAATAAAGCCATGGAACGCTTATTTGCCTTCTATCTATGCATTCTGACACTCCAACAATGTGTTTTGCTTCAATTTGACTCATTTGACAAATGTGCTTATTCCTGGAGTGAATATGCAGTTCTACTCAAGAGTAAGCAACTAAGCGAAATAAAGCCATGGAACGCTTATTTGCCTGCTATCTATGCATTCTGACACTCCAACAATGTGTTTTGCTTCAATTTGACTCATTTGACAAATGTGCTTATTCCTGGAGTGAATATGCAGTTCTACTCAAGAGTAAGCAACTAAGCGAAATAAAGCCATGGAACGCTTATTTGCCCTCTATCTATGCATTCTGACACTCCAACAATGTGTTTTGCTTCAATTTGACTCATTTGACAAATGTGCTTATTCCTGGAGTGAATATGCAGTTCTACTCAAGAGTAAGCAACTAAGCGAAATAAAGCCATGGAAGGCTTATTTGCTTTCTATCTATGCATTCTGACACTCCAACAATGTGTTTTGCTTCAATCTGACATTTGACAAATGTGCTTATTCCTGGAGTGAATATGCAGTTCTACTCAAGAGTAAGCAACTAAGCGAAATAAAGCCATGGAACGCTTATTTGCCTTCTATCTATGCATTCTGACACTCCAACAATGTGTTTTGCTTCAATTTGACTCATTTGACAAATGTGCTTATTCCTGGAGTGAATATGCAGTTCTACTCAATAGTAAGCAACTAAGCGAAATAAAGCCATGGAACGCTTATTTGCCTTCTATCTATGCATTCTGACACTCCAACAATGTGTTTTGCTTCAATTTGACTCATTTGACAAAGGTGCGTATTCCTGGAGTGAATATGCAGTTCTACTCAAGAGTAAGCAACTAAGCGGAATAAAGCCATGGAACGATTATTTGCCTTCTATCTATGCATTCTGACACTCCAACAATGTTTTCTGCTTCAATTTGGCTCATTTTAAAAAGATGCTTATTTCTGGAGTGAATATGCAGTTCTACTCAAGAGTAAGCAACTAAGCGAAATAAAGCCATGGAACGCTTATTTGCCTTCTAACTATGCATTCTGACACTCCAACAATGTTTTCTGCTTCAATTTGGCTCATTTTAAAAAGATGCTTATTCCTGGAGTGAATATGCAGTTCTACTCAAGAGTAAGCAACTAAGCGAAATAAAGCCATGGAACGCTTATATGCCCTCTATCTATGCATTCTGACACTCCAACAATGTGTTTTTTTTTCAATCTGACTCATTTGACAAATGTGCTTATTCCTGGAGTGAATATGCAGTTCTACTCAAGAGTAAGCAACTAAGCGAAATAAAGCCATGGAACGCTTATTTGCCTTCTATCTATGCATTCTGACACTCCAACAATGTGTTTTGCTTCAATTTGACTCATTTGACAAATGTGCTTATTCCTGGAGTGAATATGCAGTTCTACTCGTGAGTAAGTAACTAAGCGAAATAAAGCCATGGAACGCTTATATGCCTTCTACCTATGCATTCTGACACTCCAACAATGTGTTTTGCTTCAATTTGACTCATTTGACAAAGGTGCGTATTCCTGGAGTGAATATGCAGTTCTACTCAGGAGTAAGCAACTAAGCGAAATAAAGCCATGGAACGCTTATTTGCCTTCTATCTATGCATTCTGACACTCCAACAATGTGTTTTGCTTCAATTTGACTCATTTGACAAAGGTGCGTATTCCTGGAGTGAATATGCAGTTCTACTCAAGAGTAAGCAACTAAGCGAAATAAAGCCATGGAACGCTTATTTGCCCTCTATCTATGCATTCTGACACTCCAACAATGTGTTTTGCTTCAATTTGACTCATTTGACAAATGTGCTTATTCCTGGAGTGAATATGCAGTTCTACTCAAGAGTAAGCAACTAAGCGAAATAAAGCCATGGAACGCTTATTTGCTTTCTATCTATGCATTCTGACACTCCAACAATGTGTTTTGCTTCAATCTGACTCATTTGACAAATGTGCTTATTCCTGGAGTGAATATGCAGTTCTACTCAAGAGTAAGCAACTAAGCGAAATAAAGCCATGGAACGCTTATTTGCCTTCTATCTATGCATTCTGACACTCCAACAATGTGTTTTGCTTCAATTTGACTCATTTGACAAATGTGCTTATTCCTGGAGTGAATATGCAGTTCTACTCAAGAGTAAGCAACTAAGCGAAATAAAGCCATGGAACGCTTATTTGCCTTCTATCTATGCATTCTGACACTCCAACAATGTGTTTTGCTTCAATTTGACTCATTTGACAAAGGTGCGTATTCCTGGAGTGAATATGCAGTTCTACTCAAGAGTAAGCAACTAAGCGAAATAAAGCCATGGAACGCTTATTTGCCTTCTATCTATGCATTCTGACACTCCAACAATGTTTTCTGCTTCAATTTGGCTCATTTGACAAAGGTGCGTATTCCTGGAGTGAATATGCAGTTCTACTCAAGAGTAAGCAACTAAGCGAAATAAAGCCATGGAACGCTTATTTGCCTTCTATCTATGCATTCTGACACTCCAACAATGTGTTTTGCTTCAATTTGACTCATTTGACAAATGTGCTTATTCCTGGAGTGAATATGCAGTTCTACTCAAGAGTAAGCAACTAAGCGAAATAAAGCCATGGAAGGCTTATTTGCCTTCTATCTATGCATTCTGACACTCCAACAATGTGTTTTGCTTCAATTTGACTCATTTGACAAATGTGCTTATTCCTGGAGTGAATATGCAGTTCTACTCAAGAGTAAGCAACTAAGCGAAATAAAGCCATGGAACGCTTATATGCCCTCTATCTATGCATTCTGACACTCCAACAATGTGTTTTTTTTTCAATCTGACTCATTTGACAAATGTGCTTATTCCTGGAGTGAATATGCAGTTCTACTCAAGAGTAAGCAACTAAGCGAAATAAAGCCATGGAACGCTTATTTGCCTTCTATCTATGCATTCTGACACTCCAACAATGTGTTTTGCTTCAATTTGACTCATTTGACAAATGTGCTTATTCCTGGAGTGAATATGCAGTTCTACTCAAGAGTAAGCAACTAAGCGAAATAAAGCCATGGAACGCTTATTTGCCATCTATCTATGCATTCTGACACTCCAACAATGTGTTTTGCTTCAATTTGACTCATTTGACAAAGGTGCGTATTCCTGGAGTGAATATGCAGTTCTACTCAAGAGTAAGCAACTAAGCGAAATAAAGCCATGGAACGCTTATTTGCCTTCTATCTATGCATTCTGACACTCCAACAATGTTTTCTGCTTCAATTTGGCTCATTTTAAAAAGATGCTTATTTCTGGAGTGAATATGCAGTTCTACTCAAGAGTAAGCAACTAAGCGAAATAAAGCCATGGAACGCTTATTTGCCTTCTATCTATGCATTCTGACACTCCAACAATGTGTTTTGCTTCAATTTGACTCATTTGACAAATGTGCTTATTCCTGGAGTGAATATGCAGTTCTACTCGTGAGTAAGTAACTAAGCGAAATAAAGCCATGGAACGCTTATATGCCTTCTACCTATGCATTCTGACACTCCAACAATGTGTTTTGCTTCAATTTGACTCATTTGACAAAGGTGCGTATTCCTGGAGTGAATATGCAGTTCTACTCAGGAGTAAGCAACTAAGCGAAATAAAGCCATGGAACGCTTATTTGCCTTCTATCTATGCATTCTGACACTCCAACAATGTGTTTTGCTTCAATTTGACTCATTTGACAAAGGTGCGTATTCCTGGAGTGAATATGCAGTTCTACTCAAGAGTAAGCAACTAAGCGAAATAAAGCCATGGAACGCTTATTTGCCCTCTATCTATGCATTCTGACACTCCAACAATGTGTTTTGCTTCAATTTGACTCATTTGACAAATGTGCTTATTCCTGGAGTGAATATGCAGTTCTACTCAAGAGTAAGCAACTAAGCGAAATAAAGCCATGGAACGCTTATTTGCTTTCTATCTATGCATTCTGACACTCCAACAATGTGTTTTGCTTCAATCTGACTCATTTGACAAATGTGCTTATTCCTGGAGTGAATATGCAGTTCTACTCAAGAGTAAGCAACTAAGCGAAATAAAGCCATGGAACGCTTATTTGCCTTCTATCTATGCATTCTGACACTCCAACAATGTGTTTTGCTTCAATTTGACTCATTTGACAAATGTGCTTATTCCTGGAGTGAATATGCAGTTCTACTCAAGAGTAAGCAACTAAGCGAAATAAAGCCATGGAACGCTTATTTGCCTTCTATCTATGCATTCTGACACTCCAACAATGTGTTTTGCTTCAATTTGACTCATTTGACAAAGGTGCGTATTCCTGGAGTGAATATGCAGTTCTACTCAAGAGTAAGCAACTAAGCGAAATAAAGCCATGGAACGCTTATTTGCCTTCTATCTATGCATTCTGACACTCCAACAATGTTTTCTGCTTCAATTTGGCTCATTTGACAAAGGTGCGTATTCCTGGAGTGAATATGCAGTTCTACTCAAGAGTAAGCAACTAAGCGAAATAAAGCCATGGAACGCTTATTTGCCTTCTATCTATGCATTCTGACACTCCAACAATGTGTTTTGCTTCAATTTGACTCATTTGACAAATGTGCTTATTCCTGGAGTGAATATGCAGTTCTACTCAAGAGTAAGCAACTAAGCGAAATAAAGCCATGGAAGGCTTATTTGCCTTCTATCTATGCATTCTGACACTCCAACAATGTGTTTTGCTTCAATTTGACTCATTTGACAAATGTGCTTATTCCTGGAGTGAATATGCAGTTCTACTCAAGAGTAAGCAACTAAGCGAAATAAAGCCATGGAACGCTTATATGCCCTCTATCTATGCATTCTGACACTCCAACAATGTGTTTTTTTTTCAATCTGACTCATTTGACAAATGTGCTTATTCCTGGAGTGAATATGCAGTTCTACTCAAGAGTAAGCAACTAAGCGAAATAAAGCCATGGAACGCTTATTTGCCTTCTATCTATGCATTCTGACACTCCAACAATGTGTTTTGCTTCAATTTGACTCATTTGACAAATGTGCTTATTCCTGGAGTGAATATGCAGTTCTACTCAAGAGTAAGCAACTAAGCGAAATAAAGCCATGGAACGCTTATTTGCCATCTATCTATGCATTCTGACACTCCAACAATGTGTTTTGCTTCAATTTGACTCATTTGACAAAGGTGCGTATTCCTGGAGTGAATATGCAGTTCTACTCAAGAGTAAGCAACTAAGCGAAATAAAGCCATGGAACGCTTATTTGCCTTCTATCTATGCATTCTGACACTCCAACAATGTTTTCTGCTTCAATTTGGCTCATTTTAAAAAGATGCTTATTTCTGGAGTGAATATGCAGTTCTACTCAAGAGTAAGCAACTAAGCGAAATAAAGCCATGGAACGCTTATTTGCCTTCTAACTATGCATTCTGACACTCCAACAATGTTTTCTGCTTCAATTTGGCTCATTTTAAAAAGATGCTTATCTCTGGAGTGAATATGCAGTTCTACTCAAGAGTAAGCAACTAAGCGAAATAAAGCCATGGAACGCTTATTTGCCCTCTATCTATGCATTCTGACACTCCAACAATGTGTTTTGCTTCAATTTGACTCATTTGACAAATGTGCTTATTCCTGGAGTGAATATGCAGTTCTACTCAAGAGTAAGCAACTAAGCGAAATAAAGCCATGGAACGCTTATTTGACTTCTATCTATGCATTCTGACACTCCAACAATGTGTTTTGCTTCAATTTGACTCATTTGACAATGGTGCGTATTCCTGGAGTGAATATGCAGTTCTACTCGTGAGTAAGCAACTAAGCGAAATAAAGCCATGGAACGCTTATATGCCTTCTACCTATGCATTCTGACACTCCAACAATGTGTTTTGCTTCAATTTGACTCATTTGACAAAGGTGCGTATTCCTGGAGTGAATATGCAGTTCTACTCAAGAGTAAGCAACTAAGCGAAATAAAGCCATGGAACGCTTATTTGCCCTCTATCTATGCATTCTGACACTCCAACAATGTGTTTTGCTTCAATTTGACTCATTTGACAAATGTGCTTATTCCTGGAGTGAATATGCAGTTCTACTCAAGAGTAAGCAACTAAGCGAAATAAAGCCATGGAACGCTTATTTGCTTTCTATCTATGCATTCTGACACTCCAACAATGTGTTTTGCTTCAATCTGACTCATTTGACAAATGTGCTTATTCCTGGAGTGAATATGCAGTTCTACTCAAGAGTAAGCAACTAAGCGAAATAAAGCCATGGAACGCTTATTTGCCTTCTATCTATGCATTCTGACACTCCAACAATGTTTTCTGCTTCAATTTGACTCATTTGACAAAGGTGCGTATTCCTGGAGTGAATATGCAGTTCTACTCAAGAGTAAGCAACTAAGCGAAATAAAGCCATGGAACGCTTATTTGCCTTCTATCTATGCATTCTGACACTCCAACAATGTGTTTTGCTTCAATTTGACTGATTTGACAAAGGTGCGTATTCCTGGAGTGAATATGCAGTTCTACTCAAGAGTAAGCAACTAAGCGAAATAAAGCCATGGAAGGCTTATTTGCCTTCTATCCATGCATTCTGACACTCCAACAATGTGTTTTGCTTCAATTTGACTCATTTGACAAATGTGCTTATTCCTGGAGTGAATATGCAGTTCTACTCAAGAGTAAGCAACTAAGCGAAATAAAGCCATGGAACGCTTATTTGCCTTCTATCTATGCATTCTGACACTCCAACAATGTGTTTTGCTTCAATTTGACTCATTTGACAAATGTGCTTATTCCTGGAGTGAATATGCAGTTCTACTCAAGAGTAAGCAACTAAGCGAAATAAAGCCATGGAACGCTTATTTGCCTGCTATCTATGCATTCTGACACTCCAACAATGTGTTTTGCTTCAATTTGACTCATTTGACAAATGTGCTTATTCCTGGAGTGAATATGCAGTTCTACTCAAGAGTAAGCAACTAAGCGAAATAAAGCCATGGAACGCTTATTTGCCCTCTATCTATGCATTCTGACACTCCAACAATGTGTTTTGCTTCAATTTGACTCATTTGACAAATGTGCTTATTCCTGGAGTGAATATGCAGTTCTACTCAAGAGTAAGCAACTAAGCGAAATAAAGCCATGGAAGGCTTATTTGCTTTCTATCTATGCATTCTGACACTCCAACAATGTGTTTTGCTTCAATCTGACATTTGACAAATGTGCTTATTCCTGGAGTGAATATGCAGTTCTACTCAAGAGTAAGCAACTAAGCGAAATAAAGCCATGGAACGCTGATTTGCCTTCTATCTATGCATTCTGACACTCCAACAATGTGTTTTGCTTCAATTTGACTCATTTGACAAATGTGCTTATTCCTGGAGTGAATATGCAGTTCTACTCAATAGTAAGCAACTAAGCGAAATAAAGCCATGGAACGCTTATTTGCCTTCTATCTATGCATTCTGACACTCCAACAATGTGTTTTGCTTCAATTTGACTCATTTGACAAAGGTGCGTATTCCTGGAGTGAATATGCAGTTCTACTCAAGAGTAAGCAACTAAGCGGAATAAAGCCATGGAACGATTATTTGCCTTCTATCTATGCATTCTGACACTCCAACAATGTTTTCTGCTTCAATTTGGCTCATTTTAAAAAGATGCTTATTTCTGGAGTGAATATGCAGTTCTACTCAAGAGTAAGCAACTAAGCGAAATAAAGCCATGGAACGCTTATTTGCCTTCTAACTATGCATTCTGACACTCCAACAATGTTTTCTGCTTCAATTTGGCTCATTTTAAAAAGATGCTTATTCCTGGAGTGAATATGCAGTTCTACTCAAGAGTAAGCAACTAAGCGAAATAAAGCCATGGAACGCTTATTTGCCTTCTATCTATGCATTCTGACACTCCAACAATGTGTTTTGCTTCAATTTGACTCATTTGACAAATGTGCTTATTCCTGGAGTGAATATGCAGTTCTACTCGTGAGTAAGTAACTAAGCGAAATAAAGCCATGGAACGCTTATATGCCTTCTACCTATGCATTCTGACACTCCAACAATGTGTTTTGCTTCAATTTGACTCATTTGACAAAGGTGCGTATTCCTGGAGTGAATATGCAGTTCTACTCAGGAGTAAGCAACTAAGCGAAATAAAGCCATGGAACGCTTATTTGCCTTCTATCTATGCATTCTGACACTCCAACAATGTGTTTTGCTTCAATTTGACTCATTTGACAAAGGTGCGTATTCCTGGAGTGAATATGCAGTTCTACTCAAGAGTAAGCAACTAAGCGAAATAAAGCCATGGAACGCTTATTTGCCCTCTATCTATGCATTCTGACACTCCAACAATGTGTTTTGCTTCAATTTGACTCATTTGACAAATGTGCTTATTCCTGGAGTGAATATGCAGTTCTACTCAAGAGTAAGCAACTAAGCGAAATAAAGCCATGGAACGCTTATTTGCTTTCTATCTATGCATTCTGACACTCCAACAATGTGTTTTGCTTCAATCTGACTCATTTGACAAATGTGCTTATTCCTGGAGTGAATATGCAGTTCTACTCAAGAGTAAGCAACTAAGCGAAATAAAGCCATGGAACGCTTATTTGCCTTCTATCTATGCATTCTGACACTCCAACAATGTGTTTTGCTTCAATTTGACTCATTTGACAAATGTGCTTATTCCTGGAGTGAATATGCAGTTCTACTCAAGAGTAAGCAACTAAGCGAAATAAAGCCATGGAACGCTTATTTGCCTTCTATCTATGCATTCTGACACTCCAACAATGTGTTTTGCTTCAATTTGACTCATTTGACAAAGGTGCGTATTCCTGGAGTGAATATGCAGTTCTACTCAAGAGTAAGCAACTAAGCGAAATAAAGCCATGGAACGCTTATTTGCCTTCTATCTATGCATTCTGACACTCCAACAATGTTTTCTGCTTCAATTTGGCTCATTTGACAAAGGTGCGTATTCCTGGAGTGAATATGCAGTTCTACTCAAGAGTAAGCAACTAAGCGAAATAAAGCCATGGAACGCTTATATGCCCTCTATCTATGCATTCTGACACTCCAACAATGTGTTTTTTTTTCAATCTGACTCATTTGACAAATGTGCTTATTCCTGGAGTGAATATGCAGTTCTACTCAAGAGTAAGCAACTAAGCGAAATAAAGCCATGGAACGCTTATTTGCCTTCTATCTATGCATTCTGACACTCCAACAATGTGTTTTGCTTCAATTTGACTCATTTGACAAATGTGCTTATTCCTGGAGTGAATATGCAGTTCTACTCGTGAGTAAGTAACTAAGCGAAATAAAGCCATGGAACGCTTATATGCCTTCTACCTATGCATTCTGACACTCCAACAATGTGTTTTGCTTCAATTTGACTCATTTGACAAAGGTGCGTATTCCTGGAGTGAATATGCAGTTCTACTCAGGAGTAAGCAACTAAGCGAAATAAAGCCATGGAACGCTTATTTGCCTTCTATCTATGCATTCTGACACTCCAACAATGTGTTTTGCTTCAATTTGACTCATTTGACAAAGGTGCGTATTCCTGGAGTGAATATGCAGTTCTACTCAAGAGTAAGCAACTAAGCGAAATAAAGCCATGGAACGCTTATTTGCCCTCTATCTATGCATTCTGACACTCCAACAATGTGTTTTGCTTCAATTTGACTCATTTGACAAATGTGCTTATTCCTGGAGTGAATATGCAGTTCTACTCAAGAGTAAGCAACTAAGCGAAATAAAGCCATGGAACGCTTATTTGCTTTCTATCTATGCATTCTGACACTCCAACAATGTGTTTTGCTTCAATCTGACTCATTTGACAAATGTGCTTATTCCTGGAGTGAATATGCAGTTCTACTCAAGAGTAAGCAACTAAGCGAAATAAAGCCATGGAACGCTTATTTGCCTTCTATCTATGCATTCTGACACTCCAACAATGTGTTTTGCTTCAATTTGACTCATTTGACAAATGTGCTTATTCCTGGAGTGAATATGCAGTTCTACTCAAGAGTAAGCAACTAAGCGAAATAAAGCCATGGAACGCTTATTTGCCTTCTATCTATGCATTCTGACACTCCAACAATGTGTTTTGCTTCAATTTGACTCATTTGACAAAGGTGCGTATTCCTGGAGTGAATATGCAGTTCTACTCAAGAGTAAGCAACTAAGCGAAATAAAGCCATGGAACGCTTATTTGCCTTCTATCTATGCATTCTGACACTCCAACAATGTTTTCTGCTTCAATTTGGCTCATTTGACAAAGGTGCGTATTCCTGGAGTGAATATGCAGTTCTACTCAAGAGTAAGCAACTAAGCGAAATAAAGCCATGGAACGCTTATTTGCCTTCTATCTATGCATTCTGACACTCCAACAATGTGTTTTGCTTCAATTTGACTCATTTGACAAATGTGCTTATTCCTGGAGTGAATATGCAGTTCTACTCAAGAGTAAGCAACTAAGCGAAATAAAGCCATGGAAGGCTTATTTGCCTTCTATCTATGCATTCTGACACTCCAACAATGTGTTTTGCTTCAATTTGACTCATTTGACAAATGTGCTTATTCCTGGAGTGAATATGCAGTTCTACTCAAGAGTAAGCAACTAAGCGAAATAAAGCCATGGAACGCTTATTTGCCTTCTATCTATGCATTCTGACACTCCAACAATGTGTTTTGCTTCAATTTGACTCATTTGACAAATGTGCTTATTCCTGGAGTGAATATGCAGTTCTACTCAAGAGTAAGCAACTAAGCGAAATAAAGCCATGGAACGCTTATTTGCCTTCTATCTATGCATTCTGACACTCCAACAATGTGTTTTGCTTCAATTTGACTCATTTGACAAATGTGCTTATTCCTGGAGTGAATATGCAGTTCTACTCAAGAGTAAGCAACTAAGCGAAATAAAGCCATGGAACGCTTATTTGCCCTCTATCTATGCATTCTGACACTCCAACAATGTGTTTTGCTTCAATTTGACTCATTTGACAAATGTGCTTATTCCTGGAGTGAATATGCAGTTCTACTCAAGAGTAAGCAACTAAGCGAAATAAAGCCATGGAACGCTTATATGCCCTCTATCTATGCATTCTGACACTCCAACAATGTGTTTTTTTTTCAATCTGACTCATTTGACAAATGTGCTTATTCCTGGAGTGAATATGCAGTTCTACTCAAGAGTAAGCAACTAAGCGAAATAAAGCCATGGAACGCTTATTTGCCTTCTATCTATGCATTCTGACACTCCAACAATGTGTTTTGCTTCAATTTGACTCATTTGACAAATGTGCTTATTCCTGGAGTGAATATGCAGTTCTACTCAAGAGTAAGCAACTAAGCGAAATAAAGCCATGGAACGCTTATTTGCCATCTATCTATGCATTCTGACACTCCAACAATGTGTTTTGCTTCAATTTGACTCATTTGACAAAGGTGCGTATTCCTGGAGTGAATATGCAGTTCTACTCAAGAGTAAGCAACTAAGCGAAATAAAGCCATGGAAGGCTTATTTGCTTTCTATCTATGCATTCTGACACTCCAACAATGTGTTTTGCTTCAATCTGACATTTGACAAATGTGCTTATTCCTGGAGTGAATATGCAGTTCTACTCAAGAGTAAGCAACTAAGCGAAATAAAGCCATGGAACGCTTATTTGCCTTCTATCTATGCATTCTGACACTCCAACAATGTGTTTTGCTTCAATTTGACTCATTTGACAAATGTGCTTATTCCTGGAGTGAATATGCAGTTCTACTCAAGAGTAAGCAACTAAGCGAAATAAAGCCATGGAACGCTTATTTGCCTTCTATCTATGCATTCTGACACTCCAACAATGTGTTTTGCTTCAATTTGACTCATTTGACAAAGGTGCGTATTCCTGGAGTGAATATGCAGTTCTACTCAAGAGTAAGCAACTAAGCGAAATAAAGCCATGGAACGCTTATTTGCCTTCTATCTATGCATTCTGACACTCCAACAATGTTTTCTGCTTCAATTTGGCTCATTTTAAAAAGATGCTTATTTCTGGAGTGAATATGCAGTTCTACTCAAGAGTAAGCAACTAAGCGAAATAAAGCCATGGAACGCTTATTTGCCTTCTAACTATGCATTCTGACACTCCAACAATGTTTTCTGCTTCAATTTGGCTCATTTTAAAAAGATGCTTATTCCTGGAGTGAATATGCAGTTCTACTCAAGAGTAAGCAACTAAGCGAAATAAAGCCATGGAAGGCTTATTTGCCTTCTATCTATGCATTCTGACACTCCAACAATGTGTTTTGCTTCAATTTGACTCATTTGACAAATGTGCTTATTCCTGGAGTGAATATGCAGTTCTACTCAAGAGTAAGCAACTAAGCGAAATAAAGCCATGGAACGCTTATTTGCCTTCTATCTATGCATTCTGACACTCCAACAATGTGTTTTGCTTCAATTTGACTCATTTGACAAATGTGCTTATTCCTGGAGTGAATATGCAGTTCTACTCAAGAGTAAGCAACTAAGCGAAATAAAGCCATGGAACGCTTATTTGCCTTCTATCTATGCATTCTGACACTCCAACAATGTGTTTTGCTTCAATTTGACTCATTTGACAAATGTGCTTATTCCTGGAGTGAATATGCAGTTCTACTCGTGAGTAAGTAACTAAGCGAAATAAAGCCATGGAACGCTTATATGCCTTCTACCTATGCATTCTGACACTCCAACAATGTGTTTTGCTTCAATTTGACTCATTTGACAAAGGTGCGTATTCCTGGAGTGAATATGCAGTTCTACTCAGGAGTAAGCAACTAAGCGAAATAAAGCCATGGAACGCTTATTTGCCTTCTATCTATGCATTCTGACACTCCAACAATGTGTTTTGCTTCAATTTGACTCATTTGACAAATGTGCTTATTCCTGGAGTGAATATGCAGTTCTACTCAAGAGTAAGCAACTAAGCGAAATAAAGCCATGGAACGCTTATATGCCCTCTATCTATGCATTCTGACACTCCAACAATGTGTTTTTTTTTCAATTTGACTCATTTGACAAATGTGCTTATTCCTGGAGTGAATATGCAGTTCTACTCAAGAGTAAGCAACTAAGCGAAATAAAGCCATGGAACGCTTATTTGCCTTCTATCTATGCATTCTGACACTCCAACAATGTGTTTTGCTTCAATTTGACTCATTTGACAAATGTGCTTATTCCTGGAGTGAATATGCAGTTCTACTCAAGAGTAAGCAACTAAGCGAAATAAAGCCATGGAACGCTTATTTGCCATCTATCTATGCATTCTGACACTCCAACAATGTGTTTTGCTTCAATTTGACTCATTTGACAAAGGTGCGTATTCCTGGAGTGAATATGCAGTTCTACTCAAGAGTAAGCAACTAAGCGAAATAAAGCCATGGAAGGCTTATTTGCCTTCTATCTATGCATTCTGACACTCCAACAATGTGTTTTGCTTCAATTTGACTCATTTGACAAATGTGCTTATTCCTGGAGTGAATATGCAGTTCTACTCAAGAGTAAGCAACTAAGCGAAATAAAGCCATGGAACGCTTATTTGCCCTCTATCTATGCATTCTGACACTCCAACAATGTGTTTTGCTTCAATTTGACTCATTTGACAAATGTGCTTATTCCTGGAGTGAATATGCAGTTCTACTCAAGAGTAAGCAACTAAGCGAAATAAAGCCATGGAACGCTTATATGCCCTCTATCTATGCATTCTGACACTCCAACAATGTGTTTTTTTTTCAATCTGACTCATTTGACAAATGTGCTTATTCCTGGAGTGAATATGCAGTTCTACTCAAGAGTAAGCAACTAAGCGAAATAAAGCCATGGAACGCTTATTTGCCTTCTATCTATGCATTCTGACACTCCAACAATGTGTTTTGCTTCAATTTGACTCATTTGACAAATGTGCTTATTCCTGGAGTGAATATGCAGTTCTACTCAAGAGTAAGCAACTAAGCGAAATAAAGCCATGGAACGCTTATTTGCCATCTATCTATGCATTCTGACACTCCAACAATGTGTTTTGCTTCAATTTGACTCATTTGACAAAGGTGCGTATTCCTGGAGTGAATATGCAGTTCTACTCAAGAGTAAGCAACTAAGCGAAATAAAGCCATGGAAGGCTTATTTGCTTTCTATCTATGCATTCTGACACTCCAACAATGTGTTTTGCTTCAATCTGACATTTGACAAATGTGCTTATTCCTGGAGTGAATATGCAGTTCTACTCAAGAGTAAGCAACTAAGCGAAATAAAGCCATGGAACGCTTATTTGCCTTCTATCTATGCATTCTGACACTCCAACAATGTGTTTTGCTTCAATTTGACTCATTTGACAAATGTGCTTATTCCTGGAGTGAATATGCAGTTCTACTCAAGAGTAAGCAACTAAGCGAAATAAAGCCATGGAACGCTTATTTGCCTTCTATCTATGCATTCTGACACTCCAACAATGTTTTCTGCTTCAATTTGGCTCATTTTAAAAAGATGCTTATTTCTGGAGTGAATATGCAGTTCTACTCAAGAGTAAGCAACTAAGCGAAATAAAGCCATGGAACGCTTATTTGCCTTCTAACTATGCATTCTGACACTCCAACAATGTTTTCTGCTTCAATTTGGCTCATTTTAAAAAGATGCTTATTCCTGGAGTGAATATGCAGTTCTACTCAAGAGTAAGCAACTAAGCGAAATAAAGCCATGGAAGGCTTATTTGCCTTCTATCTATGCATTCTGACACTCCAACAATGTGTTTTGCTTCAATTTGACTCATTTGACAAATGTGCTTATTCCTGGAGTGAATATGCAGTTCTACTCAAGAGTAAGCAACTAAGCGAAATAAAGCCATGGAACCCTTATTTGCCTTCTATCTATGCATTCTGACACTCCAACAATGTGTTTTGCTTCAATTTGACTCATTTGACAAATGTGCTTATTCCTGGAGTGAATATGCAGTTCTACTCAAGAGTAAGCAACTAAGCGAAATAAAGCCATGGAACGCTTATTTGCCTTCTATCTATGCATTCTGACACTCCAACAATGTGTTTTGCTTCAATTTGACTCATTTGACAAATGTGCTTATTCCTGGAGTGAATATGCAGTTCTACTCAAGAGTAAGCAACTAAGCGAAATAAAGCCATGGAACGCTTATTTGCCCTCTATCTATGCATTCTGACACTCCAACAATGTGTTTTGCTTCAATTTGACTCATTTGACAAATGTGCTTATTCCTGGAGTGAATATGCAGTTCTACTCAAGAGTAAGCAACTAAGCGAAATAAAGCCATGGAACGCTTATATGCCCTCTATCTATGCATTCTGACACTCCAACAATGTGTTTTTTTTCAATCTGACTCATTTGACAAATGTGCTTATTCCTGGAGTGAATATGCAGTTCTACTCAAGAGTAAGCAACTAAGCGAAATAAAGCCATGGAACGCTTATTTGCCTTCTATCTATGCATTCTGACACTCCAACAATGTGTTTTGCTTCAATTTGACTCATTTGACAAATGTGCTTATTCCTGGAGTGAATATGCAGTTCTACTCAAGAGTAAGCAACTAAGCGAAATAAAGCCATGGAACGCTTATTTGCCATCTATCTATGCATTCTGACACTCCAACAATGTGTTTTGCTTCAATTTGACTCATTTGACAAAGGTGCGTATTCCTGGAGTGAATATGCAGTTCTACTCAAGAGTAAGCAACTAAGCGAAATAAAGCCATGGAAGGCTTATTTGCTTTCTATCTATGCATTCTGACACTCCAACAATGTGTTTTGCTTCAATCTGACATTTGACAAATGTGCTTATTCCTGGAGTGAATATGCAGTTCTACTCAAGAGTAAGCAACTAAGCGAAATAAAGCCATGGAACGCTTATTTGCGTTCTATCTATGCATTCTGACACTCCAACAATGTGTTTTGCTTCAATTTGACTCATTTGACAAATGTGCTTATTCCTGGAGTGAATATGCAGTTCTACTCAAGAGTAAGCAACTAAGCGAAATAAAGCCATGGAACGCTTATTTGCCTTCTATCTATGCATTCTGACACTCCAACAATGTGTTTTGCTTCAATTTGACTCATTTGACAAAGGTGCGTATTCCTGGAGTGAATATGCAGTTCTACTCAAGAGTAAGCAACTAAGCGGAATAAAGCCATGGAACGCTTATTTGCCTTCTATCTATGCATTCTGACACTCCAACAATGTTTTCTGCTTCAATTTGGCTCATTTTAAAAAGATGCTTATTTCTGGAGTGAATATGCAGTTCTACTCAAGAGTAAGCAACTAAGCGTAATAAAGCCATGGAACGCTTATTTGCCTTCTAACTATGCATTCTGACACTCCAACAATGTTTTCTGCTTCAATTTGGCTCATTTTAAAAAGATGCTTATTCCTGGAGTGAATATGCAGTTCTACTCAAGAGTAAGCAACTAAGCGAAATAAAGCCATGGAACGCTTATTTGCCTTCTATCTATGCATTCTGACACTCCAACAATGTGTTTTGCTTCAATTTGACTCATTTAACAAATGTGCTTATTCCTGGAGTGAATATGCAGTTCTACTCAAGAGTAAGCAACTAAGCGAAATAAAGCCATGGAACGCTTATTTGCCTTCTATCTATGCATTCTGACACTCCAACAATGTGTTTTGCTTCAATTTGACTCATTTGACAAATGTGCTTATTCCTGGAGTGAATATGCAGTTCTACTCAAGAGTAAGCAACTAAGCGAAATAAAGCCATGGAACGCTTATTTGCCCTCTATCTATGCATTCTGACACTCCAACAATGTGTTTTGCTTCAATTTGACTCATTTGACAAATGTGCTTATTCCTGGAGTGAATATGCAGTTCTACTCAAGAGTAAGCAACTAAGCGAAATAAAGCCATGGAACGCTTATTTGCTTTCTATCTATGCATTCTGACACTCCAACAATGTGTTTTGCTTCAATCTGACTCATTTGACAAATGTGCTTATTCCTGGAGTGAATATGCAGTTCTACTCAAGAGTAAGCAACTAAGCGAAATAAAGCCATGGAACGCTTATTTGCCTTCTATCTATGCATTCTGACACTCCAACAATGTGTTTTGCTTCAATTTGACTCATTTGACAAATGTGCTTATTCCTGGAGTGAATATGCAGTTCTACTCAAGAGTAAGCAACTAAGCGAAATAAAGCCATGGAACGCTTATTTGCCTTCTATCTATGCATTCTGACACTCCAACAATGTGTTTTGCTTCAATTTGACTCATTTGACAAAGGTGCGTATTCCTGGAGTGAATATGCAGTTCTACTCAAGAGTAAGCAACTAAGCGAAATAAAGCCATGGAACGCTTATTTGCCTTCTATCTATGCATTCTGACACTCCAACAATGTTTTCTGCTTCAATTTGGCTCATTTGACAAAGGTGCGTATTCCTGGAGTGAATATGCAGTTCTACTCAAGAGTAAGCAACTAAGCGAAATAAAGCCATGGAACGCTTATTTGCCTTCTATCTATGCATTCTGACACTCCAACAATGTGTTTTGCTTCAATTTGACTCATTTGACAAATGTGCTTATTCCTGGAGTGAATATGCAGTTCTACTCAAGAGTAAGCAACTAAGCGAAATAAAGCCATGGAAGGCTTATTTGCCTTCTATCTATGCATTCTGACACTCCAACAATGTGTTTTGCTTCAATTTGACTCATTTGACAAATGTGCTTATTCCTGGAGTGAATATGCAGTTCTACTCAAGAGTAAGCAACTAAGCGAAATAAAGCCATGGAACGCTTATTTGCCTTCTATCTATGCATTCTGACACTCCAACAATGTGTTTTGCTTCAATTTGACTCATTTGACAAATGTGCTTATTCCTGGAGTGAATATGCAGTTCTACTCAAGAGTAAGCAACTAAGCGAAATAAAGCCATGGAACGCTTATTTGCCTTCTATCTATGCATTCTGACACTCCAACAATGTGTTTTGCTTCAATTTGACTCATTTGACAAATGTGCTTATTCCTGGAGTGAATATGCAGTTCTACTCAAGAGTAAGCAACTAAGCGAAATAAAGCCATGGAACGCTTATTTGCCCTCTATCTATGCATTCTGACACTCCAACAATGTGTTTTGCTTCAATTTGACTCATTTGACAAATGTGCTTATTCCTGGAGTGAATATGCAGTTCTACTCAAGAGTAAGCAACTAAGCGAAATAAAGCCATGGAACGCTTATATGCCCTCTATCTATGCATTCTGACACTCCAACAATGTGTTTTTTTTTCAATCTGACTCATTTGACAAATGTGCTTATTCCTGGAGTGAATATGCAGTTCTACTCAAGAGTAAGCAACTAAGCGAAATAAAGCCATGGAACGCTTATTTGCCTTCTATCTATGCATTCTGACACTCCAACAATGTGTTTTGCTTCAATTTGACTCATTTGACAAATGTGCTTATTCCTGGAGTGAATATGCAGTTCTACTCAAGAGTAAGCAACTAAGCGAAATAAAGCCATGGAACGCTTATTTGCCATCTATCTATGCATTCTGACACTCCAACAATGTGTTTTGCTTCAATTTGACTCATTTGACAAAGGTGCGTATTCCTGGAGTGAATATGCAGTTCTACTCAAGAGTAAGCAACTAAGCGAAATAAAGCCATGGAAGGCTTATTTGCTTTCTATCTATGCATTCTGACACTCCAACAATGTGTTTTGCTTCAATCTGACATTTGACAAATGTGCTTATTCCTGGAGTGAATATGCAGTTCTACTCAAGAGTAAGCAACTAAGCGAAATAAAGCCATGGAACGCTTATTTGCCTTCTATCTATGCATTCTGACACTCCAACAATGTGTTTTGCTTCAATTTGACTCATTTGACAAATGTGCTTATTCCTGGAGTGAATATGCAGTTCTACTCAAGAGTAAGCAACTAAGCGAAATAAAGCCATGGAACGCTTATTTGCCTTCTATCTATGCATTCTGACACTCCAACAATGTGTTTTGCTTCAATTTGACTCATTTGACAAAGGTGCGTATTCCTGGAGTGAATATGCAGTTCTACTCAAGAGTAAGCAACTAAGCGAAATAAAGCCATGGAACGCTTATTTGCCTTCTATCTATGCATTCTGACACTCCAACAATGTTTTCTGCTTCAATTTGGCTCATTTTAAAAAGATGCTTATTTCTGGAGTGAATATGCAGTTCTACTCAAGAGTAAGCAACTAAGCGAAATAAAGCCATGGAACGCTTATTTGCCTTCTAACTATGCATTCTGACACTCCAACAATGTTTTCTGCTTCAATTTGGCTCATTTTAAAAAGATGCTTATTCCTGGAGTGAATATGCAGTTCTACTCAAGAGTAAGCAACTAAGCGAAATAAAGCCATGGAAGGCTTATTTGCCTTCTATCTATGCATTCTGACACTCCAACAATGTGTTTTGCTTCAATTTGACTCATTTGACAAATGTGCTTATTCCTGGAGTGAATATGCAGTTCTACTCAAGAGTAAGCAACTAAGCGAAATAAAGCCATGGAACGCTTATTTGCCTTCTATCTATGCATTCTGACACTCCAACAATGTGTTTTGCTTCAATTTGACTCATTTGACAAATGTGCTTATTCCTGGAGTGAATATGCAGTTCTACTCAAGAGTAAGCAACTAAGCGAAATAAAGCCATGGAACGCTTATTTGCCTTCTATCTATGCATTCTGACACTCCAACAATGTGTTTTGCTTCAATTTGACTCATTTGACAAATGTGCTTATTCCTGGAGTGAATATGCAGTTCTACTCAAGAGTAAGCAACTAAGCGAAATAAAGCCATGGAACGCTTATTTGCCTTCTATCTATGCATTCTGACACTCCAACAATGTGTTTTGCTTCAATTTGACTCATTTGACAAATGTGCTTATTCCTGGAGTGAATATGCAGTTCTACTCAAGAGTAAGCAACTAAGCGAAATAAAGCCATGGAACGCTTATTTGCCCTCTATCTATGCATTCTGACACTCCAACAATGTGTTTTGCTTCAATTTGACTCATTTGACAAATGTGCTTATTCCTGGAGTGAATATGCAGTTCTACTCAAGAGTAAGCAACTAAGCGAAATAAAGCCATGGAACGCTTATATGCCCTCTATCTATGCATTCTGACACTCCAACAATGTTTTTTTTTTTCAATCTGACTCATTTGACAAATGTGCTTATTCCTGGAGTGAATATGCAGTTCTACTCAAGAGTAAGCAACTAAGCGAAATAAAGCCATGGAACGCTTATTTGCCTTCTATCTATGCATTCTGACACTCCAACAATGTGTTTTGCTTCAATTTGACTCATTTGACAAATGTGCTTATTCCTGGAGTGAATATGCAGTTCTACTCAAGAGTAAGCAACTAAGCGAAATAAAGCCATGGAACGCTTATTTGCCTTCTATCTATGCATTCTGACACTCCAACAATGTGTTTTGCTTCAATTTGACTCATTTGACAAAGGTGCGTATTCCTGGAGTGAATATGCAGTTCTACTCAAGAGTAAGCAACTAAGCGAAATAAAGCCATGGAAGGCTTATTTGCTTTCTATCTATGCATTCTGACACTCCAACAATGTGTTTTGCTTCAATCTGACATTTGACAAATGTGCTTATTCCTGGAGTGAATATGCAGTTCTACTCAAGAGTAAGCAACTAAGCGAAATAAAGCCATGGAAGGCTTATTTGCCTTCTATCTATGCATTCTGACACTCCAACAATGTGTTTTGCTTCAATTTGACTCATTTGACAAATGTGCTTATTCCTGGAGTGAATATGCAGTTCTACTCAAGAGTAAGCAACTAAGCGAAATAAAGCCATGGAACGCTTATTTGCCTTCTATCTATGCATTCTGACACTCCAACAATGTGTTTTGCTTCAATTTGACTCATTTGACAAATGTGCTTATTCCTGGAGTGAATATGCAGTTCTACTCAAGAGTAAGCAACTAAGCGAAATAAAGCCATGGAACGCTTATTTGCCTTCTATCTATGCATTCTGACACTCCAACAATGTGTTTTGCTTCAATTTGACTCATTTGACAAATGTGCTTATTCCTGGAGTGAATATGCAGTTCTACTCAAGAGTAAGCAACTAAGCGAAATAAAGCCATGGAACGCTTATTTGCCCTCTATCTATGCATTCTGACACTCCAACAATGTGTTTTGCTTCAATTTGACTCATTTGACAAATGTGCTTATTCCTGGAGTGAATATGCAGTTCTACTCAAGAGTAAGCAACTAAGCGAAATAAAGCCATGGAACGCTTATATGCCCTCTATCTATGCATTCTGACACTCCAACAATGTGTTTTTTTTTCAATCTGACTCATTTGACAAATGTGCTTATTCCTGGAGTGAATATGCAGTTCTACTCAAGAGTAAGCAACTAAGCGAAATAAAGCCATGGAACGCTTATTTGCCTTCTATCTATGCATTCTGACACTCCAACAATGTGTTTTGCTTCAATTTGACTCATTTGACAAATGTGCTTATTCCTGGAGTGAATATGCAGTTCTACTCAAGAGTAAGCAACTAAGCGAAATAAAGCCATGGAACGCTTATTTGCCATCTCTCTATGCATTCTGACACTCCAACAATGTGTTTTGCTTCAATTTGACTCATTTGACAAAGGTGCGTATTCCTGGAGTGAATATGCAGTTCTACTCAAGAGTAAGCAACTAAGCGAAATAAAGCCATGGAAGGCTTATTTGCTTTCTATCTATGCATTCTGACACTCCAACAATGTGTTTTGCTTCAATCTGACATTTGACAAATGTGCTTATTCCTGGAGTGAATATGCAGTTCTACTCAAGAGTAAGCAACTAAGCGAAATAAAGCCATGGAACGCTTATTTGCCTTCTATCTATGCATTCTGACACTCCAACAATGTGTTTTGCTTCAATTTGACTCATTTGACAAATGTGCTTATTCCTGGAGTGAATATGCAGTTCTACTCAAGAGTAAGCAACTAAGCGAAATAAAGCCATGGAACGCTTATTTACCTTCTATCTATGCATTCTGACACTCCAACAATGTGTTTTGCTTCAATTTGACTCATTTGACAAAGGTGCGTATTCCTGGAGTGAATATGCAGTTCTACTCAAGAGTAAGCAACTAAGCGAAATAAAGCCATGGAACGCTTATTTGCCTTCTATCTATGCATTCTGACACTCCAACAATGTTTTCTGCTTCAATTTGGCTCATTTTAAAAAGATGCTTATTTCTGGAGTGAATATGCAGTTCTACTCAAGAGTAAGCAACTAAGCGAAATAAAGCCATGGAACGCTTATTTGCCTTCTAACTATGCATTCTGACACTCCAACAATGTTTTCTGCTTCAATTTGGCTCATTTTAAAAAGATGCTTATTCCTGGAGTGAATATGCAGTTCTACTCAAGAGTAAGCAACTAAGCGAAATAAAGCCATGGAAGGCTTATTTGCCTTCTATCTATGCATTCTGACACTCCAACAATGTGTTTTGCTTCAATTTGACTCATTTGACAAATGTGCTTATTCCTGGAGTGAATATGCAGTTCTACTCAAGAGTAAGCAACTAAGCGAAATAAAGCCATGGAACGCTTATTTGCCTTCTATCTATGCATTCTGACACTCCAACAATGTGTTTTGCTTCAATTTGACTCATTTGACAAATGTGCTTATTCCTGGAGTGAATATGCAGTTCTACTCAAGAGTAAGCAACTAAGCGAAATAAAGCCATGGAACGCTTATTTGCCTTCTATCTATGCATTCTGACACTCCAACAATGTGTTTTGCTTCAATTTGACTCATTTGACAAATGTGCTTATTCCTGGAGTGAATATGCAGTTCTACTCAAGAGTAAGCAACTAAGCGAAATAAAGCCATGGAACGCTTATTTGCCCTCTATCTATGCATTCTGACACTCCAACAATGTGTTTTGCTTCAATTTGACTCATTTGACAAATGTGCTTATTCCTGGAGTGAATATGCAGTTCTACTCAAGAGTAAGCAACTAAGCGAAATAAAGCCATGGAACGCTTATATGCCCTCTATCTATGCATTCTGACACTCCAACAATGTGTTTTTTTTCAATCTGACTCATTTGACAAATGTGCTTATTCCTGGAGTGAATATGCAGTTCTACTCAAGAGTAAGCAACTAAGCGAAATAAAGCCATGGAACGCTTATTTGCCTTCTATCTATGCATTCTGACACTCCAACAATGTGTTTTGCTTCAATTTGACTCATTTGACAAATGTGCTTATTCCTGGAGTGAATATGCAGTTCTACTCAAGAGTAAGCAACTAAGCGAAATAAAGCCATGGAACGCTTATTTGCCATCTATCTATGCATTCTGACACTCCAACAATGTGTTTTGCTTCAATTTGACTCATTTGACAAAGGTGCGTATTCCTGGAGTGAATATGCAGTTCTACTCAAGAGTAAGCAACTAAGCGAAATAAAGCCATGGAAGGCTTATTTGCTTTCTATCTATGCATTCTGACACTCCAACAATGTGTTTTGCTTCAATCTGACATTTGACAAATGTGCTTATTCCTGGAGTGAATATGCAGTTCTACTCAAGAGTAAGCAACTAAGCGAAATAAAGCCATGGAACGCTTATTTGCGTTCTATCTATGCATTCTGACACTCCAACAATGTGTTTTGCTTCAATTTGACTCATTTGACAAATGTGCTTATTCCTGGAGTGAATATGCAGTTCTACTCAAGAGTAAGCAACTAAGCGAAATAAAGCCATGGAACGCTTATTTGCCTTCTATCTATGCATTCTGACACTCCAACAATGTGTTTTGCTTCAATTTGACTCATTTGACAAAGGTGCGTATTCCTGGAGTGAATATGCAGTTCTACTCAAGAGTAAGCAACTAAGCGGAATAAAGCCATGGAACGCTTATTTGCCTTCTATCTATGCATTCTGACACTCCAACAATGTTTTCTGCTTCAATTTGGCTCATTTTAAAAAGATGCTTATTTCTGGAGTGAATATGCAGTTCTACTCAAGAGTAAGCAACTAAGCGAAATAAAGCCATGGAACGCTTATTTGCCTTCTAACTATGCATTCTGACACTCCAACAATGTTTTCTGCTTCAATTTGGCTCATTTTAAAAAGATGCTTATTCCTGGAGTGAATATGCAGTTCTACTCAAGAGTAAGCAACTAAGCGAAATAAAGCCATGGAACGCTTATTTGCCTTCTATCTATGCATTCTGACACTCCAACAATGTGTTTTGCTTCAATTTGACTCATTTGACAAATGTGCTTATTCCTGGAGTGAATATGCAGTTCTACTCAAGAGTAAGCAACTAAGCGAAATAAAGCCATGGAACGCTTATTTGCCTTCTATCTATGCATTCTGACACTCCAACAATGTGTTTTGCTTCAATTTGACTCATTTGACAAATGTGCTTATTCCTGGAGTGAATATGCAGTTCTACTCAAGAGTAAGCAACTAAGCGAAATAAAGCCATGGAACGCTTATTTGCCTTCTATCTATGCATTCTGACACTCCAACAATGTGTTTTGCTTCAATTTGACTCATTTGACAAATGTGCTTATTCCTGGAGTGAATATGCAGTTCTACTCAAGAGTAAGCAACTAAGCGAAATAAAGCCATGGAACGCTTATTTGCCCTCTATCTATGCATTCTGACACTCCAACAATGTGTTTTGCTTCAATTTGACTCATTTGACAAATGTGCTTATTCCTGGAGTGAATATGCAGTTCTACTCAAGAGTAAGCAACTAAGCGAAATAAAGCCATGGAACGCTTATATGCCCTCTATCTATGCATTCTGACACTCCAACAATGTGTTTTTTTTCAATCTGACTCATTTGACAAATGTGCTTATTCCTGGAGTGAATATGCAGTTCTACTCAAGAGTAAGCAACTAAGCGAAATAAAGCCATGGAACGCTTATTTGCCTTCTATCTATGCATTCTGACACTCCAACATAGTGTTTTGCTTCAATTTGACTCATTTGACAAATGTGCGTATTCCTGGAGTGAATATGCAGTTCTACTCAAGAGTAAGCAACTAAGCGAAATAAAGCCATGGAACGCTTATTTGCCTTCTATCTATGCATTCTGACACTCCAACAATGTTTTCTGCTTCAATTTGGCTCATTTTAAAAAGATGCTTATTTCTGGAGTGAATATGCAGTTCTACTCAAGAGTAAGCAACTAAGCGAAATAAAGCCATGGAACGCTTATTTGCCTTCTAACTATGCATTCTGACACTCCAACAATGTTTTCTGCTTCAATTTGGCTCATTTTAAAAAGATGCTTATCTCTGGAGTGAATATGCAGTTCTACTCAAGAGTAAGCAACTAAGCGAAATAAAGCCATGGAACGCTTATTTGCCCTCTATCTATGCATTCTGACACTCCAACAATGTGTTTTGCTTCAATTTGACTCATTTGACAAATGTGCTTATTCCTGGAGTGAATATGCAGTTCTACTCAAGAGTAAGCAACTAAGCGAAATAAAGCCATGGAACGCTTATTTGACTTCTATCTATGCATTCTGACACTCCAACAATGTGTTTTGCTTCAATTTGACTCATTTGACAATGGTGCGTATTCCTGGAGTGAATATGCAGTTCTACTCGTGAGTAAGCAACTAAGCGAAATAAAGCCATGGAACGCTTATATGCCTTCTATCTATGCATTCTGACACTCCAACAATGTGTTTTGCTTCAATTTGACTCATTTGACAAAGGTGCGTATTCCTGGAGTGAATATGCAGTTCTACTCAAGAGTAAGCAACTAAGCGAAATAAAGCCATGGAACGCTTATTTGCCTTCTATCTATGCATTCTGAAACTCCAACAATGTGTTTTGCTTCAATTTGACTCATTTGACAAAGGTGCGTATTCCTGGAGTGAATATGCAGTTCTACTCAAGAGTAAGCAACTAAGCGAAATAAAGCCATGGAACGCTTATTTGCCCTCTATCTATGCATTCTGACACTCCAACAATGTGTTTTGCTTCAATCTGACTCATTTGACAAATGTGCTTATTCCTGGAGTGAATATGCAGTTCTACTCAAGAGTAAGCAACTAAGCGAAATAAAGCCATGGAACGCTTATTTGCCTTCTATCTATGCATTCTGACACTCCAACAATGTGCTTTGCTTCAATTTGACTCATTTGACAAATGTGCTTATTCCTGGAGTGAATATGCAGTTCTACTCAAGAGTAAGCAACTAAGCGAAATAAAGCCATGGAACGCTTATTTGCCTTCTATCTATGCATTCTGACACTCCAACAATGTGTTTTGCTTCAATTTGACTCATTTGACAAAGGTGCGTATTCCTGGAGTGAATATGCAGTTCTACTCAAGAGTAAGCAACTAAGCGAAATAAAGCCATGGAACGCTTATTTGCCTTCTATCTATGCATTCTGACACTCCAACAATGTTTTCTGCTTCAATTTGGCTCATTTGACAAAGGTGCGTATTCCTGGAGTGAATATGCAGTTCTACTCAAGAGTAAGCAACTAAGCGAAATAAAGCCATGGAACGCTTATTTGCCTTCTATCTATGCATTCTGACACTCCAACAATGTGTTTTGCTTCAATTTGACTCATTTGACAAATGTGCTTATTCCTGGAGAGAATATGCAGTTCTACTCAAGAGTAAGCAACTAAGCGAAATAAAGCCATGGAAGGCTTATTTGCCTTCTATCTATGCATTCTGACACTACAACAATGTGTTTTGCTTCAATTTGACTCATTTGACAAAGGTGCGTATTCCTGGAGTGAATATGCAGTTCTACTCAAGAGTGAGCAACTAAGCGAAATAAAGCCATGGAACGCTTACTTGCCTTCTATCTATGCATTCTGACACTCCAACAATGTGTTTTGCTTCAATCTGACTCATTTGACAAATGTGCTTATTCCTGGAGTGAATATGCAGTTCTACTCAAGAGTAAGCAACTAAGCGAAATAAAGCCATGGAACGCTTATTCGCCTTCTATCTATGCATTCTGACACTCCAACAATGTGTTTTGCTTCAATTTGACTCATTTGACAAAGGTGCGTATTCCTGGAGTGAATATGCAGTTCTACTCAAGAGTGAGCAACTAAGCGAAATAAAGCCATGGAACGCTTATTTGCCTTCTATGTATGCATTCTGACACTCCAACAATGTGTTTTGCTTCAATTTGACTCATTTGACAAATGTGCTTATTCCTGGAGTGAATATGCAGTTCTACTCAAGAGTAAGCAACTAAGGGAAATAAAGCCATGGAAGGCTTATTTGCCTTCTATCTATGCATTCTGACACTCCAACAATGTGTTTTGCTTCAATTTGACTCATTTGACAAAGGTGCGTATTCCTGGAGTGAATATGCAGTTCTACTCAAGAGTGAGCAACTAAGCGAAATAAAGCCATGGAACGCTTACTTGCCTTCTATCTATGCATTCTGACACTCCAACAATGTGTTTTGCTTCAATCTGACTCATTTGACAAATGTGCTTATTCCTGGAGTGAATATGCAGTTCTACTCAAGAGTAAGCAACTAAGCGAAATAAAGCCATGGAACGCTTATTCGCCTTCTATCTATGCATTCCGACACTCCAACAATGTGTTTTGCTTCAATTTGACTCATTTGACAAATGTGCTTATTCCTGGAGTGAATATGCAGTTCTACTCAAGAGTAAGCAACTAAGCGAAATAAAGCCATGGAACGCTTATTTGCCTTCTATCTATGCATTCTGACACTCCAACAATGTGTTTTGCTTCAATTTGACTCATTTGACAAAGGTGCGTATTCCTGGAGTGAATATGCAGTTCTACTCAAGAGTAAGCAACTAAGCGAAATAAAGCCATGGAACGCTTATTTGCCTTCTAACTATGCATTCTGACACTCCAACAATGTTTTCTGCTTCAATTTGGCTCATTTTAAAAAGATGCTTATTCCTGGAGTGAATATGCAGTTCTACTCAAGAGTAAGCAACTAAGCGAAATAAAGCCATGGAACGCTTATTTGCCTTCTATCTATGCATTCTGACACTCCAACAATGTGTTTTGCTTCAATTTGACTCATTTGACAAATGTGCTTATTCCTGGAGTGAATATGCAGTTCTACTCAAGAGTAAGCAACTAAGCGAAATAAAGCCATGGAACGCTTATTTGCCTTCTATCTATGCATTCTGACACTCCAACAATGTGTTTTGCTTCAATCTGACTCATTTGACAAATGTGCTTATTCCTGGAGTGAATATGCAGTTCTACTCAAGAGTAAGCAACTAAGCGAAATAAAGCCATGGAACGCTTATTTGCCTTCTATCTATGCATTCTGACACTCCAACAATGTGTTTTGCTTCAATTTGACTCATTTGACAAATGTGCTTATTCCTGGAGTGAATATGCAGTTCTACTCGTGAGTAAGCAACTAAGCGAAATAAAGCCATGGAACGCTTATATGCCTTCTATCTATGCATTCTGACACTCCAACAATGTGTTTTGCTTCAATTTGACTCATTTGACAAAGGTGCGTATTCCTGGAGTGAATATGCAGTTCTACTCAAGAGTAAGCAACTAAGCGAAATAAAGCCATGGAACGCTTATTTGCCTTCTATCTATGCATTCTGACACTCCAACAATGTGTTTTGCTTCAATTTGACTCATTTGACAAAGGTGCGTATTCCTGGAGTGAATATGCAGTTCTACTCAAGAGTAAGCAACTAAGCGAAATAAAGCCATGGAACGCTTATTTGCCTTCTATCTATGCATTCTGACACTCCAACAATGTTTTCTGCTTCAATTTGGCTCATTTGACAAAGGTGCGTATTCCTGGAGTGAATATGCAGTTCTACTGAAGAGTAAGCAACTAAGCGAAATAAAGCCATGGAACGCTTATTTGCCTTCTATCTATGCATTCTGACACTCCAACAATGTGTTTTGCTTCAATTTGACTCATTTGACAAATGTGCTTATTCCTGGAGTGAATATGCAGTTCTACTCAAGAGTAAGCAACTAAGCGAAATAAAGCCATGGAAGGCTTATTTGCCTTCTATCTATGCATTCTGACACTCCAACAATGTGTTTTGCTTCAATTTGACTCATTTGACAAAGGTGCGTATTCCTGGAGTGAATATGCAGTTCTACTCAAGAGTGAGCAACTAAGCGAAATAAAGCCATGGAACGCTTACTTGCCTTCTATCTATGCATTCTGACACTCCAACAATGTGTTTTGCTTCAATCTGACTCATTTGACAAATGTGCTTATTCCTGGAGTGAATATGCAGTTCTACTCAAGAGTAAGCAACTAAGCGAAATAAAGCCATGGAACGCTTATTCGCCTTCTATCTATGCATTCTGACACTCCAACAATGTGTTTTGCTTCAATTTGACTCATTTGACAAAGGTGCGTATTCCTGGAGTGAATATGCAGTTCTACTCAAGAGTGAGCAACTAAGAGAAATAAAGCCATGGAACGCTTATTTGCCTTCCATCTATGCATTCTGACACTCCAACAATGTGTTTTGCTTCAATCTGACTCATTTGACAAATGTGCTTATTCCTGGAGTGAATATGCAGTTCTACTCAAGAGTAAGCAACTAAGCGAAATAAAGCCATGGAACGCTTATTCGCCTTCTATCTATGCATTCCGACACTCCAACAATGTGTTTTGCTTCAATTTGACTCATTTGACAAATGTGCTTATTCCTGGAGTGAATATGCAGTTCTACTCAAGAGTAAGCAACTAAGCGAAATAAAGCCATGGAACGCTTATTTGCCTTCTATCTATGCATTCTGACACTCCAACAATGTGTTTTGCTTCAATTTGACTCATTTGACAAAGGTGCGTATTCCTGGAGTGAATATGCAGTTCTACTCAAGAGTAAGCAACTAAGCGAAATAAAGCCATGGAACGCTTATTTGCCTTCTAACTATGCATTCTGACACTCCAACAATGTTTTCTGCTTCAATTTGGCTCATTTTAAAAAGATGCTTATTCCTGGAGTGAATATGCAGTTCTACTCAAGAGTAAGCAACTAAGCGAAATAAAGCCATGGAACGCTTATTTGCCTTCTATCTATGCATTCTGACACTCCAACAATGTGTTTTGCTTCAATTTGACTCATTTGACAAATGTGCTTATTCCTGGAGTGAATATGCAGTTCTACTCAAGAGTAAGCAACTAAGCGAAATAAAGCCATGGAACGCTTATTTGCCTTCTATCTATGCATTCTGACACTCCAACAATGTGTTTTGCTTCAATCTGACTCATTTGACAAATGTGCTTATTCCTGGAGTGAATATGCAGTTCTACTCAAGAGTAAGCAACTAAGCGAAATAAAGCCATGGAACGCTTATTTGCCTTCTATCTATGCATTCTGACACTCCAACAATGTGTTTTGCTTCAATTTGACTCATTTGACAAATGTGCTTATTCCTGGAGTGAATATGCAGTTCTACTCAAGAGTAAGCAACTAAGCGAAATAAAGCCATGGAACGCTTATTTGCCTTCTATCTATGCATTCTGACACTCCAACAATGTGTTTTGCTTCAATTTGACTCATTTGACAAAGGTGCGTATTCCTGGAGTGAATATGCAGTTCTACTCAAGAGTAAGCAACTAAGCGAAATAAAGCCATGGAACGCTTATTTGCCCTCTATCTATGCATTCTGACACTCCAACAATGTGTTTTGCTTCAATTTGACTCATTTGACAAATGTGCTTATTCCTGGAGTGAATATGCAGTTCTACTCAAGAGTAAGCAACTAAGCGAAATAAAGCCATGGAACGCTTATTTGCCTTCTATCTATGCATTCTGACACTCCAACAAAGTGTTTTGCTTCAATTTGACTCATTTGACAATGGTGCGTATTCCTGGAGTGAATATGCAGTTCTACTCGTGAGTAAGCAACTAAGCGAAATAAAGCCATGGAACGCTTATATGCCTTCTATCTATGCATTCTGACACTCCAACAATGTGTTTTGCTTCAATTTGACTCATTTGACAAAGGTGCGTATTCCTGGAGTGAATATGCAGTTCTACTCAAGAGTAAGCAACTAAGCGAAATAAAGCCATGGAACGCTTATTTGCCTTCTATCTATGCATTCTGACACTCCAACAATGTGTTTTGCTTCAATTTGACTCATTTGACAAAGGTGCGTATTCCTGGAGTGAATATGCAGTTCTACTCAAGAGTAAGCAACTAAGCGAAATAAAGCCATGGAACGCTTATTTGCCCTCTATCTATGCATTCTGACACTCCAACAATGTGTTTTGCTTCAATTTGACTCATTTGACAAATGTGCTTATTCCTGGAGTGAATATGCAGTTCTACTCAAGAGTAAGCAACTAAGCGAAATAAAGCCATGGAACGCTTATTTGCCTTCTATCTATGCATTCTGACACTCCAACAATGTGTTTTGCTTCAATTTGACTCATTTGACAAAGGTGCTTATTCCTGGAGTGAATATGCAGTTCTACTCAAGAGTAAGCAACTAAGCGAAATAAAGCCATGGAACGCTTATTTGCCTTCTATCTATGCATTCTGACACTCCAACAATGTGTTTTGCTTCAATTTGACTCATTTGACAAAGGTGCGTATTCCTGGAGTGAATATGCAGTTCTACTCAAGAGTAAGCAACTAAGCGAAATAAAGCCATGGAACGCTTATTTGCCTTCTATCTATGCATTCTGACACTCCAACAATGTTTTCTGCTTCAATTTGGCTCATTTGACAAATGTGCTTATTCCTGGAGTGAATATGCAGTTCTACTCAAGAGTAAGCAACTAAGCGAAATAAAGCCATGGAACGCTTATTCGCCTTCTATCTATGCATTCTGACACTCCAACAATGTGTTTTGCTTCAATTTGACTCATTTGACAAATGTGCTTATTCCTGGAGTGAATATGCAGTTCTACTCAAGAGTAAGCAACTAAGCGAAATAAAGCCATGGAACGCTTATTTGCCTTCTATCTATGCATTCTGACACTCCAACAATGTGTTTTGCTTCAATTTGACTCATTTGACAAATGTGCTTATTCCTGGAGTGAATATGCAGTTCTACTCAAGAGTAAGCAACTAAGCGAAATAAAGCCATGGAACGCTTATTTGCCTTCTAACTATGCATTCTGACACTCCAACAATGTTTTCTGCTTCAATTTGGCTCATTTTAAAAAGATGCTTATTCCTGGAGTGAATATGCAGTTCTACTCAAGAGTAAGCAACTAAGCGAAATAAAGCCATGGAACGCTTATTTGCCTTCTATCTATGCATTCTGACACTCCAACAATGTGTTTTGCTTCAATCTGACTCATTTGACAAATGTGCTTATTCCTGGAGTGAATATGCAGTTCTACTCAAGAGTAAGCAACTAAGCGAAATAAAGCCATGGAACGCTTATTTGCCTTCTATCTATGCATTCTGACACTCCAACAATGTGTTTTGCTTCAATTTGACTCATTTGACAAATGTGCTTATTCCTGGAGTGAATATGCAGTTCTACTCAAGAGTAAGCAACTAAGCGAAATAAAGCCATGGAACGCTTATTTGCCTTCTATCTATGCATTCTGACACTCCAACAATGTGTTCTGCTTCAATGTGGCTCATTTGACAAAGGTGCGTATTCCTGGAGTGAATATGCAGTTCTACTCAAGAGTAAGCAACTAAGCGAAATAAAGCCATGGAACGCTTATTTGCCATCTATCTATGCATTCTGACACTCCAACAATGTGTTTTGCTTCAATTTGACTCATTTGACAAAGGTGCGTATTCCTGGAGTGAATATGCAGTTCTACTCAAGAGTAAGCAACTAAGCGAAATAAAGCCATGGAACGCTTATTTGCCTTCTATCTATGCATTCTGACACTCCAACAATGTTTTCTGCTTCAATTTGGCTCATTTTAAAAAGATGCTTATTTCTGGAGTGAATATGCAGTTCTACTCAAGAGTAAGCAACTAAGCGAAATAAAGCCATGGAACGCTTATTTGCCTTCTAACTATGCATTCTGACACTCCAACAATGTTTTCTGCTTCAATTTGGCTCATTTTAAAAAGATGCTTATCTCTGGAGTGAATATGCAGTTCTACTCAAGAGTAAGCAACTAAGCGAAATAAAGCCATGGAACGCTTATTTGCCCTCTATCTATGCATTCTGACACTCCAACAATGTGTTTTGCTTCAATTTGACTCATTTGACAAATGTGCTTATTCCTGGAGTGAATATGCAGTTCTACTCAAGAGTAAGCAACTAAGCGAAATAAAGCCATGGAACGCTTATTTGACTTCTATCTATGCATTCTGACACTCCAACAATGTGTTTTGCTTCAATTTGACTCATTTGACAATGGTGCGTATTCCTGGAGTGAATATGCAGTTCTACTCGTGAGTAAGCAACTAAGCGAAATAAAGCCATGGAACGCTTATATGCCTTCTATCTATGCATTCTGACACTCCAACAATGTGTTTTGCTTCAATTTGACTCATTTGACAAAGGTGCGTATTCCTGGAGTGAATATGCAGTTCTACTCAAGAGTAAGCAACTAAGCGAAATAAAGCCATGGAACGCTTATTTGCCTTCTATCTATGCATTCTGAAACTCCAACAATGTGTTTTGCTTCAATTTGACTCATTTGACAAAGGTGCGTATTCCTGGAGTGAATATGCAGTTCTACTCAAGAGTAAGCAACTAAGCGAAATAAAGCCATGGAACGCTTATTTGCCCTCTATCTATGCATTCTGACACTCCAACAATGTGTTTTGCTTCAATCTGACTCATTTGACAAATGTGCTTATTCCTGGAGTGAATATGCAGTTCTACTCAAGAGTAAGCAACTAAGCGAAATAAAGCCATGGAACGCTTATTTGCCTTCTATCTATGCATTCTGACACTCCAACAATGTGCTTTGCTTCAATTTGACTCATTTGACAAATGTGCTTATTCCTGGAGTGAATATGCAGTTCTACTCAAGAGTAAGCAACTAAGCGAAATAAAGCCATGGAACGCTTATTTGCCTTCTATCTATGCATTCTGACACTCCAACAATGTGTTTTGCTTCAATTTGACTCATTTGACAAAGGTGCTTATTCCTGGAGTGAATATGCAGTTCTACTCAAGAGTAAGCAACTAAGCGAAATAAAGCCATGGAACGCTTATTTGCCTTCTATCTATGCATTCTGACACTCCAACAATGTGTTTTGCTTCAATTTGACTCATTTGACAAAGGTGCGTATTCCTGGAGTGAATATGCAGTTCTACTCAAGAGTAAGCAACTAAGCGAAATAAAGCCATGGAACGCTTATTTGCCTTCTATCTATGCATTCTGACACTCCAACAATGTTTTCTGCTTCAATTTGGCTCATTTGACAAAGGTGCTTATTCCTGGAGTGAATATGCAGTTCTACTCAAGAGTAAGCAACTAAGCGAAATAAAGCCATGGAACGCTTATTTGCCTTCTATCTATGCATTCTGACACTCCAACAATGTGTTTTGCTTCAATTTGACTCATTTGACAAATGTGCTTATTCCTGGAGTGAATATGCAGTTCTACTCAAGAGTAAGCAACTAAGCGAAATAAAGCCATGGAAGGCTTATTTGCCTTCTATCTATGCATTCTGACACTCGAACAATGTGTTTTGCTTCAATTTGACTCATTTGACAAAGGTGCGTATTCCTGGAGTGAATATGCAGTTCTACTCAAGAGTGAGCAACTAAGCGAAATAAAGCCATGGAACGCTTATTTGCCTTCTATCTATGCATTCTGACACTCCAACAATGTGTTTTGCTTCAATCTGACTCATTTGACAAATGTGCTTATTCCTGGAGTGAATATGCAGTTCTACTCAAGAGTAAGCAACTAAGCGAAATAAAGCCATGGAACGCTTATTCGCCTTCTATCTATGCATTCTGACACTCCAACAATGTGTTTTGCTTCAATTTGACTCATTTGACAAATGTGCTTATTCCTGGAGTGAATATGCAGTTCTACTCAAGAGTAAGCAACTAAGCGAAATAAAGCCATGGAACGCTTATTTGCCTTCTATCTATGCATTCTGACACTCCAACAATGTGTTTTGCTTCAATTTGACTCATTTGACAAATGTGCTTATTCCTGGAGTGAATATGCAGTTCTACTCAAGAGTAAGCAACTAAGCGAAATAAAGCCATGGAACGCTTATTTGCCTTCTAACTATGCATTCTGACACTCCAACAATGTTTTCTGCTTCAATTTGGCTCATTTTAAAAAGATGCTTATTCCTGGAGTGAATATGCAGTTCTACTCAAGAGTAAGCAACTAAGCGAAATAAAGCCATGGAACGCTTATTTGCCTTCTATCTATGCATTCTGACACACCAACAATGTGTTTTGCTTCAATTTGACTCATTTGACAAATGTGCTTATTCCTGGAGTGAATATGCAGTTCTACTCAAGAGTAAGCAACTAAGCGAAATAAAGCCATGGAACGCTTATTTGCCTTCTATCTATGCATTCTGACACTCCAACAATGTGTTTTGCTTCAATCTGACTCATTTGACAAATGTGCTTATTCCTGGAGTGAATATGCAGTTCTACTCAAGAGTAAGCAACTAAGCGAAATAAAGCCATGGAACGCTTATTTGCCTTCTATCTATGCATTCTGACACTCCAACAATGTGTTTTGCTTCAATTTGACTCATTTGACAAATGTGCTTATTCCTGGAGTGAATATGCAGTTCTACTCAAGAGTAAGCAACTAAGCGAAATAAAGCCATGGAACGCTTATTTGCCTTCTATCTATGCATTCTGACACTCCAACAATGTGTTCTGCTTCAATGTGGCTCATTTGACAAAGGTGCGTATTCCTGGAGTGAATATGCAGTTCTACTCAAGAGTAAGCAACTAAGCGAAATAAAGCCATGGAACGCTTATTTGCCATCTATCTATGCATTCTGACACTCCAACAATGTGTTTTGCTTCAATTTGACTCATTTGACAAAGGTGCGTATTCCTGGAGTGAATATGCAGTTCTACTCAAGAGTAAGCAACTAAGCGAAATAAAGCCATGGAACGCTTATTTGCCTTCTATCTATGCATTCTGACACTCCAACAATGTTTTCTGCTTCAATTTGGCTCATTTTAAAAAGATGCTTATTTCTGGAGTGAATATGCAGTTCTACTCAAGAGTAAGCAACTAAGCGAAATAAAGCCATGGAACGCTTATTTGCCTTCTAACTATGCATTCTGACACTCCAACAATGTTTTCTGCTTCAATTTGGCTCATTTTAAAAAGATGCTTATCTCTGGAGTGAATATGCAGTTCTACTCAAGAGTAAGCAACTAAGCGAAATAAAGCCATGGAACGCTTATTTGCCCTCTATCTATGCATTCTGACACTCCAACAATGTGTTTTGCTTCAATTTGACTCATTTGACAAATGTGCTTATTCCTGGAGTGAATATGCAGTTCTACTCAAGAGTAAGCAACTAAGCGAAATAAAGCCATGGAACGCTTATTTGACTTCTATCTATGCATTCTGACACTCCAACAATGTGTTTTGCTTCAATTTGACTCATTTGACAATGGTGCGTATTCCTGGAGTGAATATGCAGTTCTACTCGTGAGTAAGCAACTAAGCGAAATAAAGCCATGGAACGCTTATATGCCTTCTATCTATGCATTCTGACACTCCAACAATGTGTTTTGCTTCAATTTGACTCATTTGACAAAGGTGCGTATTCCTGGAGTGAATATGCAGTTCTACTCAAGAGTAAGCAACTAAGCGAAATAAAGCCATGGAACGCTTATTTGCCTTCTATCTATGCATTCTGAAACTCCAACAATGTGTTTTGCTTCAATTTGACTCATTTGACAAAGGTGCGTATTCCTGGAGTGAATATGCAGTTCTACTCAAGAGTAAGCAACTAAGCGAAATAAAGCCATGGAACGCTTATTTGCCCTCTATCTATGCATTCTGACACTCCAACAATGTGTTTTGCTTCAATCTGACTCATTTGACAAATGTGCTTATTCCTGGAGTGAATATGCAGTTCTACTCAAGAGTAAGCAACTAAGCGAAATAAAGCCATGGAACGCTTATTTGCCTTCTATCTATGCATTCTGACACTCCAACAATGTGCTTTGCTTCAATTTGACTCATTTGACAAATGTGCTTATTCCTGGAGTGAATATGCAGTTCTACTCAAGAGTAAGCAACTAAGCGAAATAAAGCCATGGAACGCTTATTTGCCTTCTATCTATGCATTCTGACACTCCAACAATGTGTTTTGCTTCAATTTGACTCATTTGACAAAGGTGCGTATTCCTGGAGTGAATATGCAGTTCTACTCAAGAGTAAGCAACTAAGCGAAATAAAGCCATGGAACGCTTATTTGCCTTCTATCTATGCATTCTGACACTCCAACAATGTTTTCTGCTTCAATTTGGCTCATTTGACAAAGGTGCGTATTCCTGGAGTGAATATGCAGTTCTACTCAAGAGTAAGCAACTAAGCGAAATAAAGCCATGGAACGCTTATTTGCCTTCTATCTATGCATTCTGACACTCCAACAATGTGTTTTGCTTCAATTTGACTCATTTGACAAATGTGCTTATTCCTGGAGTGAATATGCAGTTCTACTCAAGAGTAAGCAACTAAGCGAAATAAAGCCATGGAAGGCTTATTTGCCTTCTATCTATGCATTCTGACACTACAACAATGTGTTTTGCTTCAATTTGACTCATTTGACAAAGGTGCGTATTCCTGGAGTGAATATGCAGTTCTACTCAAGAGTGAGCAACTAAGCGAAATAAAGCCATGGAACGCTTACTTGCCTTCTATCTATGCATTCTGACACTCCAACAATGTGTTTTGCTTCAATCTGACTCATTTGACAAATGTGCTTATTCCTGGAGTGAATATGCAGTTCTACTCAAGAGTAAGCAACTAAGCGAAATAAAGCCATGGAACGCTTATTCGCCTTCTATCTATGCATTCTGACACTCCAACAATGTGTTTTGCTTCAATTTGACTCATTTGACAAAGGTGCGTATTCCTGGAGTGAATATGCAGTTCTACTCAAGAGTGAGCAACTAAGCGAAATAAAGCCATGGAACGCTTATTTGCCTTCTATCTATGCATTCTGACACTCCAACAATGTGTTTTGCTTCAATTTGACTCATTTGACAAATGTGCTTATTCCTGGAGTGAATATGCAGTTCTACTCAAGAGTAAGCAACTAAGCGAAATAAAGCCATGGAAGGCTTATTTGCCTTCTATCTATGCATTCTGACACTCCAACAATGTGTTTTGCTTCAATTTGACTCATTTGACAAAGGTGCGTATTCCTGGAGTGAATATGCAGTTCTACTCAAGAGTGAGCAACTAAGCGAAATAAAGCCATGGAACGCTTACTTGCCTTCTATCTATGCATTCTGACACTCCAACAATGTGTTTTGCTTCAATCTGACTCATTTGACAAATGTGCTTATTCCTGGAGTGAATATGCAGTTCTACTCAAGAGTAAGCAACTAAGCGAAATAAAGCCATGGAACGCTTATTCGCCTTCTATCTATGCATTCCGACACTCCAACAATGTGTTTTGCTTCAATTTGACTCATTTGACAAATGTGCTTATTCCTGGAGTGAATATGCAGTTCTACTCAAGAGTAAGCAACTAAGCGAAATAAAGCCATGGAACGCTTATTTGCCTTCTATCTATGCATTCTGACACTCCAACAATGTGTTTTGCTTCAATTTGACTCATTTGACAAAGGTGCGTATTCCTGGAGTGAATATGCAGTTCTACTCAAGAGTAAGCAACTAAGCGAAATAAAGCCATGGAACGCTTATTTGCCTTCTAACTATGCATTCTGACACTCCAACAATGTTTTCTGCTTCAATTTGGCTCATTTTAAAAAGATGCTTATTCCTGGAGTGAATATGCAGTTCTACTCAAGAGTAAGCAACTAAGCGAAATAAAGCCATGGAACGCTTATTTGCCTTCTATCTATGCATTCTGACACTCCAACAATGTGTTTTGCTTCAATTTGACTCATTTGACAAATGTGCTTATTCCTGGAGTGAATATGCAGTTCTACTCAAGAGTAAGCAACTAAGCGAAATAAAGCCATGGAACGCTTATTTGCCTTCTATCTATGCATTCTGACACTCCAACAATGTGTTTTGCTTCAATCTGACTCATTTGACAAATGTGCTTATTCCTGGAGTGAATATGCAGTTCTACTCAAGAGTAAGCAACTAAGCGAAATAAAGCCATGGAACGCTTATTTGCCTTCTATCTATGCATTCTGACACTCCAACAATGTGTTTTGCTTCAATTTGACTCATTTGACAAATGTGCTTATTCCTGGAGTGAATATGCAGTTCTACTCGTGAGTAAGCAACTAAGCGAAATAAAGCCATGGAACGCTTATATGCCTTCTATCTATGCATTCTGACACTCCAACAATGTGTTTTGCTTCAATTTGACTCATTTGACAAAGGTGCGTATTCCTGGAGTGAATATGCAGTTCTACTCAAGAGTAAGCAACTAAGCGAAATAAAGCCATGGAACGCTTATTTGCCTTCTATCTATGCATTCTGACACTCCAACAATGTGTTTTGCTTCAATTTGACTCATTTGACAAAGGTGCGTATTCCTGGAGTGAATATGCAGTTCTACTCAAGAGTAAGCAACTAAGCGAAATAAAGCCATGGAACGCTTATTTGCCTTCTATCTATGCATTCTGACACTCCAACAATGTTTTCTGCTTCAATTTGGCTCATTTGACAAAGGTGCGTATTCCTGGAGTGAATATGCAGTTCTACTGAAGAGTAAGCAACTAAGCGAAATAAAGCCATGGAACGCTTATTTGCCTTCTATCTATGCATTCTGACACTCCAACAATGTGTTTTGCTTCAATTTGACTCATTTGACAAATGTGCTTATTCCTGGAGTGAATATGCAGTTCTACTCAAGAGTAAGCAACTAAGCGAAATAAAGCCATGGAAGGCTTATTTGCCTTCTATCTATGCATTCTGACACTCCAACAATGTGTTTTGCTTCAATTTGACTCATTTGACAAAGGTGCGTATTCCTGGAGTGAATATGCAGTTCTACTCAAGAGTGAGCAACTAAGCGAAATAAAGCCATGGAACGCTTACTTGCCTTCTATCTATGCATTCTGACACTCCAACAATGTGTTTTGCTTCAATCTGACTCATTTGACAAATGTGCTTATTCCTGGAGTGAATATGCAGTTCTACTCAAGAGTAAGCAACTAAGCGAAATAAAGCCATGGAACGCTTATTCGCCTTCTATCTATGCATTCTGACACTCCAACAATGTGTTTTGCTTCAATTTGACTCATTTGACAAAGGTGCGTATTCCTGGAGTGAATATGCAGTTCTACTCAAGAGTGAGCAACTAAGAGAAATAAAGCCATGGAACGCTTATTTGCCTTCCATCTATGCATTCTGACACTCCAACAATGTGTTTTGCTTCAATCTGACTCATTTGACAAATGTGCTTATTCCTGGAGTGAATATGCAGTTCTACTCAAGAGTAAGCAACTAAGCGAAATAAAGCCATGGAACGCTTATTCGCCTTCTATCTATGCATTCCGACACTCCAACAATGTGTTTTGCTTCAATTTGACTCATTTGACAAATGTGCTTATTCCTGGAGTGAATATGCAGTTCTACTCAAGAGTAAGCAACTAAGCGAAATAAAGCCATGGAACGCTTATTTGCCTTCTATCTATGCATTCTGACACTCCAACAATGTGTTTTGCTTCAATTTGACTCATTTGACAAAGGTGCGTATTCCTGGAGTGAATATGCAGTTCTACTCAAGAGTAAGCAACTAAGCGAAATAAAGCCATGGAACGCTTATTTGCCTTCTAACTATGCATTCTGACACTCCAACAATGTTTTCTGCTTCAATTTGGCTCATTTTAAAAAGATGCTTATTCCTGGAGTGAATATGCAGTTCTACTCAAGAGTAAGCAACTAAGCGAAATAAAGCCATGGAACGCTTATTTGCCTTCTATCTATGCATTCTGACACTCCAACAATGTGTTTTGCTTCAATTTGACTCATTTGACAAATGTGCTTATTCCTGGAGTGAATATGCAGTTCTACTCAAGAGTAAGCAACTAAGCGAAATAAAGCCATGGAACGCTTATTTGCCTTCTATCTATGCATTCTGACACTCCAACAATGTGTTTTGCTTCAATCTGACTCATTTGACAAATGTGCTTATTCCTGGAGTGAATATGCAGTTCTACTCAAGAGTAAGCAACTAAGCGAAATAAAGCCATGGAACGCTTATTTGCCTTCTATCTATGCATTCTGACACTCCAACAATGTGTTTTGCTTCAATTTGACTCATTTGACAAATGTGCTTATTCCTGGAGTGAATATGCAGTTCTACTCAAGAGTAAGCAACTAAGCGAAATAAAGCCATGGAACGCTTATTTGCCTTCTATCTATGCATTCTGACACTCCAACAATGTGTTTTGCTTCAATTTGACTCATTTGACAAAGGTGCGTATTCCTGGAGTGAATATGCAGTTCTACTCAAGAGTAAGCAACTAAGCGAAATAAAGCCATGGAACGCTTATTTGCCCTCTATCTATGCATTCTGACACTCCAACAATGTGTTTTGCTTCAATTTGACTCATTTGACAAATGTGCTTATTCCTGGAGTGAATATGCAGTTCTACTCAAGAGTAAGCAACTAAGCGAAATAAAGCCATGGAACGCTTATTTGCCTTCTATCTATGCATTCTGACACTCCAACAATGTGTTTTGCTTCAATTTGACTCATTTGACAATGGTGCGTATTCCTGGAGTGAATATGCAGTTCTACTCGTGAGTAAGCAACTAAGCGAAATAAAGCCATGGAACGCTTATATGCCTTCTATCTATGCATTCTGACACTCCAACAATGTGTTTTGCTTCAATTTGACTCATTTGACAAAGGTGCGTATTCCTGGAGTGAATATGCAGTTCTACTCAAGAGTAAGCAACTAAGCGAAATAAAGCCATGGAACGCTTATTTGCCTTCTATCTATGCATTCTGACACTCCAACAATGTGTTTTGCTTCAATTTGACTCATTTGACAAAGGTGCGTATTCCTGGAGTGAATATGCAGTTCTACTCAAGAGTAAGCAACTAAGCGAAATAAAGCCATGGAACGCTTATTTGCCCTCTATCTATGCATTCTGACACTCCAACAATGTGTTTTGCTTCAATTTGACTCATTTGACAAATGTGCTTATTCCTGGAGTGAATATGCAGTTCTACTCAAGAGTAAGCAACTAAGCGAAATAAAGCCATGGAACGCTTATTTGCCTTCTATCTATGCATTCTGACACTCCAACAATGTGTTTTGCTTCAATTTGACTCATTTGACAAAGGTGCTTATTCCTGGAGTGAATATGCAGTTCTACTCAAGAGTAAGCAACTAAGCGAAATAAAGCCATGGAACGCTTATTTGCCTTCTATCTATGCATTCTGACACTCCAACAATGTGTTTTGCTTCAATTTGACTCATTTGACAAAGGTGCGTATTCCTGGAGTGAATATGCAGTTCTACTCAAGAGTAAGCAACTAAGCGAAATAAAGCCATGGAACGCTTATTTGCCTTCTATCTATGCATTCTGACACTCCAACAATGTTTTCTGCTTCAATTTGGCTCATTTGACAAAGGTGCTTATTCCTGGAGTGAATATGCAGTTCTACTCAAGAGTAAGCAACTAAGCGAAATAAAGCCATGGAACGCTTATTTGCCTTCTATCTATGCATTCTGACACTCCAACAATGTGTTTTGCTTCAATTTGACTCATTTGACAAATGTGCTTATTCCTGGAGTGAATATGCAGTTCTACTCAAGAGTAAGCAACTAAGCGAAATAAAGCCATGGAAGGCTTATTTGCCTTCTATCTATGCATTCTGACACTCGAACAATGTGTTTTGCTTCAATTTGACTCATTTGACAAAGGTGCGTATTCCTGGAGTGAATATGCAGTTCTACTCAAGAGTGAGCAACTAAGCGAAATAAAGCCATGGAACGCTTATTTGCCTTCTATCTATGCATTCTGACACTCCAACAATGTGTTTTGCTTCAATCTGACTCATTTGACAAATGTGCTTATTCCTGGAGTGAATATGCAGTTCTACTCAAGAGTAAGCAACTAAGCGAAATAAAGCCATGGAACGCTTATTCGCCTTCTATCTATGCATTCTGACACTCCAACAATGTGTTTTGCTTCAATTTGACTCATTTGACAAATGTGCTTATTCCTGGAGTGAATATGCAGTTCTACTCAAGAGTAAGCAACTAAGCGAAATAAAGCCATGGAACGCTTATTTGCCTTCTATCTATGCATTCTGACACTCCAACAATGTGTTTTGCTTCAATTTGACTCATTTGACAAATGTGCTTATTCCTGGAGTGAATATGCAGTTCTACTCAAGAGTAAGCAACTAAGCGAAATAAAGCCATGGAACGCTTATTTGCCTTCTAACTATGCATTCTGACACTCCAACAATGTTTTCTGCTTCAATTTGGCTCATTTTAAAAAGATGCTTATTCCTGGAGTGAATATGCAGTTCTACTCAAGAGTAAGCAACTAAGCGAAATAAAGCCATGGAACGCTTATTTGCCTTCTATCTATGCATTCTGACACTCCAACAATGTGTTTTGCTTCAATTTGACTCATTTGACAAATGTGCTTATTCCTGGAGTGAATATGCAGTTCTACTCAAGAGTAAGCAACTAAGCGAAATAAAGCCATGGAACGCTTATTTGCCTTCTATCTATGCATTCTGACACTCCAACAATGTGTTTTGCTTCAATCTGACTCATTTGACAAATGTGCTTATTCCTGGAGTGAATATGCAGTTCTACTCAAGAGTAAGCAACTAAGCGAAATAAAGCCATGGAACGCTTATTTGCCTTCTATCTATGCATTCTGACACTCCAACAATGTGTTTTGCTTCAATTTGACTCATTTGACAAATGTGCTTATTCCTGGAGTGAATATGCAGTTCTACTCAAGAGTAAGCAACTAAGCGAAATAAAGCCATGGAACGCTTATTTGCCTTCTATCTATGCATTCTGACACTCCAACAATGTGTTCTGCTTCAATGTGGCTCATTTGACAAAGGTGCGTATTCCTGGAGTGAATATGCAGTTCTACTCAAGAGTAAGCAACTAAGCGAAATAAAGCCATGGAACGCTTATTTGCCTTCTATCTATGCATTCTGACACTCCAACAATGTGTTTTGCTTCAATTTGACTCATTTGACAAATGTGCTTATTCCTGGAGTGAATATGCAGTTCTACTCAAGAGTAAGCAACTAAGCGAAATAAAGCCATGGAACGCTTATTTGCTTTCTATCTATGCATTCTGACACTCCAACAATGTGTTTTGCTTCAATATGACTCATTTGAGAAATGTGCTTATTCCTGGAGTGAATATGCAGTTCTACTCAAGAGTAAGCAACTAAGCGAAATAAAGCCATGGAACGCTTATTTGCCTTCTATCTATGCATTCTGACACTCCAACAATGTGTTTTGCTTCAATTTGACTCATTTGACAATGGTGCGTATTCCTGGAGTGAATATGCAGTTCTACTCGTGAGTAAGCAACTAAGCGAAATAAAGCCATGGAACGCTTATATGCCTTCTATCTATGCATTCTGACACTCCAACAATGTGTTTTGCTTCAATTTGACTCATTTGACAAAGGTGCGTATTCCTGGAGTGAATATGCAGTTCTACTCAAGAGTAAGCAACTAAGCGAAATAAAGCCATGGAACGCTTATTTGCCTTCTATCTATGCATTCTGACACTCCAACAATGTGTTTTGCTTCAATTTGACTCATTTGACAAAGGTGCGTATTCCTGGAGTGAATATGCAGTTCTACTCAAGAGTAAGCAACTAAGCGAAATAAAGCCATGGAACGCTTATTTGCCTTCTATCTATGCATTCTGACACTCCAACAATGTGTTTTCCTTCAATTTGACTCATTTGACAAAGGTGCGTATTCCTGGAGTGAATATGCAGTTCTACTCAAGAGTAAGCAACTAAGCGAAATAAAGCCATGGAACGCTTATTTGCCTTCTATCTATGCATTCTGACACTCCAACAATGTGTTTTGCTTCAATTTGACTCGACAATGGTGCGTATTCCTGGAGTGAATATGCAGTTCTACTCGTGAGTAAGCAACTAAGCGAAATAAAGCCATGGAACGCTTATATGCCTTCTATCTATGCATTCTGACACTCCAACAATGTGTTTTGCTTCAATTTGACTCATTTGACAAAGGTGCGTATTCCTGGAGTGAATATGCAGTTCTACTCAAGAGTAAGCAACTAAGCGAAATAAAGCCATGGAACGCTTATTTGCCTTCTATCTATGCATTCTGACACTCCAACAATGTGTTTTGCTTCAATTTGACTCATTTGACAAAGGTGCGTATTCCTGGAGTGAATATGCAGTTCTACTCAAGAGTAAGCAACTAAGCGAAATAAAGCCATGGAACGCTTATTTGCCCTCTATCTATGCATTCTGACACTCCAACAATGTGTTTTGCTTCAATTTGACTCATTTGACAAATGTGCTTATTCCTGGAGTGAATATGCAGTTCTACTCAAGAGTAAGCAACTAAGCGAAATAAAGCCATGGAACGCTTATTTGCCTTCTATCTATGCATTCTGACACTCCAACAATGTGTTTTGCTTCAATTTGACTCATTTGACAAAGGTGCTTATTCCTGGAGTGAATATGCAGTTCTACTCAAGAGTAAGCAACTAAGCGAAATAAAGCCATGGAACGCTTATTTGCCTTCTATCTATGCATTCTGACACTCCAACAATGTGTTTTGCTTCAATTTGACTCATTTGACAAAGGTGCGTATTCCTGGAGTGAATATGCAGTTCTACTCAAGAGTAAGCAACTAAGCGAAATAAAGCCATGGAACGCTTATTTGCCTTCTATCTATGCATTCTGACACTCCAACAATGTTTTCTGCTTCAATTTGGCTCATTTGACAAAGGTGCTTATTCCTGGAGTGAATATGCAGTTCTACTCAAGAGTAAGCAACTAAGCGAAATAAAGCCATGGAACGCTTATTTGCCTTCTATCTATGCATTCTGACACTCCAACAATGTGTTTTGCTTCAATTTGACTCATTTGACAAAGGTGCGTATTCCTGGAGTGAATATGCAGTTCTACTCGTGAGTAAGCAACTAAGCGAAATAAAGCCATGGAACGCTTATATGCCTTCTATCTATGCATTCTGACACTCCAACAATGTGTTTTGCTTCAATTTGACTCATTTGACAAAGGTGCGTATTCCTGGAGTGAATATGCAGTTCTACTCAAGAGTAAGCAACTAAGCGAAATAAAGCCATGGAACGCTTATTTGCCTTCTATCTATGCATTCTGACACTCCAACAATGTGTTTTGCTTCAATTTGACTCATTTGACAAATGTGCTTATTCCTGGAGTGAATATGCAGTTCTACTCAAGAGTAAGCAACTAAGCGAAATAAAGCCATGGAACGCTTATTTGCTTTCTATCTATGCATTCTGACACTCCAACAATGTGTTTTGCTTCAATATGACTCATTTGACAAATGTGCTTATTCCTGGAGTGAATATGCAGTTCTACTCAAGAGTAAGCAACTAAGCGAAATAAAGCCATGGAACGCTTATTTGCCTTCTATCTATGCATTCTGACACTCCAACAATGTGTTTTGCTTCAATTTGACTCATTTGACAATGGTGCGTATTCCTGGAGTGAATATGCAGTTCTACTCGTGAGTAAGCAACTAAGCGAAATAAAGCCATGGAACGCTTATATGCCTTCTATCTATGCATTCTGACACTCCAACAATGTGTTTTGCTTCAATTTGACTCATTTGACAAAGGTGCGTATTCCTGGAGTGAATATGCAGTTCTACTCAAGAGTAAGCAACTAAGCGAAATAAAGCCATGGAACGCTTATTTGCCTTCTATCTATGCATTCTGACACTCCAACAATGTGTTTTGCTTCAATTTGACTCATTTGACAAAGGTGCGTATTCCTGGAGTGAATATGCAGTTCTACTCAAGAGTAAGCAACTAAGCGAAATAAAGCCATGGAACGCTTATTTGCCCTCTATCTATGCATTCTGACATTCCAACAATGTGTTTTGCTTCAATTTGACTCATTTGACAAATGTGCTTATTCCTGGAGTGAATATGCAGTTCTACTCAAGAGTAAGCAACTAAGCGAAATAAAGCCATGGAACGCTTATTTGCTTTCTATCTATGCATTCTGACACTCCAACAATGTGTTTTGCTTCAATCTGACTCATTTGACAAATGTGCTTATTCCTGGAGTGAATATGCAGTTCTACTCAAGAGTAAGCAACTAAGCGAAATAAAGCCATGGAACGCTTATTTGCCTTCTATCTATGCATTCTGACACTCCAACAATGTGTTTTGCTTCAATTTGACTCATTTGACAAATGTGCTTATTCCTGGAGTGAATATGCAGTTCTACTCAAGAGTAAGCAACTAAGCGAAATAAAGCCATGGAACGCTTATTTGCCTTCTATCTATGCATTCTGACACTCCAACAATGTGTTTTGCTTCAATTTGACTCATTTGACAAAGGTGCGTATTCCTGGAGTGAATATGCAGTTCTACTCAAGAGTAAGCAACTAAGCGAAATAAAGCCATGGAACGCTTATTTGCCTTCTATCTATGCATTCTGACACTCCAACAATGTTTTCTGCTTCAATTTGGCTCATTTGACAAAGGTGCGTATTCCTGGAGTGAATATGCAGTTCTACTCAAGAGTAAGCAACTAAGCGAAATAAAGCCATGGAACGCTTATTTGCCTTCTATCTATGCATTCTGACACTCCAACAATGTGTTTTGCTTCAATTTGACTCATTTGACAAATGTGCTTATTCCTGGAGTGAATATGCAGTTCTACTCAAGAGTAAGCAACTAAGCGAAATAAAGCCATGGAAGGCTTATTTGCCTTCTATCTATGCATTCTGACACTCCAACAATGTGTTTTGCTTCAATTTGACTCATTTGACAAAGGTGCGTATTCCTGGAGTGAATATGCAGTTCTACTCAAGAGTGAGCAACTAAGCGAAATAAAGCCATGGAACGCTTACTTGCCTTCTATCTATGCATTCTGACACTCCAACAATGTGTTTTGCTTCAATCTGACTCATTTGACAAATGTGCTTATTCCTGGAGTGAATATGCAGTTCTACTCAAGAGTAAGCAACTAAGCGAAATAAAGCCATGGAACGCTTATTCGCCTTCTATCTATGCATTCTGACACTCCAACAATGTGTTTTGCTTCAATTTGACTCATTTGACAAAGGTGCGTATTCCTGGAGTGAATATGCAGTTCTACTCAAGAGTGAGCAACTAAGCGAAATAAAGCCATGGAACGCTTATTTGCCTTCTATCTATGCATTCTGACACTCCAACAATGTGTTTTGCTTCAATCTGACTCATTTGACAAATGTGCTTATTCCTGGAGTGAATATGCAGTTCTACTCAAGAGTAAGCAACTAAGCGAAATAAAGCCATGGAACGCTTATTCGCCTTCTATCTATGCATTCCGACACTCCAACAATGTGTTTTGCTTCAATTTGACTCATTTGACAAATGTGCTTATTCCTGGAGTGAATATGCAGTTCTACTCAAGAGTAAGCAACTAAGCGAAATAAAGCCATGGAACGCTTATTTGCCTTCTATCTATGCATTCTGACACTCCAACAATGTGTTTTGCTTCAATTTGACTCATTTGACAAAGGTGCGTATTCCTGGAGTGAATATGCAGTTCTACTCAAGAGTAAGCAACTAAGCGAAATAAAGCCATGGAACGCTTATTTGCCTTCTAACTATGCATTCTGACACTCCAACAATGTTTTCTGCTTCAATTTGGCTCATTTTAAAAAGATGCTTATTCCTGGAGTGAATATGCAGTTCTACTCAAGAGTAAGCAACTAAGCGAAATAAAGCCATGGAACGCTTATTTGCCTTCTATCTATGCATTCTGACACTCCAACAATGTTTTCTGCTTCAATTTGGCTCATTTTAAAAAGATGCTTATTTCTGGAGTGAATATGCAGTTCTACTCAAGAGTAAGCAACTAAGCGAAATAAAGCCATGGAACGCTTATTTGCCTTCTAACTATGCATTCTGACACTCCAACAATGTTTTCTGCTTCAATTTGGCTCATTTTAAAAAGATGCTTATCTCTGGAGTGAATATGCAGTTCTACTCAAGAGTAAGCAACTAAGCGAAATAAAGCCATGGAACGCTTATTTGCCCTCTATCTATGCATTCTGACACTCCAACAATGTGTTTTGCTTCAATTTGACTCATTTGACAAATGTGCTTATTCCTGGAGTGAATATGCAGTTCTACTCAAGAGTAAGCAACTAAGCGAAATAAAGCCATGGAACGCTTATTTGACTTCTATCTATGCATTCTGACACTCCAACAATGTGTTTTGCTTCAATTTGACTCATTTGACAATGGTGCGTATTCCTGGAGTGAATATGCAGTTCTACTCGTGAGTAAGCAACTAAGCGAAATAAAGCCATGGAACGCTTATTTGCCTTCTATCTATGCATTCTGACACTCCAACAATGTGTTTTGCTTCAATTTGACTCATTTGACAATGGTGCGTATTCCTGGAGTGAATATGCAGTTCTACTCGTGAGTAAGCAACTAAGCGAAATAAAGCCATGGAACGCTTATATGCCTTCTATCTATGCATTCTGACACTCCAACAATGTGTTTTGCTTCAATTTGACTCATTTGACAAAGGTGCGTATTCCTGGAGTGAATATGCAGTTCTACTCAAGAGTAAGCAACTAAGCGAAATAAAGCCATGGAACGCTTATTTGCCTTCTATCTATGCATTCTGACACTCCAACAATGTGTTTTGCTTCAATTTGACTCATTTGACAAAGGTGCGTATTCCTGGAGTGAATATGCAGTTCTACTCAAGAGTAAGCAACTAAGCGAAATAAAGCCATGGAACGCTTATTTGCCCTCTATCTATGCATTCTGACATTCCAACAATGTGTTTTGCTTCAATTTGACTCATTTGACAAATGTGCTTATTCCTGGAGTGAATATGCAGTTCTACTCAAGAGTAAGCAACTAAGCGAAATAAAGCCATGGAACGCTTATTTGCTTTCTATCTATGCATTCTGACACTCCAACAATGTGTTTTGCTTCAATCTGACTCATTTGACAAATGTGCTTATTCCTGGAGTGAATATGCAGTTCTACTCAAGAGTAAGCAACTAAGCGAAATAAAGCCATGGAACGCTTATTTGCCTTCTATCTATGCATTCTGACACTCCAACAATGTGTTTTGCTTCAATTTGACTCATTTGACAAATGTGCTTATTCCTGGAGTGAATATGCAGTTCTACTCAAGAGTAAGCAACTAAGCGAAATAAAGCCATGGAACGCTTATTTGCCTTCTATCTATGCATTCTGACACTCCAACAATGTGTTTTGCTTCAATTTGACTCATTTGACAAAGGTGCGTATTCCTGGAGTGAATATGCAGTTCTACTCAAGAGTAAGCAACTAAGCGAAATAAAGCCATGGAACGCTTATTTGCCTTCTATCTATGCATTCTGACACTCCAACAATGTTTTCTGCTTCAATTTGGCTCATTTGACAAAGGTGCGTATTCCTGGAGTGAATATGCAGTTCTACTCAAGAGTAAGCAACTAAGCGAAATAAAGCCATGGAACGCTTATTTGCCTTCTATCTATGCATTCTGACACTCCAACAATGTGTTTTGCTTCAATTTGACTCATTTGACAAATGTGCTTATTCCTGGAGTGAATATGCAGTTCTACTCAAGAGTAAGCAACTAAGCGAAATAAAGCCATGGAAGGCTTATTTGCCTTCTATCTATGCATTCTGACACTCCAACAATGTGTTTTGCTTCAATTTGACTCATTTGACAAAGGTGCGTATTCCTGGAGTGAATATGCAGTTCTACTCAAGAGTGAGCAACTAAGCGAAATAAAGCCATGGAACGCTTACTTGCCTTCTATCTATGCATTCTGACACTCCAACAATGTGTTTTGCTTCAATCTGACTCATTTGACAAATGTGCTTATTCCTGGAGTGAATATGCAGTTCTACTCAAGAGTAAGCAACTAAGCGAAATAAAGCCATGGAACGCTTATTCGCCTTCTATCTATGCATTCTGACACTCCAACAATGTGTTTTGCTTCAATTTGACTCATTTGACAAAGGTGCGTATTCCTGGAGTGAATATGCAGTTCTACTCAAGAGTGAGCAACTAAGCGAAATAAAGCCATGGAACGCTTATTTGCCTTCTATCTATGCATTCTGACACTCCAACAATGTGTTTTGCTTCAATCTGACTCATTTGACAAATGTGCTTATTCCTGGAGTGAATATGCAGTTCTACTCAAGAGTAAGCAACTAAGCGAAATAAAGCCATGGAACGCTTATTCGCCTTCTATCTATGCATTCCGACACTCCAACAATGTGTTTTGCTTCAATTTGACTCATTTGACAAATGTGCTTATTCCTGGAGTGAATATGCAGTTCTACTCAAGAGTAAGCAACTAAGCGAAATAAAGCCATGGAACGCTTATTTGCCTTCTATCTATGCATTCTGACACTCCAACAATGTGTTTTGCTTCAATTTGACTCATTTGACAAAGGTGCGTATTCCTGGAGTGAATATGCAGTTCTACTCAAGAGTAAGCAACTAAGCGAAATAAAGCCATGGAACGCTTATTTGCCTTCTAACTATGCATTCTGACACTCCAACAATGTTTTCTGCTTCAATTTGGCTCATTTTAAAAAGATGCTTATTCCTGGAGTGAATATGCAGTTCTACTCAAGAGTAAGCAACTAAGCGAAATAAAGCCATGGAACGCTTATTTGCCTTCTATCTATGCATTCTGACACTCCAACAATGTGTTTTGCTTCAATTTGACTCATTTGACAAATGTGCTTATTCCTGGAGTGAATATGCAGTTCTACTCAAGAGTAAGCAACTAAGCGAAATAAAGCCATGGAACGCTTATTTGCCTTCTATCTATGCATTCTGACACTCCAACAATGTGTTTTGCTTCAATCTGACTCATTTGACAAATGTGCTTATTCCTGGAGTGAATATGCAGTTCTACTCAAGAGTAAGCAACTAAGCGAAATAAAGCCATGGAACGCTTATTTGCCTTCTATCTATGCATTCTGACACTCCAACAATGTGTTTTGCTTCAATTTGACTCATTTGACAAAGGTGCGTATTCCTGGAGTGAATATGCAGTTCTACTCAAGAGTAAGCAACTAAGCGAAATAAAGCCATGGAACGCTTATTTGCCTTCTATCTATGCATTCTGACACTCCAACAATGTGTTTTGCTTCAATTTGACTCATTTGACAAAGGTGCGTATTCCTGGAGTGAATATGCAGTTCTACTCAAGAGTAAGCAACTAAGCGAAATAAAGCCATGGAACGCTTATTTGCCCTCTATCTATGCATTCTGACACTCCAACAATGTGTTTTGCTTCAATTTGACTCATTTGACAAATGTGCTTATTCCTGGAGTGAATATGCAGTTCTACTCAAGAGTAAGCAACTAAGCGAAATAAAGCCATGGAACGCTTATTTGCTTTCTATCTATGCATTCTGACACTCCAACAATGTGTTTTGCTTCAATCTGACTCATTTGACAAATGTGCTTATTCCTGGAGTGAATATGCAGTTCTACTCAAGAGTAAGCAACTAAGCGAAATAAAGCCATGGAACGCTTATTTGCCTTCTATCTATGCATTCTGACACTCCAACAATGTGTTTTGCTTCAATTTGACTCATTTGACAAAGGTGCTTATTCCTGGAGTGAATATGCAGTTCTACTCAAGAGTAAGCAACTAAGCGAAATAAAGCCATGGAACGCTTATTTGCCTTCTATCTATGCATTCTGACACTCCAACAATGTGTTTTGCTTCAATTTGACTCATTTGACAAAGGTGCGTATTCCTGGAGGGAATATGCAGTTCTACTCAAGAGTAAGCAACTAAGCGAAATAAAGCCATGGAACGCTTATTTGCCTTCTATCTATGCATTCTGACACTCCAACAATGTTTTCTGCTTCAATTTGGCTCATTTGACAAAGGTGCGTATTCCTGGAGTGAATATGCAGTTCTACTCAAGAGTAAGCAACTAAGCGAAATAAAGCCATGGAACGCTTATTTGCCTTCTATCTATGCATTCTGACACTCCAACAATGTGTTTTGCTTCAATTTGACTCATTTGACAAATGTGCTTATTCCTGGAGTGAATATGCAGTTCTACTCAAGAGTAAGCAACTAAGCGAAATAAAGCCATGGAAGGCTTATTTGCCTTCTATCTATGCATTCTGACACTCCAACAATGTGTTTTGCTTCAATTTGACTCATTTGACAAAGGTGCGTATTCCTGGAGTGAATATGCAGTTCTACTCAAGAGTGAGCAACTAAGCGAAATAAAGCCATGGAACGCTTACTTGCCTTCTATCTATGCATTCTGACACTCCAACAATGTGTTTTGCTTCAATCTGACTCATTTGACAAATGTGCTTATTCCTGGAGTGAATATGCAGTTCTACTCAAGAGTAAGCAACTAAGCGAAATAAAGCCATGGAACGCTTATTCGCCTTCTATCTATGCATTCTGACACTCCAACAATGTGTTTTGCTTCAATTTGACTCATTTGACAAAGGTGCGTATTCCTGGAGTGAATATGCAGTTCTACTCAAGAGTGAGCAACTAAGCGAAATAAAGCCATGGAACGCTTATTTGCCTTCTATCTATGCATTCTGACACTCCAACAATGTGTTTTGCTTCAATCTGACTCATTTGACAAATGTGCTTATTCCTGGAGTGAATATGCAGTTCTACTCAAGAGTAAGCAACTAAGCGAAATAAAGCCATGGAACGCTTATTTGCCTTCTAACTATGCATTCTGACACTCCAACAATGTTTTCTGCTTCAATTTGGCTCATTTTAAAAAGATGCTTATTCCTGGAGTGAATATGCAGTTCTACTCAAGAGTAAGCAACTAAGCGAAATAAAGCCATGGAACGCTTATTTGCCTTCTATCTATGCATTCTGACACTCCAACAATGTGTTTTGCTTCAATTTGACTCATTTGACAAAGGTGCGTATTCCTGGAGTGAATATGCAGTTCTACTCAAGAGTAAGCAACTAAGCGAAATAAAGCCATGGAACGCTTATTTGCCTTCTAACTATGCATTCTGACACTCCAACAATGTTTTCTGCTTCAATTTGGCTCATTTGACAAAGGTGCGTATTCCTGGAGTGAATATGCAGTTCTACTCAAGAGTAAGCAACTAAGCGAAATAAAGCCATGGAACGCTTATTTGCCTTCTATCTATGCATTCTGACACTCCAACAATGTGTTTTGCTTCAATTTGACTCATTTGACAAATGTGCTTATTCCTGGAGTGAATATGCAGTTCTACTCAAGAGTAAGCAACTAAGCGAAATAAAGCCATGGAAGGCTTATTTGCCTTCTATCTATGCATTCTGACACTCCAACATTGTGTTTTGCTTCAATTTGACTCATTTGACAAAGGTGCGTATTCCTGGAGTGAATATGCAGTTCTACTCAAGAGTGAGCAACTAAGCGAAATAAAGCCATGGAACGCTTACTTGCCTTCTATCTATGCATTCTGACACTCCAACAATGTGTTTTGCTTCAATCTGACTCATTTGACAAATGTGCTTATTCCTGGAGTGAATATGCAGTTCTACTCAAGAGTAAGCAACTAAGCGAAATAAAGCCATGGAACGCTTATTCGCCTTCTATCTATGCATTCTGACACTCCAACAATGTGTTTTGCTTCAATTTGACTCATTTGACAAAGGTGCGTATTCCTGGAGTGAATATGCAGTTCTACTCAAGAGTGAGCAACTAAGCGAAATAAAGCCATGGAACGCTTATTTGCCTTCTATCTATGCATTCTGACACTCCAACAATGTGTTTTGCTTCAATCTGACTCATTTGACAAATGTGCTTATTCCTGGAGTGAATATGCAGTTCTACTCAAGAGTAAGCAACTAAGCGAAATAAAGCCATGGAACGCTTATTCGCCTTCTATCTATGCATTCCGACACTCCAACAATGTGTTTTGCTTCAATTTGACTCATTTGACAAATGTGCTTATTCCTGGAGTGAATATGCAGTTCTACTCAAGAGTAAGCAACTAAGCGAAATAAAGCCATGGAACGCTTATTTGCCTTCTATCTATGCATTCTGACACTCCAACAATGTGTTTTGCTTCAATTTGACTCATTTGACAAAGGTGCGTATTCCTGGAGTGAATATGCAGTTCTACTCAAGAGTAAGCAACTAAGCGAAATAAAGCCATGGAACGCTTATTTGCCTTCTAACTATGCATTCTGACACTCCAACAATGTTTTCTGCTTCAATTTGGCTCATTTTAAAAAGATGCTTATTCCTGGAGTGAATATGCAGTTCTACTCAAGAGTAAGCAACTAAGCGAAATAAAGCCATGGAACGCTTATTTGCCTTCTATCTATGCATTCTGACACTCCAACAATGTGTTTTGCTTCAATTTGACTCATTTGACAAATGTGCTTATTCCTGGAGTGAATATGCAGTTCTACTCAAGAGTAAGCAACTAAGCGAAATAAAGCCATGGAACGCTTATTTGCCTTCTATCTATGCATTCTGACACTCCAACAATGTGTTTTGCTTCAATCTGACTCATTTGACAAATGTGCTTATTCCTGGAGTGAATATGCAGTTCTACTCAAGAGTAAGCAACTAAGCGAAATAAAGCCATGGAACGCTTATTTGCCTTCTATCTATGCATTCTGACACTCCAACAATGTGTTTTGCTTCAATTTGACTCATTTGACAAATGTGCTTATTCCTGGAGTGAATATGCAGTTCTACTCAAGAGTAAGCAACTAAGCGAAATAAAGCCATGGAACGCTTATTTGCCTTCTATCTATGCATTCTGACACTCCAACAATGTGTTTTGCTTCAATTTGACTCATTTGACGAAGGTGCGTATTCCTGGAGTGAATATGCAGTTCTACTCAAGAGTAAGCAACTAAGCGAAATAAAGCCATGGAACGCTTATTTGCCCTCTATCTATGCATTCTGACACTCCAACAATGTGTTTTGCTTCAATTTGACTCATTTGACAAATGTGCTTATTCCTGGAGTGAATATGCAGTTCTACTCAAGAGTAAGCAACTAAGCGAAATAAAGCCATGGAACGCTTATTTGCTTTCTATCTATGCATTCTGACACTCCAACAATGTGTTTTGCTTCAATCTGACTCATTTGACAAATGTGCTTATTCCTGGAGTGAATATGCAGTTCTACTCAAGAGTAAGCAACTAAGCGAAATAAAGCCATGGAACGCTTATTTGCCTTCTATCTATGCATTCTGACACTCCAACAATGTGTTTTGCTTCAATTTGACTCATTTGACAAATGTGCTTATTCCTGGAGTGAATATGCAGTTCTACTCAAGAGTAAGCAACTAAGCGAAATAAAGCCATGGAACGCTTATTTGCCTTCTATCTATGCATTCTGACACTCCAACAATGTGTTTTGCTTCAATTTGACTCATTTGACAAAGGTGCGTATTCCTGGAGTGAATATGCAGTTCTACTCAAGAGTAAGCAACTAAGCGAAATAAAGCCATGGAACGCTTATTTGCCTTCTATCTATGCATTCTGACACTCCAACAATGTTTTCTGCTTCAATTTGGCTCATTTGACAAAGGTGCGTATTCCTGGAGTGAATATGCAGTTCTACTCAAGAGTAAGCAACTAAGCGAAATAAAGCCATGGAACGCTTATTTGCCTTCTATCTATGCATTCTGACACTCCAACAATGTGTTTTGCTTCAATTTGACTCATTTGACAAATGTGCTTATTCCTGGAGTGAATATGCAGTTCTACTCAAGAGTAAGCAACTAAGCGAAATAAAGCCATGGAACGCTTATTTGCCTTCTATCTATGCATTCTGACACTCCAACAATGTGTTTTGCTTCAATTTGACTCATTTGACAAATGTGCTTATTCCTGGAGTGAATATGCAGTTCTACTCAAGAGTAAGCAACTAAGCGAAATAAAGCCATGGAAGGCTTATTTGCCTTCTATCTATGCATTCTGACACTCCAACAATGTGTTTTGCTTCAATTTGACTCATTTGACAAAGGTGCGTATTCCTGGAGTGAATATGCAGTTCTACTCAAGAGTAAGCAACTAAGCGAAATAAAGCCATGGAACGCTTATTTGCCTTCTATCTATGCATTCTGACACTCCAACAATGTGTTTTGCTTCAATTTGACTCATTTGACGAAGGTGCGTATTCCTGGAGTGAATATGCAGTTCTACTCAAGAGTAAGTAACTAAGCGAAATAAAGCCATGGAACGCTTATTTGCCCTCTATCTATGCATTCTGACACTCCAACAATGTGTTTTGCTTCAATTTGACTCATTTGACAAATGTGCTTATTCCTGGAGTGAATATGCAGTTCTACTCAAGAGTAAGCAACTAAGCGAAATAAAGCCATGGAACGCTTATTTGCCTTCTATCTATGCATTCTGACACTCCAACAATGTGTTTTGCTTCAATTTGACTCATTTGACAATGGTGCGTATTCCTGGAGTGAATATGCAGTTCTACTCGTGAGTAAGCAACTAAGCGAAATAAAGCCATGGAACGCTTATATGCCTTCTATCTATGCATTCTGACACTCCAACAATGTGTTTTGCTTCAATTTGACTCATTTGACAAAGGTGCGTATTCCTGGAGTGAATATGCAGTTCTACTCAAGAGTAAGCAACTAAGCGAAATAAAGCCATGGAACGCTTATTTGCCTTCTATCTATGCATTCTGACACTCCAACAATGTGTTTTGCTTCAATTTGACTCATTTGACAAAGGTGCGTATTCCTGGAGTGAATATGCAGTTCTACTCAAGAGTAAGCAACTAAGCGAAATAAAGCCATGGAACGCTTATTTGCCCTCTATCTATGCATTCTGACACTCCAACAATGTGTTTTGCTTCAATTTGACTCATTTGACAAATGTGCTTATTCCTGGAGTGAATATGCAGTTCTACTCAAGAGTAAGCAACTAAGCGAAATAAAGCCATGGAACGCTTATTTGCTTTCTATCTATGCATTCTGACACTCCAACAATGTGTTTTGCTTCAATCTGACTCATTTGACAAATGTGCTTATTCCTGGAGTGAATATGCAGTTCTACTCAAGAGTAAGCAACTAAGCGAAATAAAGCCATGGAACGCTTATTTGCCTTCTATCTATGCATTCTGACACTCCAACAATGTGTTTTGCTTCAATTTGACTCATTTGACAAATGTGCTTATTCCTGGAGTGAATATGCAGTTCTACTCAAGAGTAAGCAACTAAGCGAAATAAAGCCATGGAACGCTTATTTGCCTTCTATCTATGCATTCTGACACTCCAACAATGTGTTTTGCTTCAATTTGACTCATTTGACAAAGGTGCGTATTCCTGGAGTGAATATGCAGTTCTACTCAAGAGTAAGCAACTAAGCAAAATAAAGCCATGGAACGCTTATTTGCCTTCTATCTATGCATTCTGACACTCCAACAATGTTTTCTGCTTCAATTTGGCTCATTTGACAAAGGTGCGTATTCCTGGAGTGAATATGCAGTTCTACTCAAGAGTAAGCAACTAAGCGAAATAAAGCCATGGAACGCTTATTTGCCTTCTATCAATGCATTCTGACACTCCAACAATGTGTTTTGCTTCAATTTGACTCATTTGACAAATGTGCTTATTCCTGGAGTGAATATGCAGTTCTACTCAAGAGTAAGCAACTAAGCGAAATAAAGCCATGGAACGCTTATTTGCCTTCTATCTATGCATTCTGACACTCCAACAATGTGTTTTGCTTCAATTTGACTCATTTGACAAATGTGCTTATTCCTGGAGTGAATATGCAGTTCTACTCAAGAGTAAGCAACTAAGCGAAATAAAGCCATGGAAGGCTTATTTGCCTTCTATCTATGCATTCTGACACTCCAACAATGTGTTTTGCTTCAATTTGACTCATTTGACAAAGGTGCGTATTCCTGGAGTGAATATGCAGTTCTACTCAAGAGTGAGCAACTAAGCGAAATAAAGCCATGGAACGCTTACTTGCCTTCTATCTATGCATTCTGACACTCCAACAATGTGTTTTGCTTCAATTTGACTCATTTGACAAATGTGCTTATTCCTGGAGTGAATATGCAGTTCTACTCAAGAGTAAGCAACTAAGCGAAATAAAGCCATGGAACGCTTATTTGCCTTCTATCTATGCATTCTGACACTCCAACAATGTGTTTTGCTTCAATTTGACTCATTTGACAAATGTGCTTATTCCTGGAGTGAATATGCAGTTCTACTCAAGAGTAAGCAACTAAGCGAAATAAAGCCATGGAAGGCTTATTTGCCTTCTATCTATGCATTCTGACACTCCAACAATGTGTTTTGCTTCAATTTGACTCATTTGACAAAGGTGCGTATTCCTGGAGTGAATATGCAGTTCTACTCAAGAGTGAGCAACTAAGCGAAATAAAGCCATGGAACGCTTACTTGCCTTCTATCTATGCATTCTGACACTCCAACAATGTGTTTTGCTTCAATTTGACTCATTTGACAAATGTGCTTATTCCTGGAGTGAATATGCAGTTCTACTCAAGAGTAAGCAACTAAGCGAAATAAAGCCATGGAACGCTTATTTGCCTTCTATCTATGCATTCTGACACTCCAACAATGTGTTTTGCTTCAATTTGACTCATTTGACAAAGGTGCGTATTCCTGGAGTGAATATGCAGTTCTACTCAAGAGTAAGCAACTAAGCGGAATAAAGCCATGGAACGCTTATTTGCCTTCTATCTATGCATTCTGACACTCCAACAATGTTTTCTGCTTCAATTTGGCTCATTTTAAAAAGATGCTTATTTCTGGAGTGAATATGCAGTTCTACTCAAGAGTAAGCAACTAAGCGAAATAAAGCCATGGAACGCTTATTTGCCTTCTAACTATGCATTCTGACACTCCAACAATGTTTTCTGCTTCAATTTGGCTCATTTTAAAAAGATGCTTATTCCTGGAGTGAATATGCAGTTCTACTCAAGAGTAAGCAACTAAGCGAAATAAAGCCATGGAACGCTTATTTGCCTTCTATCTATGCATTCTGACACTCCAACAATGTGTTTTGCTTCAATTTGACTCATTTGACAAATGTGCTTATTCCTGGAGTGAATATGCAGTTCTACTCAAGAGTAAGCAACTAAGCGAAATAAAGCCATGGAACGCTTATTTGCCTTCTATCTATGCATTCTGACACTCCAACAATGTGTTTTGCTTCAATTTGACTCATTTGACAAATGTGCTTATTCCTGGAGTGAATATGCAGTTCTACTCAAGAGTAAGCAACTAAGCGAAATAAAGCCATGGAACGCTTATTTGCCTTCTATCTATGCATTCTGACACTCCAACAATGTGTTTTGCTTCAATTTGACTCATTTGACAAATGTGCTTATTCCTGGAGTGAATATGCAGTTCTACTCAAGAGTAAGCAACTAAGCGAAATAAAGCCATGGAACGCTTATTTGCCCTCTATCTATGCATTCTGACACTCCAACAATGTGTTTTGCTTCAATTTGACTCATTTGACAAATGTGCTTATTCCTGGAGTGAATATGCAGTTCTACTCAAGAGTAAGCAACTAAGCGAAATAAAGCCATGGAACGCTTATATGCCCTCTATCTATGCATTCTGACACTCCAACAATGTGTTTTTTTTCAATCTGACTCATTTGACAAATGTGCTTATTCCTGGAGTGAATATGCAGTTCTACTCAAGAGTAAGCAACTAAGCGAAATAAAGCCATGGAACGCTTATTTGCCTTCTATCTATGCATTCTGACACTCCAACAATGTGTTTTGCTTCAATTTGACTCATTTGACAAATGTGCTTATTCCTGGAGTGAATATGCAGTTCTACTCAAGAGTAAGCAACTAAGCGAAATAAAGCCATGGAACGCTTATTTGCCATCTATCTATGCATTCTGACACTCCAACAATGTGTTTTGCTTCAATTTGACTCATTTGACAAAGGTGCGTATTCCTGGAGTGAATATGCAGTTCTACTCAAGAGTAAGCAACTAAGCGAAATAAAGCCATGGAACGCTTATTTGCCTTCTATCTATGCATTCTGACACTCCAACAATGTTTTCTGCTTCAATTTGGCTCATTTTAAAAAGATGCTTATTTCTGGAGTGAATATGCAGTTCTACTCAAGAGTAAGCAACTAAGCGAAATAAAGCCATGGAACGCTTATTTGCCTTCTAACTATGCATTCTGACACTCCAACAATGTTTTCTGCTTCAATTTGACTCATTTTAAAAAGATGCTTATCTCTGGAGTGAATATGCAGTTCTACTCAAGAGTAAGCAACTAAGCGAAATAAAGCCATGGAACGCTTATTTGCCCTCTATCTATGCATTCTGACACTCCAACAATGTGTTTTGCTTCAATTTGACTCATTTGACAAATGTGCTTATTCCTGGAGTGAATATGCAGTTCTACTCAAGAGTAAGCAACTAAGCGAAATAAAGCCATGGAACGCTTATTTGACTTCTATCTATGCATTCTGACACTCCAACAATGTGTTTTGCTTCAATTTGACTCATTTGACAATGGTGCGTATTCCTGGAGTGAATATGCAGTTCTACTCGTGAGTAAGCAACTAAGCGAAATAAAGCCATGGAACGCTTATATGCCTTCTATCTATGCATTCTGACACTCCAACAATGTGTTTTGCTTCAATTTGACTCATTTGACAAAGGTGCGTATTCCTGGAGTGAATATGCAGTTCTACTCAAGAGTAAGCAACTAAGCGAAATAAAGCCATGGAACGCTTATTTGCCTTCTATCTATGCATTCTGAAACTCCAACAATGTGTTTTGCTTCAATTTGACTCATTTGACAAAGGTGCGTATTCCTGGAGTGAATATGCAGTTCTACTCAAGAGTAAGCAACTAAGCGAAATAAAGCCATGGAACGCTTATTTGCCCTCTATCTATGCATTCTGACACTCCAACAATGTGTTTTGCTTCAATTTGACTCATTTGACAAATGTGCTTATTCCTGGAGTGAATATGCAGTTCTACTCAAGAGTAAGCAACTAAGCGAAATAAAGCCATGGAACGCTTATTTGCTTTCTATCTATGCATTCTGACACTCCAAAAATGTGTTTTGCTTCAATCTGACTCATTTGACAAATGTGCTTATTCCTGGAGTGAATATGCAGTTCTACTCAAGAGTAAGCAACTAAGCGAAATAAAGCCATGGAACGCTTATTTGCCTTCTATCTATGCATTCTGACACTCCAACAATGTGTTTTGCTTCAATTTGACTCATTTGACAAATGTGCTTATTCCTGGAGTGAATATGCAGTTCTACTCAAGAGTAAGCAACTAAGCGAAATAAAGCCATGGAACGCTTATTTGCCTTCTATCTATGCATTCTGACACTCCAACAATGTGTTTTGCTTCAATTTGACTCATTTGACAAAGGTGCGTATTCCTGGAGTGAATATGCAGTTCTACTCAAGAGTAAGCAACTAAGCGAAATAAAGCCATGGAACGCTTATTTGCCTTCTATCTATGCATTCTGACACTCCAACAATGTTTTCTGCTTCAATTTGGCTCATTTGACAAAGGTGCGTATTCCTGGAGTGAATATGCAGTTCTACTCAAGAGTAAGCAACTAAGCGAAATAAAGCCATGGAACGCTTATTTGCCTTCTATCTATGCATTCTGACACTCCAACAATGTGTTTTGCTTCAATTTGACTCATTTGACAAATGTGCTTATTCCTGGAGTGAATATGCAGTTCTACTCAAGAGTAAGCAACTAAGCGAAATAAAGCCATGGAAGGCTTATTTGCCTTCTATCTATGCATTCTGACACTACAACAATGTGTTTTGCTTCAATTTGACTCATTTGACAAAGGTGCGTATTCCTGGAGTGAATATGCAGTTCTACTCAAGAGTGAGCAACTAAGCGAAATAAAGCCATGGAACGCTTACTTGCCTTCTATCTATGCATTCTGACACTCCAACAATGTGTTTTGCTTCAATCTGACTCATTTGACAAATGTGCTTATTCCTGGAGTGAATATGCAGTTCTACTCAAGAGTAAGCAACTAAGCGAAATAAAGCCATGGAACGCTTATTCGCCTTCTATCTATGCATTCTGACACTCCAACAATGTGTTTTGCTTCAATTTGACTCATTTGACAAAGGTGCGTATTCCTGGAGTGAATATGCAGTTCTACTCAAGAGTGAGCAACTAAGCGAAATAAAGCCATGGAACGCTTATTTGCCTTCTATCTATGCATTCTGACACTCCAACAATGTGTTTTGCTTCAATTTGACTCATTTGACAAATGTGCTTATTCCTGGAGTGAATATGCAGTTCTACTCAAGAGTAAGCAACTAAGCGAAATAAAGCCATGGAAGGCTTATTTGCCTTCTATCTATGCATTCTGACACTCCAACAATGTGTTTTGCTTCAATTTGACTCATTTGACAAAGGTGCGTATTCCTGGAGTGAATATGCAGTTCTACTCAAGAGTGAGCAACTAAGCGAAATAAAGCCATGGAACGCTTACTTGCCTTCTATCTATGCATTCTGACACTCCAACAATGTGTTTTGCTTCAATCTGACTCATTTGACAAATGTGCTTATTCCTGGAGTGAATATGCAGTTCTACTCAAGAGTAAGCAACTAAGCGAAATAAAGCCATGGAACGCTTATTCGCCTTCTATCTATGCATTCTGACACTCCAACAATGTGTTTTGCTTCAATTTGACTCATTTGACAAAGGTGCGTATTCCTGGAGTGAATATGCAGTTCTACTCAAGAGTAAGCAACTAAGCGAAATAAAGCCATGGAACGCTTATTCGCCTTCTATCTATGCATTCCGACACTCCAACAATGTGTTTTGCTTCAATTTGACTCATTTGACAAATGTGCTTATTCCTGGAGTGAATATGCAGTTCTACTCAAGAGTAAGCAACTAAGCGAAATAAAGCCATGGAACGCTTATTTGCCTTCTATCTATGCATTCTGACACTCCAACAATGTGTTTTGCTTCAATTTGACTCATTTGACAAAGGTGCGTATTCCTGGAGTGAATATGCAGTTCTACTCAAGAGTAAGCAACTAAGCGAAATAAAGCCATGGAACGCTTATTTGCCTTCTAACTATGCATTCGGACACTCCAACAATGTTTTCTGCTTCAATTTGGCTCATTTTAAAAAGATGCTTATTCCTGGAGTGAATATGCAGTTCTACTCAAGAGTAAGCAACTAAGCGAAATAAAGCCATGGAACGCTTATTTGCCTTCTATCTATGCATTCTGACACTCCAACAATGTGTTTTGCTTCAATTTGACTCATTTGACAAATGTGCTTATTCCTGGAGTGAATATGCAGTTCTACTCAAGAGTAAGCAACTAAGCGAAATAAAGCCATGGAACGCTTATTTGCCTTCTATCTATGCATTCTGACACTCCAACAATGTGTTTTGCTTCAATCTGACTCATTTGACAAAGGTGCGTATTCCTGGAGTGAATATGCAGTTCTACTCAAGAGTAAGCAACTAAGCGAAATAAAGCCATGGAACGCTTATTTGCCTTCTATCTATGCATTCTGACACTCCAACAATGTTTTCTGCTTCAATTTGGCTCATTTGACAAAGGTGCGTATTCCTGGAGTGAATATGCAGTTCTACTCAAGAGTAAGCAACTAAGCGAAATAAAGCCATGGAACGCTTATTTGCCTTCTATCTATGCATTCTGACACTCCAACAATGTGTTTTGCTTCAATTTGACTCATTTGACAAATGTGCTTATTCCTGGAGTGAATATGCAGTTCTACTCAAGAGTAAGCAACTAAGCGAAATAAAGCCATGGAAGGCTTATTTGCCTTCTATCTATGCATTCTGACACTACAACAATGTGTTTTGCTTCAATTTGACTCATTTGACAAAGGTGCGTATTCCTGGAGTGAATATGCAGTTCTACTCAAGAGTGAGCAACTAAGCGAAATAAAGCCATGGAACGCTTACTTGCCTTCTATCTATGCATTCTGACACTCCAACAATGTGTTTTGCTTCAATCTGACTCATTTGACAAATGTGCTTATTCCTGGAGTGAATATGCAGTTCTACTCAAGAGTAAGCAACTAAGCGAAATAAAGCCATGGAACGCTTATTCGCCTTCTATCTATGCATTCTGACACTCCAACAATGTGTTTTGCTTCAATTTGACTCATTTGACAAAGGTGCGTATTCCTGGAGTGAATATGCAGTTCTACTCAAGAGTGAGCAACTAAGCGAAATAAAGCCATGGAACGCTTATTTGCCTTCTATCTATGCATTCTGACACTCCAACAATGTGTTTTGCTTCAATTTGACTCATTTGACAAATGTGCTTATTCCTGGAGTGAATATGCAGTTCTACTCAAGAGTAAGCAACTAAGCGAAATAAAGCCATGGAAGGCTTATTTGCCTTCTATCTATGCATTCTGACACTCCAACAATGTGTTTTGCTTCAATTTGACTCATTTGACAAAGGTGCGTATTCCTGGAGTGAATATGCAGTTCTACTCAAGAGTGAGCAACTAAGCGAAATAAAGCCATGGAACGCTTACTTGCCTTCTATCTATGCATTCTGACACTCCAACAATGTGTTTTGCTTCAATCTGACTCATTTGACAAATGTGCTTATTCCTGGAGTGAATATGCAGTTCTACTCAAGAGTAAGCAACTAAGCGAAATAAAGCCATGGAACGCTTATTCGCCTTCTATCTATGCATTCTGACACTCCAACAATGTGTTTTGCTTCAATTTGACTCATTTGACAAAGGTGCGTATTCCTGGAGTGAATATGCAGTTCTACTCAAGAGTAAGCAACTAAGCGAAATAAAGCCATGGAACGCTTATTCGCCTTCTATCTATGCATTCCGACACTCCAACAATGTGTTTTGCTTCAATTTGACTCATTTGACAAATGTGCTTATTCCTGGAGTGAATATGCAGTTCTACTCAAGAGTAAGCAACTAAGCGAAATAAAGCCATGGAACGCTTATTTGCCTTCTATCTATGCATTCTGACACTCCAACAATGTGTTTTGCTTCAATTTGACTCATTTGACAAAGGTGCGTATTCCTGGAGTGAATATGCAGTTCTACTCAAGAGTAAGCAACTAAGCGAAATAAAGCCATGGAACGCTTATTTGCCTTCTAACTATGCATTCTGACACTCCAACAATGTTTTCTGCTTCAATTTGGCTCATTTTAAAAAGATGCTTATTCCTGGAGTGAATATGCAGTTCTACTCAAGAGTAAGCAACTAAGCGAAATAAAGCCATGGAACGCTTATTTGCCTTCTATCTATGCATTCTGACACTCCAACAATGTGTTTTGCTTCAATTTGACTCATTTGACAAATGTGCTTATTCCTGGAGTGAATATGCAGTTCTACTCAAGAGTAAGCAACTAAGCGAAATAAAGCCATGGAACGCTTATTTGCCTTCTATCTATGCATTCTGACACTCCAACAATGTGTTTTGCTTCAATCTGACTCATTTGACAAATGTGCTTATTCCTGGAGTGAATATGCAGTTCTACTCAAGAGTAAGCAACTAAGCGAAATAAAGCCATGGAACGCTTATTTGCCTTCTATCTATGCATTCTGACACTCCAACAATGTGTTTTGCTTCAATTTGACTCATTTGACAAATGTGCTTATTCCTGGAGTGAATATGCAGTTCTACTCGTGAGTAAGCAACTAAGCGAAATAAAGCCATGGAACGCTTATATGCCTTCTATCTATGCATTCTGACACTCCAACAATGTGTTTTGCTTCAATTTGACTCATTTGACAAAGGTGCGTATTCCTGGAGTGAATATGCAGTTCTACTCAAGAGTAAGCAACTAAGCGAAATAAAGCCATGGAACGCTTATTTGCCTTCTATCTATGCATTCTGACACTCCAACAATGTGTTTTGCTTCAATTTGACTCATTTGACAAAGGTGCGTATTCCTGGAGTGAATATGCAGTTCTACTCAAGAGTAAGCAACTAAGCGAAATAAAGCCATTGAACGCTTATTTGCCTTCTATCTATGCATTCTGACACTCCAACAATGTTTTCTGCTTCAATTTGGCTCATTTGACAAAGGTGCGTATTCCTGGAGTGAATATGCAGTCCTACTCAAGAGTAAGCAACTAAGCGAAATAAAGCCATGGAACGCTTATTTGCCTTCTATCTATGCATTCTGACACTCCAACAATGTGTTTTGCTTCAATTTGACTCATTTGACAAATGTGCTTATTCCTGGAGTGAATATGCAGTTCTACTCAAGAGTAAGCAACTAAGCGAAATAAAGCCATGGAACGCTTATTTGCCTTCTATCTATGCATTCTGACACTCCAACAATGTGTTTTGCTTCAATTTGACTCATTTGACGAAGGTGCGTATTCCTGGAGTGAATATGCAGTTCTACTCAAGAGTAAGCAACTAAGCGAAATAAAGCCATGGAACGCTTATTTGCCCTCTATCTATGCATTCTGACACTCCAACAATGTGTTTTGCTTCAATTTGACTCATTTGACAAATGTGCTTATTCCTGGAGTGAATATGCAGTTCTACTCAAGAGTAAGCAACTAAGCGGAATAAAGCCATGGAACGCTTATTTGCCTTCTATCTATGCATTCTGACACTCCAACAATGTGTTTTGCTTCAATTTGACTCATTTGACAATGGTGCGTATTCCTGGAGTGAATATGCAGTTCTACTCGTGAGTAAGCAACTAAGCGAAATAAAGCCATGGAACGCTTATATGCCTTCTATCTATGCATTCTGACACTCCAACAATGTGTTTTGCTTCAATTTGACTCATTTGACAAAGGTGCGTATTCCTGGAGTGAATATGCAGTTCTACTCAAGAGTAAGCAACTAAGCGAAATAAAGCCATGGAACGCTTATTTGCCTTCTATCTATGCATTCTGACACTCCAACAATGTGTTTTGCTTCAATTTGACTCATTTGACAAAGGTGCGTATTCCTGGAGTGAATATGCAGTTCTACTCAAGAGTAAGCAACTAAGCGAAATAAAGCCATGGAACGCTTATTTGCCCTCTATCTATGCATTCTGACACTCCAACAATGTGTTTTGCTTCAATTTGACTCATTTGACAAATGTGCTTATTCCTGGAGTGAATATGCAGTTCTACTCAAGAGTAAGCAACTAAGCGAAATAAAGCCATGGAACGCTTATTTGCTTTCTATCTATGCATTCTGACACTCCAACAATGTGTTTTGCTTCAATCTGACTCATTTGACAAATGTGCTTATTCCTGGAGTGAATATGCAGTTCTACTCAAGAGTAAGCAACTAAGCGAAATAAAGCCATGGAACGCTTATTTGCCTTCTATCTATGCATTCTGACACTCCAACAATGTGTTTTGCTTCAATTTGACTCATTTGACAAATGTGCTTATTCCTGGAGTGAATATGCAGTTCTACTCAAGAGTAAGCAACTAAGCGAAATAAAGCCATGGAACGCTTATTTGCCTTCTATCTATGCATTCTGACACTCCAACAATGTGTTTTGCTTCAATTTGACTCATTTGACAAAGGTGCGTATTCCTGGAGTGAATATGCAGTTCTACTCAAGAGTAAGCAACTAAGCGAAATAAAGCCATGGAACGCTTATTTGCCTTCTATCTATGCATTCTGACACTCCAACAATGTTTTCTGCTTCAATTTGGCTCATTTGACAAAGGTGCGTATTCCTGGAGTGAATATGCAGTTCTACTCAAGAGTAAGCAACTAAGCGAAATAAAGCCATGGAACGCTTATTTGCCTTCTATCTATGCATTCTGACACTCCAACAATGTGTTTTGCTTCAATTTGACTCATTTGACAAATGTGCTTATTCCTGGAGTGAATATGCAGTTCTACTCAAGAGTAAGCAACTAAGCGAAATAAAGCCATGGAACGCTTATTTGCCTTCTATCTATGCATTCTGACACTCCAACAATGTGTTTTGCTTCAATTTGACTCATTTGACAAATGTGCTTATTCCTGGAGTGAATATGCAGTTCTACTCAAGAGTAAGCAACTAAGCGAAATAAAGCCATGGAAGGCTTATTTGCCTTCTATCTATGCATTCTGACACTCCAACAATGTGTTTTGCTTCAATTTGACTCATTTGACAAAGGTGCGTATTCCTGGAGTGAATATGCAGTTCTACTCAAGAGTAAGCAACTAAGCGAAATAAAGCCATGGAACGCTTATTTGCCTTCTATCTATGCATTCTGACACTCCAACAATGTGTTTTGCTTCAATTTGACTCATTTGACGAAGGTGCGTATTCCTGGAGTGAATATGCAGTTCTACTCAAGAGTAAGCAACTAAGCGAAATAAAGCCATGGAACGCTTATTTGCCCTCTATCTATGCATTCTGACACTCCAACAATGTGTTTTGCTTCAATTTGACTCATTTGACAAATGTGCTTATTCCTGGAGTGAATATGCAGTTCTACTCAAGAGTAAGCAACTAAGCGAAATAAAGCCATGGAACGCTTATTTGCCTTCTATCTATGCATTCTGACACTCCAACAATGTGTTTTGCTTCAATTTGACTCATTTGACAATGGTGCGTATTCCTGGAGTGAATATGCAGTTCTACTCGTGAGTAAGCAACTAAGCGAAATAAAGCCATGGAACGCTTATATGCCTTCTATCTATGCATTCTGACACTCCAACAATGTGTTTTGCTTCAATTTGACTCATTTGACAAAGGTGCGTATTCCTGGAGTGAATATGCAGTTCTACTCAAGAGTAAGCAACTAAGCGAAATAAAGCCATGGAACGCTTATTTGCCTTCTATCTATGCATTCTGACACTCCAACAATGTGTTTTGCTTCAATTTGACTCATTTGACAAAGGTGCGTATTCCTGGAGTGAATATGCAGTTCTACTCAAGAGTAAGCAACTAAGCGAAATAAAGCCATGGAACGCTTATTTGCCCTCTATCTATGCATTCTGACACTCCAACAATGTGTTTTGCTTCAATTTGACTCATTTGACAAATGTGCTTATTCCTGGAGTGAATATGCAGTTCTACTCAAGAGTAAGCAACTAAGCGAAATAAAGCCATGGAACGCTTATTTGCTTTCTATCTATGCATTCTGACACTCCAACAATGTGTTTTGCTTCAATCTGACTCATTTGACAAATGTGCTTATTCCTGGAGTGAATATGCAGTTCTACTCAAGAGTAAGCAACTAAGCGAAATAAAGCCATGGAACGCTTATTTGCCTTCTATCTATGCATTCTGACACTCCAACAATGTGTTTTGCTTCAATTTGACTCATTTGACAAATGTGCTTATTCCTGGAGTGAATATGCAGTTCTACTCAAGAGTAAGCAACTAAGCGAAATAAAGCCATGGAACGCTTATTTGCCTTCTATCTATGCATTCTGACACTCCAACAATGTGTTTTGCTTCAATTTGACTCATTTGACAAAGGTGCGTATTCCTGGAGTGAATATGCAGTTCTACTCAAGAGTAAGCAACTAAGCGAAATAAAGCCATGGAACGCTTATTTGCCTTCTATCTATGCATTCTGACACTCCAACAATGTTTTCTGCTTCAATTTGGCTCATTTGACAAAGGTGCGTATTCCTGGAGTGAATATGCAGTTCTACTCAAGAGTAAGCAACTAAGCGAAATAAAGCCATGGAACGCTTATTTGCCTTCTATCTATGCATTCTGACACTCCAACAATGTGTTTTGCTTCAATTTGACTCATTTGACAAATGTGCTTATTCCTGGAGTGAATATGCAGTTCTACTCAAGAGTAAGCAACTAAGCGAAATAAAGCCATGGAACGCTTATTTGCCTTCTATCTATGCATTCTGACACTCCAACAATGTGTTTTGCTTCAATTTGACTCATTTGACAAATGTGCTTATTCCTGGAGTGAATATGCAGTTCTACTCAAGAGTAAGCAACTAAGCGAAATAAAGCCATGGAAGGCTTATTTGCCTTCTATCTATGCATTCTGACACTCCAACAATGTGTTTTGCTTCAATTTGACTCATTTGACAAAGGTGCGTATTCCTGGAGTGAATATGCAGTTCTACTCAAGAGTGAGCAACTAAGCGAAATAAAGCCATGGAACGCTTACTTGCCTTCTATCTATGCATTCTGACACTCCAACAATGTGTTTTGCTTCAATTTGACTCATTTGACAAATGTGCTTATTCCTGGAGTGAATATGCAGTTCTACTCAAGAGTAAGCAACTAAGCGAAATAAAGCCATGGAACGCTTATTTGCCTTCTATCTATGCATTCTGACACTCCAACAATGTGTTTTGCTTCAATTTGACTCATTTGACAAATGTGCTTATTCCTGGAGTGAATATGCAGTTCTACTCAAGAGTAAGCAACTAAGCGAAATAAAGCCATGGAAGGCTTATTTGCCTTCTATCTATGCATTCTGACACTCCAACAATGTGTTTTGCTTCAATTTGACTCATTTGACAAAGGTGCGTATTCCTGGAGTGAATATGCAGTTCTACTCAAGAGTGAGCAACTAAGCGAAATAAAGCCATGGAACGCTTACTTGCCTTCTATCTATGCATTCTGACACTCCAACAATGTGTTTTGCTTCAATTTGACTCATTTGACAAATGTGCTTATTCCTGGAGTGAATATGCAGTTCTACTCAAGAGTAAGCAACTAAGCGAAATAAAGCCATGGAACGCTTATTTGCCTTCTATCTATGCATTCTGACACTCCAACAATGTGTTTTGCTTCAATTTGACTCATTTGACAAAGGTGCGTATTCCTGGAGTGAATATGCAGTTCTACTCAAGAGTAAGCAACTAAGCGGAATAAAGCCATGGAACGCTTATTTGCCTTCTATCTATGTATTCTGACACTCCAACAATGTTTTCTGCTTCAATTTGGCTCATTTTAAAAAGATGCTTATTTCTGGAGTGAATATGCAGTTCTACTCAAGAGTAAGCAACTAAGCGAAATAAAGCCATGGAACGCTTATTTGCCTTCTAACTATGCATTCTGACACTCCAACAATGTTTTCTGCTTCAATTTGGCTCATTTTAAAAAGATGCTTATTCCTGGAGTGAATATGCAGTTCTACTCAAGAGTAAGCAACTAAGCGAAATAAAGCCATGGAACGCTTATTTGCCTTCTATCTATGCATTCTGACACTCCAACAATGTGTTTTGCTTCAATTTGACTCATTTGACAAATGTGCTTATTCCTGGAGTGAATATGCAGTTCTACTCAAGAGTAAGCAACTAAGCGAAATAAAGCCATGGAACGCTTATTTGCCTTCTATCTATGCATTCTGACACTCCAACAATGTGTTTTGCTTCAATTTGACTCATTTGACAAATGTGCTTATTCCTGGAGTGAATATGCAGTTCTACTCAAGAGTAAGCAACTAAGCGAAATAAAGCCATGGAACGCTTATTTGCCTTCTATCTATGCATTCTGACACTCCAACAATGTGTTTTGCTTCAATTTGACTCATTTGACAAATGTGCTTATTCCTGGAGTGAATATGCAGTTCTACTCAAGAGTAAGCAACTAAGCGAAATAAAGCCATGGAACGCTTATTTGCCCTCTATCTATGCATTCTGACACTCCAACAATGTGTTTTGCTTCAATTTGACTCATTTGACAAATGTGCTTATTCCTGGAGTGAATATGCAGTTCTACTCAAGAGTAAGCAACTAAGCGAAATAAAGCCATGGAACGCTTATATGCCCTCTATCTATGCATTCTGACACTCCAACAATGTGTTTTTTTTCAATCTGACTCATTTGACAAATGTGCTTATTCCTGGAGTGAATATGCAGTTCTACTCAAGAGTAAGCAACTAAGCGAAATAAAGCCATGGAACGCTTATTTGCCTTCTATCTATGCATTCTGACACTCCAACAATGTGTTTTGCTTCAATTTGACTCATTTGACAAATGTGCTTATTCCTGGAGTGAATATGCAGTTCTACTCAAGAGTAAGCAACTAAGCGAAATAAAGCCATGGAACGCTTATTTGCCATCTATCTATGCATTCTGACACTCCAACAATGTGTTTTGCTTCAATTTGACTCATTTGACAAAGGTGCGTATTCCTGGAGTGAATATGCAGTTCTACTCAAGAGTAAGCAACTAAGCGAAATAAAGCCATGGAACGCTTATTTGCCTTCTATCTATGCATTCTGACACTCCAACAATGTTTTCTGCTTCAATTTGGCTCATTTTAAAAAGATGCTTATTTCTGGAGTGAATATGCAGTTCTACTCAAGAGTAAGCAACTAAGCGAAATAAAGCCATGGAACGCTTATTTGCCTTCTAACTATGCATTCTGACACTCCAACAATGTTTTCTGCTTCAATTTGGCTCATTTTAAAAAGATGCTTATCTCTGGAGTGAATATGCAGTTCTACTCAAGAGTAAGCAACTAAGCGAAATAAAGCCATGGAACGCTTATTTGCCCTCTATCTATGCATTCTGACACTCCAACAATGTGTTTTGCTTCAATTTGACTCATTTGACAAATGTGCTTATTCCTGGAGTGAATATGCAGTTCTACTCAAGAGTAAGCAACTAAGCGAAATAAAGCCATGGAACGCTTATTTGCCTTCTATCTATGCATTCTGACACTCCAACAATGTGTTTTGCTTCAATTTGACTCATTTGACAATGGTGCGTATTCCTGGAGTGAATATGCAGTTCTACTCGTGAGTAAGCAACTAAGCGAAATAAAGCCATGGAACGCTTATATGCCTTCTATCTATGCATTCTGACACTCCAACAATGTGTTTTGCTTCAATTTGACTCATTTGACAAAGGTGCGTATTCCTGGAGTGAATATGCAGTTCTACTCAAGAGTAAGCAACTAAGCGAAATAAAGCCATGGAACGCTTATTTGCCCTCTATCTATGCATTCTGACACTCCAACAATGTGTTTTGCTTCAATTTGACTCATTTGACAAATGTGCTTATTCCTGGAGTGAATATGCAGTTCTACTCAAGAGTAAGCAACTAAGCGAAATAAAGCCATGGAACGCTTATTTGCTTTCTATCTATGCATTCTGACACTCCAACAATGTGTTTTGCTTCAATCTGACTCATTTGACAAATGTGCTTATTCCTGGAGTGAATATGCAGTTCTACTCAAGAGTAAGCAACTAAGCGAAATAAAGCCATGGAACGCTTATTTGCCTTCTATCTATGCATTCTGACACTCCAACAATGTGTTTTGCTTCAATTTGACTCATTTGACAAATGTGCTTATTCCTGGAGTGAATATGCAGTTCTACTCAAGAGTAAGCAACTAAGCGAAATAAAGCCATGGAACGCTTATTTGCCTTCTATCTATGCATTCTGACACTCCAACAATGTGTTTTGCTTCAATTTGACTCATTTGACAAATGTGCTTATTCCTGGAGTGAATATGCAGTTCTACTCAAGAGTAAGCAACTAAGCGAAATAAAGCCATGGAAGGCTTATTTGCCTTCTATCTATGCATTCTGACACTCCAACAATGTGTTTTGCTTCAATTTGACTCATTTGACAAAGGTGCGTATTCCTGGAGTGAATATGCAGTTCTACTCAAGAGTGAGCAACTAAGCGAAATAAAGCCATGGAACGCTTACTTGCCTTCTATCTATGCATTCTGACACTCCAACAATGTGTTTTGCTTCAATTTGACTCATTTGACAAATGTGCTTATTCCTGGAGTGAATATGCAGTTCTACTCAAGAGTAAGCAACTAAGCGAAATAAAGCCATGGAACGCTTATTTGCCTTCTATCTATGCATTCTGACACTCCAACAATGTGTTTTGCTTCAATTTGACTCATTTGACAAAGGTGCGTATTCCTGGAGTGAATATGCAGTTCTACTCAAGAGTAAGCAACTAAGCGGAATAAAGCCATGGAACGCTTATTTGCCTTCTATCTATGCATTCTGACACTCCAACAATGTTTTCTGCTTCAATTTGGCTCATTTTAAAAAGATGCTTATTTCTGGAGTGAATATGCAGTTCTACTCAAGAGTAAGCAACTAAGCGAAATAAAGCCATGGAACGCTTATTTGCCTTCTAACTATGCATTCTGACACTCCAACAATGTTTTCTGCTTCAATTTGGCTCATTTTAAAAAGATGCTTATTCCTGGAGTGAATATGCAGTTCTACTCAAGAGTAAGCAACTAAGCGAAATAAAGCCATGGAACGCTTATTTGCCTTCTATCTATGCATTCTGACACTCCAACAATGTGTTTTGCTTCAATTTGACTCATTTGACAAATGTGCTTATTCCTGGAGTGAATATGCAGTTCTACTCAAGAGTAAGCAACTAAGCGAAATAAAGCCATGGAACGCTTATTTGCCTTCTATCTATGCATTCTGACACTCCAACAATGTGTTTTGCTTCAATTTGACTCATTTGACAAATGTGCTTATTCCTGGAGTGAATATGCAGTTCTACTCAAGAGTAAGCAACTAAGCGAAATAAAGCCATGGAACGCTTATTTGACTTCTATCTATGCATTCTGACACTCCAACAATGTGTTTTGCTTCAATTTGACTCATTTGACAATGGTGCGTATTCCTGGAGTGAATATGCAGTTCTACTCGTGAGTAAGCAACTAAGCGAAATAAAGCCATGGAACGCTTATATGCCTTCTATCTATGCATTCTGACACTCCAACAATGTGTTTTGCTTCAATTTGACTCATTTGACAAAGGTGCGTATTCCTGGAGTGAATATGCAGTTCTACTCAAGAGTAAGCAACTAAGCGAAATAAAGCCATGGAACGCTTATTTGCCCTCTATCTATGCATTCTGACACTCCAACAATGTGTTTTGCTTCAATTTGACTCATTTGACAAATGTGCTTATTCCTGGAGTGAATATGCAGTTCTACTCAAGAGTAAGCAACTAAGCGAAATAAAGCCATGGAACGCTTATTTGCTTTCTATCTATGCATTCTGACACTCCAACAATGTGTTTTGCTTCAATCTGACTCATTTGACAAATGTGCTTATTCCTGGAGTGAATATGCAGTTCTACTCAAGAGTAAGCAACTAAGCGAAATAAAGCCATGGAACGCTTATTTGCCTTCTATCTATGCATTCTGACACTCCAACAATGTGTTTTGCTTCAATTTGACTCATTTGACAAATGTGCTTATTCCTGGAGTGAATATGCAGTTCTACTCAAGAGTAAGCAACTAAGCGAAATAAAGCCATGGAACGCTTATTTGCCTTCTATCTATGCATTCTGACACTCCAACAATGTGTTTTGCTTCAATTTGACTCATTTGACAAATGTGCTTATTCCTGGAGTGAATATGCAGTTCTACTCAAGAGTAAGCAACTAAGCGAAATAAAGCCATGGAAGGCTTATTTGCCTTCTATCTATGCATTCTGACACTCCAACAATGTGTTTTGCTTCAATTTGACTCATTTGACAAAGGTGCGTATTCCTGGAGTGAATATGCAGTTCTACTCAAGAGTGAGCAACTAAGCGAAATAAAGCCATGGAACGCTTACTTGCCTTCTATCTATGCATTCTGACACTCCAACAATGTGTTTTGCTTCAATTTGACTCATTTGACAAATGTGCTTATTCCTGGAGTGAATATGCAGTTCTACTCAAGAGTAAGCAACTAAGCGAAATAAAGCCATGGAACGCTTATTTGCCTTCTATCTATGCATTCTGACACTCCAACAATGTGTTTTGCTTCAATTTGACTCATTTGACAAAGGTGCGTATTCCTGGAGTGAATATGCAGTTCTACTCAAGAGTAAGCAACTAAGCGGAATAAAGCCATGGAACGCTTATTTGCCTTCTATCTATGCATTCTGACACTCCAACAATGTTTTCTGCTTCAATTTGGCTCATTTTAAAAAGATGCTTATTTCTGGAGTGAATATGCAGTTCTACTCAAGAGTAAGCAACTAAGCGAAATAAAGCCATGGAACGCTTATTTGCCTTCTAACTATGCATTCTGACACTCCAACAATGTTTTCTGCTTCAATTTGGCTCATTTTAAAAAGATGCTTATTCCTGGAGTGAATATGCAGTTCTACTCAAGAGTAAGCAACTAAGCGAAATAAAGCCATGGAACGCTTATTTGCCTTCTATCTATGCATTCTGACACTCCAACAATGTGTTTTGCTTCAATTTGACTCATTTGACAAATGTGCTTATTCCTGGAGTGAATATGCAGTTCTACTCAAGAGTAAGCAACTAAGCGAAATAAAGCCATGGAACGCTTATTTGCCTTCTATCTATGCATTCTGACACTCCAACAATGTGTTTTGCTTCAATTTGACTCATTTGACAAATGTGCTTATTCCTGGAGTGAATATGCAGTTCTACTCAAGAGTAAGCAACTAAGCGAAATAAAGCCATGGAACGCTTATTTGCCTTCTATCTATGCATTCTGACACTCCAACAATGTGTTTTGCTTCAATTTGACTCATTTGACAAATGTGCTTATTCCTGGAGTGAATATGCAGTTCTACTCAAGAGTAAGCAACTAAGCGAAATAAAGCCATGGAACGCTTATTTGCCCTCTATCTATGCATTCTGACACTCCAACAATGTGTTTTGCTTCAATTTGACTCATTTGACAAATGTGCTTATTCCTGGAGTGAATATGCAGTTCTACTCAAGAGTAAGCAACTAAGCGAAATAAAGCCATGGAACGCTTATATGCCCTCTATCTATGCATTCTGACACTCCAACAATGTGTTTTTTTTCAATCTGACTCATTTGACAAATGTGCTTATTCCTGGAGTGAATATGCAGTTCTACTCAAGAGTAAGCAACTAAGCGAAATAAAGCCATGGAACGCTTATTTGCCTTCTATCTATGCATTCTGACACTCCAACAATGTGTTTTGCTTCAATTTGACTCATTTGACAAATGTGCTTATTCCTGGAGTGAATATGCAGTTCTACTCAAGAGTAAGCAACTAAGCGAAATAAAGCCATGGAACGCTTATTTGCCATCTATCTATGCATTCTGACACTCCAACAATGTGTTTTGCTTCAATTTGACTCATTTGACAAAGGTGCGTATTCCTGGAGTGAATATGCAGTTCTACTCAAGAGTAAGCAACTAAGCGAAATAAAGCCATGGAACGCTTATTTGCCTTCTATCTATGCATTCTGACACTCCAACAATGTTTTCTGCTTCAATTTGGCTCATTTTAAAAAGATGCTTATTTCTGGAGTGAATATGCAGTTCTACTCAAGAGTAAGCAACTAAGCGAAATAAAGCCATGGAACGCTTATTTGCCTTCTAACTATGCATTCTGACACTCCAACAATGTTTTCTGCTTCAATTTGGCTCATTTTAAAAAGATGCTTATCTCTGGAGTGAATATGCAGTTCTACTCAAGAGTAAGCAACTAAGCGAAATAAAGCCATGGAACGCTTATTTGCCCTCTATCTATGCATTCTGACACTCCAACAATGTGTTTTGCTTCAATTTGACTCATTTGACAAATGTGCTTATTCCTGGAGTGAATATGCAGTTCTACTCAAGAGTAAGCAACTAAGCGAAATAAAGCCATGGAACGCTTATTTGACTTCTATCTATGCATTCTGACACTCCAACAATGTGTTTTGCTTCAATTTGACTCATTTGACAATGGTGCGTATTCCTGGAGTGAATATGCAGTTCTACTCGTGAGTAAGCAACTAAGCGAAATAAAGCCATGGAACGCTTATATGCCTTCTATCTATGCATTCTGACACTCCAACAATGTGTTTTGCTTCAATTTGACTCATTTGACAAAGGTGCGTATTCCTGGAGTGAATATGCAGTTCTACTCAAGAGTAAGCAACTAAGCGAAATAAAGCCATGGAACGCTTATTTGCCCTCTATCTATGCATTCTGACACTCCAACAATGTGTTTTGCTTCAATTTGACTCATTTGACAAATGTGCTTATTCCTGGAGTGAATATGCAGTTCTACTCAAGAGTAAGCAACTAAGCGAAATAAAGCCATGGAACGCTTATTTGCTTTCTATCTATGCATTCTGACACTCCAACAATGTGTTTTGCTTCAATCTGACTCATTTGACAAATGTGCTTATTCCTGGAGTGAATATGCAGTTCTACTCAAGAGTAAGCAACTAAGCGAAATAAAGCCATGGAACGCTTATTTGCCTTCTATCTATGCATTCTGACACTCCAACAATGTGTTTTGCTTCAATTTGACTCATTTGACAAATGTGCTTATTCCTGGAGTGAATATGCAGTTCTACTCAAGAGTAAGCAACTAAGCGAAATAAAGCCATGGAACGCTTATTTGCCTTCTATCTATGCATTCTGACACTCCAACAATGTGTTTTGCTTCAATTTGACTCATTTGACAAAGGTGCGTATTCCTGGAGTGAATATGCAGTTCTACTCAAGAGTAAGCAACTAAGCGAAATAAAGCCATGGAACGCTTATTTGCCTTCTATCTATGCATTCTGACACTCCAACAATGTTTTCTGCTTCAATTTGGCTCATTTGACAAAGGTGCGTATTCCTGGAGTGAATATGCAGTTCTACTCAAGAGTGAGCAACTAAGCGAAATAAAGCCATGGAACGCTTATTTGCCTTCTATCTATGCATTCTGACACTCCAACAATGTGTTTTGCTTCAATCTGACTCATTTGACAAATGTGCTTATTCCTGGAGTGAATATGCAGTTCTACTCAAGAGTAAGCAACTAAGCGAAATAAAGCCATGGAACGCTTATTCGCCTTCTATCTATGCATTCCGACACTCCAACAATGTGTTTTGCTTCAATTTGACTCATTTGACAAATGTGCTTATTCCTGGAGTGAATATGCAGTTCTACTCAAGAGTAAGCAACTAAGCGAAATAAAGCCATGGAACGCTTATTTGCCTTCTATCTATGCATTCTGACACTCCAACAATGTGTTTTGCTTCAATTTGACTCATTTGACAAAGGTGCGTATTCCTGGAGTGAATATGCAGTTCTACTCAAGAGTAAGCAACTAAGCGAAATAAAGCCATGGAACGCTTATTTGCCTTCTAACTATGCATTCTGACACTCCAACAATGTTTTCTGCTTCAATTTGGCTCATTTTAAAAAGATGCTTATTCCTGGAGTGAATATGCAGTTCTACTCAAGAGTAAGCAACTAAGCGAAATAAAGCCATGGAACGCTTATTTGCCTTCTATCTATGCATTCTGACACTCCAACAATGTGTTTTGCTTCAATTTGACTCATTTGACAAATGTGCTTATTCCTGGAGTGAATATGCAGTTCTACTCAAGAGTAAGCAACTAAGCGAAATAAAGCCATGGAACGCTTATTTGCCTTCTATCTATGCATTCTGACACTCCAACAATGTGTTTTGCTTCAATCTGACTCATTTGACAAATGTGCTTATTCCTGGAGTGAATATGCAGTTCTACTCAAGAGTAAGCAACTAAGCGAAATAAAGCCATGGAACGCTTATTTGCCTTCTATCTATGCATTCTGACACTCCAACAATGTGTTTTGCTTCAATTTGACTCATTTGACAAATGTGCTTATTCCTGGAGTGAATATGCAGTTCTACTCGTGAGTAAGCAACTAAGCGAAATAAAGCCATGGAACGCTTATATGCCTTCTATCTATGCATTCTGACACTCCAACAATGTGTTTTGCTTCAATTTGACTCATTTGACAAAGGTGCGTATTCCTGGAGTGAATATGCAGTTCTACTCAAGAGTAAGCAACTAAGCGAAATAAAGCCATGGAACGCTTATTTGCCTTCTATCTATGCATTCTGACACTCCAACAATGTGTTTTGCTTCAATTTGACTCATTTGACAAAGGTGCGTATTCCTGGAGTGAATATGCAGTTCTACTCAAGAGTAAGCAACTAAGCGAAATAAAGCCATTGAACGCTTATTTGCCTTCTATCTATGCATTCTGACACTCCAACAATGTTTTCTGCTTCAATTTGGCTCATTTGACAAAGGTGCGTATTCCTGGAGTGAATATGCAGTCCTACTCAAGAGTAAGCAACTAAGCGAAATAAAGCCATGGAACGCTTATTTGCCTTCTATCTATGCATTCTGACACTCCAACAATGTGTTTTGCTTCAATTTGACTCATTTGACAAATGTGCTTATTCCTGGAGTGAATATGCAGTTCTACTCAAGAGTAAGCAACTAAGCGAAATAAAGCCATGGAAGGCTTATTTGCCTTCTATCTATGCATTCTGACACTCCAACAATGTGTTTTGCTTCAATTTGACTCATTTGACAAAGGTGCGTATTCCTGGAGTGAATATGCAGTTCTACTCAAGAGTGAGCAACTAAGCGAAATAAAGCCATGGAACGCTTACTTGCCTTCTATCTATGCATTCTGACACTCCAACAATGTGTTTTGCTTCAATCTGACTCATTTGACAAATGTGCTTATTCCTGGAGTGAATATGCAGTTCTACTCAAGAGTAAGCAACTAAGCGAAATAAAGCCATGGAACGCTTATTCGCCTTCTATCTATGCATTCTGACACTCCAACAATGTGTTTTGCTTCAATTTGACTCATTTGACAAAGGTGCGTATTCCTGGAGTGAATATGCAGTTCTACTCAAGAGTGAGCAACTAAGAGAAATAAAGCCATGGAACGCTTATTTGCCTTCCATCTATGCATTCTGACACTCCAACAATGTGTTTTGCTTCAATCTGACTCATTTGACAAATGTGCTTATTCCTGGAGTGAATATGCAGTTCTACTCAAGAGTAAGCAACTAAGCGAAATAAAGCCATGGAACGCTTATTCGCCTTCTATCTATGCATTCCGACACTCCAACAATGTGTTTTGCTTCAATTTGACTCATTTGACAAATGTGCTTATTCCTGGAGTGAATATGCAGTTCTACTCAAGAGTAAGCAACTAAGCGAAATAAAGCCATGGAACGCTTATTTGCCTTCTATCTATGCATTCTGACACTCCAACAATGTGTTTTGCTTCAATTTGACTCATTTGACAAAGGTGCGTATTCCTGGAGTGAATATGCAGTTCTACTCAAGAGTAAGCAACTAAGCGAAATAAAGCCATGGAACGCTTATTTGCCTTCTAACTATGCATTCTGACACTCCAACAATGTTTTCTGCTTCAATTTGGCTCATTTTAAAAAGATGCTTATTCCTGGAGTGAATATGCAGTTCTACTCAAGAGTAAGCAACTAAGCGAAATAAAGCCATGGAACGCTTATTTGCCTTCTATCTATGCATTCTGACACTCCAAAAATGTGTTTTGCTTCAATTTGACTCATTTGACAAATGTGCTTATTCCTGGAGTGAATATGCAGTTCTACTCAAGAGTAAGCAACTAAGCGAAATAAAGCCATGGAACGCTTATTTGCCTTCTATCTATGCATTCTGACACTCCAACAATGTGTTTTGCTTCAATCTGACTCATTTGACAAATGTGCTTATTCCTGGAGTGAATATGCAGTTCTACTCAAGAGTAAGCAACTAAGCGAAATAAAGCCATGGAACGCTTATTTGCCTTCTATCTATGCATTCTGACACTCCAACAATGTGTTTTGCTTCAATTTGACTCATTTGACAAATGTGCTTATTCCTGGAGTGAATATGCAGTTCTACTCAAGAGTAAGCAACTAAGCGAAATAAAGCCATGGAACGCTTATTTGCCTTCTATCTATGCATTCTGACACTCCAACAATGTGTTTTGCTTCAATTTGACTCATTTGACAAAGGTGCGTATTCCTGGAGTGAATATGCAGTTCTACTCAAGAGTAAGCAACTAAGCGAAATAAAGCCATGGAACGCTTATTTGCCCTCTATCTATGCATTCTGACACTCCAACAATGTGTTTTGCTTCAATTTGACTCATTTGACAAATGTGCTTATTCCTGGAGTGAATATGCAGTTCTACTCAAGAGTAAGCAACTAAGCGAAATAAAGCCATGGAACGCTTATTTGCCTTCTATCTATGCATTCTGACACTCCAACAATGTGTTTTGCTTCAATTTGACTCATTTGACAATGGTGCGTATTCCTGGAGTGAATATGCAGTTCTACTCGTGAGTAAGCAACTAAGCGAAATAAAGCCATGGAACGCTTATATGCCTTCTATCTATGCATTCTGACACTCCAACAATGTGTTTTCCTTCAATTTGACTCATTTGACAAAGGTGCGTATTCCTGGAGTGAATATGCAGTTCTACTCAAGAGTAAGCAACTAAGCGAAATAAAGCCATGGAACGCTTATTTGCCTTCTATCTATGCATTCTGACACTCCAACAATGTGTTTTGCTTCAATTTGACTCATTTGACAAAGGTGCGTATTCCTGGAGTGAATATGCAGTTCTACTCAAGAGTAAGCAACTAAGCGAAATAAAGCCATGGAACGCTTATTTGCCCTCTATCTATGCATTCTGACACTCCAACAATGTGTTTTGCTTCAATTTGACTCATTTGACAAATGTGCTTATTCCTGGAGTGAATATGCAGTTCTACTCAAGAGTAAGCAACTAAGCGAAATAAAGCCATGGAACGCTTATTTGCCTTCTATCTATGCATTCTGACACTCCAACAATGTGTTTTGCTTCAATTTGACTCATTTGACAAAGGTGCTTATTCCTGGAGTGAATATGCAGTTCTACTCAAGAGTAAGCAACTAAGCGAAATAAAGCCATGGAACGCTTATTTGCCTTCTATCTATGCATTCTGACACTCCAACAATGTGTTTTGCTTCAATTTGACTCATTTGACAAAGGTGCGTATTCCTGGAGTGAATATGCAGTTCTACTCAAGAGTAAGCAACTAAGCGAAATAAAGCCATGGAACGCTTATTTGCCTTCTATCTATGCATTCTGACACTCCAACAATGTTTTCTGCTTCAATTTGGCTCATTTGACAAAGGTGCTTATTCCTGGAGTGAATATGCAGTTCTACTCAAGAGTAAGCAACTAAGCGAAATAAAGCCATGGAACGCTTATTTGCCTTCTATCTATGCATTCTGACACTCCAACAATGTGTTTTGCTTCAATTTGACTCATTTGACAAATGTGCTTATTCCTGGAGTGAATATGCAGTTCTACTCAAGAGTAAGCAACTAAGCGAAATAAAGCCATGGAAGGCTTATTTGCCTTCTATCTATGCATTCTGACACTCCAACAATGTGTTCTGCTTCAATTTGACTCATTTGACAAAGGTGCGTATTCCTGGAGTGAATATGCAGTTCTACTCAAGAGCAACTAAGCGAAATAAAGCCATGGAACGCTTATTTGCCTTCTATCTATGCATTCTGACACTCCAACAATGTGTTTTGCTTCAATCTGACTCATTTGACAAATGTGCTTATTCCTGGAGTGAATATGCAGTTCTACTCAAGAGTAAGCAACTAAGCGAAATAAAGCCATGGAACGCTTATTCGCCTTCTATCTATGCATTCTGACACTCCAACAATGTGTTTTGCTTCAATTTGACTCATTTGACAAATGTGCTTATTCCTGGAGTGAATATGCAGTTCTACTCAAGAGTAAGCAACTAAGCGAAATAAAGCCATGGAACGCTTATTTGCCTTCTATCTATGCATTCTGACACTCCAACAATGTGTTTTGCTTCAATTTGACTCATTTGACAAAGGTGCGTATTCCTGGAGTGAATATGCAGTTCTACTCAAGAGTAAGCAACTAAGCGAAATAAAGCCATGGAACGCTTATTTGCCTTCTAACTATGCATTCTGACACTCCAACAATGTTTTCTGCTTCAATTTGGCTCATTTTAAAAAGATGCTTATTCCTGGAGTGAATATGCAGTTCTACTCAAGAGTAAGCAACTAAGCGAAATAAAGCCATGGAACGCTTATTTGCCTTCTATCTATGCATTCTGACACTCCAACAATGTGTTTTGCTTCAATTTGACTCATTTGACAAATGTGCTTATTCCTGGAGTGAATATGCAGTTCTACTCAAGAGTAAGCAACTAAGCGAAATAAAGCCATGGAACGCTTATTTGCCTTCTATCTATGCATTCTGACACTCCAACAATGTGTTTTGCTTCAATCTGACTCATTTGACAAATGTGCTTATTCCTGGAGTGAATATGCAGTTCTACTCAAGAGTAAGCAACTAAGCGAAATAAAGCCATGGAACGCTTATTTGCCTTCTATCTATGCATTCTGACACTCCAACAATGTGTTTTGCTTCAATTTGACTCATTTGACAAATGTGCTTATTCCTGGAGTGAATATGCAGTTCTACTCGTGAGTAAGCAACTAAGCGAAATAAAGCCATGGAACGCTTATATGCCTTCTATCTATGCATTCTGACACTCCAACAATGTGTTTTGCTTCAATTTGACTCATTTGACAAAGGTGCGTATTCCTGGAGTGAATATGCAGTTCTACTCAAGAGTAAGCAACTAAGCGAAATAAAGCCATGGAACGCTTATTTGCCTTCTATCTATGCATTCTGACACTCCAACAATGTGTTTTGCTTCAATTTGACTCATTTGACAAAGGTGCGTATTCCTGGAGTGAATATGCAGTTCTACTCAAGAGTAAGCAACTAAGCGAAATAAAGCCATTGAACGCTTATTTGCCTTCTATCTATGCATTCTGACACTCCAACAATGTTTTCTGCTTCAATTTGGCTCATTTGACAAAGGTGCGTATTCCTGGAGTGAATATGCAGTCCTACTCAAGAGTAAGCAACTAAGCGAAATAAAGCCATGGAACGCTTATTTGCCTTCTATCTATGCATTCTGACACTCCAACAATGTGTTTTGCTTCAATTTGACTCATTTGACAAATGTGCTTATTCCTGGAGTGAATATGCAGTTCTACTCAAGAGTAAGCAACTAAGCGAAATAAAGCCATGGAAGGCTTATTTGCCTTCTATCTATGCATTCTGACACTCCAACAATGTTTTCTGCTTCAATTTGACTCATTTGACAAAGGTGCGTATTCCTGGAGTGAATATGCAGTTCTACTCAAGAGTAAGCAACTAAGCGAAATAAAGCCATGGAACGCTTATTTGCCTTCTAACTATGCATTCTGACACTCCAACAATGTTTTCTGCTTCAATTTGGCTCATTTTAAAAAGATGCTTATTCCTGGAGTGAATATGCAGTTCTACTCAAGAGTAAGCAACTAAGCGAAATAAAGCCATGGAACGCTTATTTGCCTTCTATCTATGCATTCTGACACTCCAACAATGTGTTTTGCTTCAATTTGACTCATTTGACAAATGTGCTTATTCCTGGAGTGAATATGCAGTTCTACTCAAGAGTAAGCAACTAAGCGAAATAAAGCCATGGAACGCTTATTTGCCTTCTATCTATGCATTCTGACACTCCAACAATGTGTTTTGCTTCAATCTGACTCATTTGACAAATGTGCTTATTCCTGGAGTGAATATGCAGTTCTACTCAAGAGTAAGCAACTAAGCGAAATAAAGCCATGGAACGCTTATTTGCCTTCTATCTATGCATTCTGACACTCCAACAATGTGTTTTGCTTCAATTTGACTCATTTGACAAATGTGCTTATTCCTGGAGTGAATATGCAGTTCTACTCGTGAGTAAGCAACTAAGCGAAATAAAGCCATGGAACGCTTATATGCCTTCTATCTATGCATTCTGACACTCCAACAATGTGTTTTGCTTCAATTTGACTCATTTGACAAAGGTGCGTATTCCTGGAGTGAATATGCAGTTCTACTCAAGAGTAAGCAACTAAGCGAAATAAAGCCATGGAACGCTTATTTGCCTTCTATCTATGCATTCTGACACTCCAACAATGTGTTTTGCTTCAATTTGACTCATTTGACAAAGGTGCGTATTCCTGGAGTGAATATGCAGTTCTACTCAAGAGTAAGCAACTAAGCGAAATAAAGCCATTGAACGCTTATTTGCCTTCTATCTATGCATTCTGACACTCCAACAATGTTTTCTGCTTCAATTTGGCTCATTTGACAAAGGTGCGTATTCCTGGAGTGAATATGCAGTCCTACTCAAGAGTAAGCAACTAAGCGAAATAAAGCCATGGAACGCTTATTTGCCTTCTATCTATGCATTCTGACACTCCAACAATGTGTTTTGCTTCAATTTGACTCATTTGACAAATGTGCTTATTCCTGGAGTGAATATGCAGTTCTACTCAAGAGTAAGCAACTAAGCGAAATAAAGCCATGGAAGGCTTATTTGCCTTCTATCTATGCATTCTGACACTCCAACAATGTGTTTTGCTTCAATTTGACTCATTTGACAAAGGTGCGTATTCCTGGAGTGAATATGCAGTTCTACTCAAGAGTGAGCAACTAAGCGAAATAAAGCCATGGAACGCTTACTTGCCTTCTATCTATGCATTCTGACACTCCAACAATGTGTTTTGCTTCAATCTGACTCATTTGACAAATGTGCTTATTCCTGGAGTGAATATGCAGTTCTACTCAAGAGTAAGCAACTAAGCGAAATAAAGCCATGGAACGCTTATTCGCCTTCTATCTATGCATTCTGACACTCCAACAATGTGTTTTGCTTCAATTTGACTCATTTGACAAAGGTGCGTATTCCTGGAGTGAATATGCAGTTCTACTCAAGAGTGAGCAACTAAGAGAAATAAAGCCATGGAACGCTTATTTGCCTTCCATCTATGCATTCTGACACTCCAACAATGTGTTTTGCTTCAATCTGACTCATTTGACAAATGTGCTTATTCCTGGAGTGAATATGCAGTTCTACTCAAGAGTAAGCAACTAAGCGAAATAAAGCCATGGAACGCTTATTCGCCTGCTATCTATGCATTCCGACACTCCAACAATGTGTTTTGCTTCAATTTGACTCATTTGACAAATGTGCTTATTCCTGGAGTGAATATGCAGTTCTACTCAAGAGTAAGCAACTAAGCGAAATAAAGCCATGGAACGCTTATTTGCCTTCTATCTATGCATTCTGACACTCCAACAATGTGTTTTGCTTCAATTTGACTCATTTGACAAAGGTGCGTATTCCTGGAGTGAATATGCAGTTCTACTCAAGAGTAAGCAACTAAGCGAAATAAAGCCATGGAACGCTTATTTGCCTTCTAACTATGCATTCTGACACTCCAACAATGTTTTCTGCTTCAATTTGGCTCATTTTAAAAAGATGCTTATTCCTGGAGTGAATATGCAGTTCTACTCAAGAGTAAGCAACTAAGCGAAATAAAGCCATGGAACGCTTATTTGCCTTCTATCTATGCATTCTGACACTCCAACAATGTGTTTTGCTTCAATTTGACTCATTTGACAAATGTGCTTATTCCTGGAGTGAATATGCAGTTCTACTCAAGAGTAAGCAACTAAGCGAAATAAAGCCATGGAACGCTTATTTGCCTTCTATCTATGCATTCTGACACTCCAACAATGTGTTTTGCTTCAATCTGACTCATTTGACAAATGTGCTTATTCCTGGAGTGAATATGCAGTTCTACTCAAGAGTAAGCAACTAAGCGAAATAAAGCCATGGAACGCTTATTTGCCTTCTATCTATGCATTCTGACACTCCAACAATGTGTTTTGCTTCAATTTGACTCATTTGACAAATGTGCTTATTCCTGGAGTGAATATGCAGTTCTACTCAAGAGTAAGCAACTAAGCGAAATAAAGCCATGGAACGCTTATTTGCCTTCTATCTATGCATTCTGACACTCCAACAATGTGTTTTGCTTCAATTTGACTCATTTGACGAAGGTGCGTATTCCTGGAGTGAATATGCAGTTCTACTCAAGAGTAAGCAACTAAGCGAAATAAAGCCATGGAACGCTTATTTGCCCTCTATCTATGCATTCTGACACTCCAACAATGTGTTTTGCTTCAATTTGACTCATTTGACAAATGTGCTTATTCCTGGAGTGAATATGCAGTTCTACTCAAGAGTAAGCAACTAAGCGGAATAAAGCCATGGAACGCTTATTTGCCTTCTATCTATGCATTCTGACACTCCAACAATGTGTTTTGCTTCAATTTGACTCATTTGACAATGGTGCGTATTCCTGGAGTGAATATGCAGTTCTACTCGTGAGTAAGCAACTAAGCGAAATAAAGCCATGGAACGCTTATATGCCTTCTATCTATGCATTCTGACACTCCAACAATGTGTTTTGCTTCAATTTGACTCATTTGACAAAGGTGCGTATTCCTGGAGTGAATATGCAGTTCTACTCAAGAGTAAGCAACTAAGCGAAATAAAGCCATGGAACGCTTATTTGCCTTCTATCTATGCATTCTGACACTCCAACAATGTGTTTTGCTTCAATTTGACTCATTTGACAAAGGTGCGTATTCCTGGAGTGAATATGCAGTTCTACTCAAGAGTAAGCAACTAAGCGAAATAAAGCCATGGAACGCTTATTTGCCCTCTATCTATGCATTCTGACACTCCAACAATGTGTTTTGCTTCAATTTGACTCATTTGACAAATGTGCTTATTCCTGGAGTGAATATGCAGTTCTACTCAAGAGTAAGCAACTAAGCGAAATAAAGCCATGGAACGCTTATTTGCTTTCTATCTATGCATTCTGACACTCCAACAATGTGTTTTGCTTCAATCTGACTCATTTGACAAATGTGCTTATTCCTGGAGTGAATATGCAGTTCTACTCAAGAGTAAGCAACTAAGCGAAATAAAGCCATGGAACGCTTATTTGCCTTCTATCTATGCATTCTGACACTCCAACAATGTGTTTTGCTTCAATTTGACTCATTTGACAAATGTGCTTATTCCTGGAGTGAATATGCAGTTCTACTCAAGAGTAAGCAACTAAGCGAAATAAAGCCATGGAACGCTTATTTGCCTTCTATCTATGCATTCTGACACTCCAACAATGTGTTTTGCTTCAATTTGACTCATTTGACAAAGGTGCGTATTCCTGGAGTGAATATGCAGTTCTACTCAAGAGTAAGCAACTAAGCGAAATAAAGCCATGGAACGCTTATTTGCCTTCTATCTATGCATTCTGACACTCCAACAATGTTTTCTGCTTCAATTTGGCTCATTTGACAAAGGTGCGTATTCCTGGAGTGAATATGCAGTTCTACTCAAGAGTAAGCAACTAAGCGAAATAAAGCCATGGAACGCTTATTTGCCTTCTATCTATGCATTCTGACACTCCAACAATGTGTTTTGCTTCAATTTGACTCATTTGACAAATGTGCTTATTCCTGGAGTGAATATGCAGTTCTACTCAAGAGTAAGCAACTAAGCGAAATAAAGCCATGGAACGCTTATTTGCCTTCTATCTATGCATTCTGACACTCCAACAATGTGTTTTGCTTCAATTTGACTCATTTGACAAATGTGCTTATTCCTGGAGTGAATATGCAGTTCTACTCAAGAGTAAGCAACTAAGCGAAATAAAGCCATGGAAGGCTTATTTGCCTTCTATCTATGCATTCTGACACTCCAACAATGTGTTTTGCTTCAATTTGACTCATTTGACAAAGGTGCGTATTCCTGGAGTGAATATGCAGTTCTACTCAAGAGTAAGCAACTAAGCGAAATAAAGCCATGGAACGCTTATTTGCCTTCTATCTATGCTTTCTGACACTCCAACAATGTGTTTTGCTTCAATTTGACTCATTTGACGAAGGTGCGTATTCCTGGAGTGAATATGCAGTTCTACTCAAGAGTAAGCAACTAAGCGAAATAAAGCCATGGAACGCTTATTTGCCCTCTATCTATGCATTCTGACACTCCAACAATGTGTTTTGCTTCAATTTGACTCATTTGACAAATGTGCTTATTCCTGGAGTGAATATGCAGTTCTACTCAAGAGTAAGCAACTAAGCGAAATAAAGCCATGGAACGCTTATTTGCCTTCTATCTATGCATTCTGACACTCCAACAATGTGTTTTGCTTCAATTTGACTCATTTGACAATGGTGCGTATTCCTGGAGTGAATATGCAGTTCTACTCGTGAGTAAGCAACTAAGCGAAATAAAGCCATGGAACGCTTATATGCCTTCTATCTATGCATTCTGACACTCCAACAATGTGTTTTGCTTCAATTTGACTCATTTGACAAAGGTGCGTATTCCTGGAGTGAATATGCAGTTCTACTCAAGAGTAAGCAACTAAGCGAAATAAAGCCATGGAACGCTTATTTGCCTTCTATCTATGCATTCTGACACTCCAACAATGTGTTTTGCTTCAATTTGACTCATTTGACAAAGGTGCGTATTCCTGGAGTGAATATGCAGTTCTACTCAAGAGTAAGCAACTAAGCGAAATAAAGCCATGGAACGCTTATTTGCCCTCTATCTATGCATTCTGACACTCCAACAATGTGTTTTGCTTCAATTTGACTCATTTGACAAATGTGCTTATTCCTGGAGTGAATATGCAGTTCTACTCAAGAGTAAGCAACTAAGCGAAATAAAGCCATGGAACGCTTATTTGCCTTCTATCTATGCATTCTGACACTCCAACAATGTGTTTTGCTTCAATTTGACTCATTTGACAAATGTGCTTATTCCTGGAGTGAATATGCAGTTCTACTCAAGAGTAAGCAACTAAGCGAAATAAAGCCATGGAAGGCTTATTTGCCTTCTATCTATGCATTCTGACACTCCAACAATGTGTTTTGCTTCAATTTGACTCATTTGACAAAGGTGCGTATTCCTGGAGTGAATATGCAGTTCTACTCAAGAGTAAGCAACTAAGCGAAATAAAGCCATGGAACGCTTATTTGCCTTCTATCTATGCTTTCTGACACTCCAACAATGTGTTTTGCTTCAATTTGACTCATTTGACGAAGGTGCGTATTCCTGGAGTGAATATGCAGTTCTACTCAAGAGTAAGCAACTAAGCGAAATAAAGCCATGGAACGCTTATTTGCCCTCTATCTATGCATTCTGACACTCCAACAATGTGTTTTGCTTCAATTTGACTCATTTGACAAATGTGCTTATTCCTGGAGTGAATATGCAGTTCTACTCAAGAGTAAGCAACTAAGCGAAATAAAGCCATGGAACGCTTATTTGCCTTCTATCTATGCATTCTGACACTCCAACAATGTGTTTTGCTTCAATTTGACTCATTTGACAATGGTGCGTATTCCTGGAGTGAATATGCAGTTCTACTCGTGAGTAAGCAACTAAGCGAAATAAAGCCATGGAACGCTTATATGCCTTCTATCTATGCATTCTGACACTCCAACAATGTGTTTTGCTTCAATTTGACTCATTTGACAAAGGTGCGTATTCCTGGAGTGAATATGCAGTTCTACTCAAGAGTAAGCAACTAAGCGAAATAAAGCCATGGAACGCTTATTTGCCTTCTATCTATGCATTCTGACACTCCAACAATGTGTTTTGCTTCAATTTGACTCATTTGACAAAGGTGCGTATTCCTGGAGTGAATATGCAGTTCTACTCAAGAGTAAGCAACTAAGCGAAATAAAGCCATGGAACGCTTATTTGCCCTCTATCTATGCATTCTGACACTCCAACAATGTGTTTTGCTTCAATTTGACTCATTTGACAAATGTGCTTATTCCTGGAGTGAATATGCAGTTCTACTCAAGAGTAAGCAACTAAGCGAAATAAAGCCATGGAACGCTTATTTGCTTTCTATCTATGCATTCTGACACTCCAACAATGTGTTTTGCTTCAATCTGACTCATTTGACAAATGTGCTTATTCCTGGAGTGAATATGCAGTTCTACTCAAGAGTAAGCAACTAAGCGAAATAAAGCCATGGAACGCTTATTTGCCTTCTATCTATGCATTCTGACACTCCAACAATGTGTTTTGCTTCAATTTGACTCATTTGACAAATGTGCTTATTCCTGGAGTGAATATGCAGTTCTACTCAAGAGTAAGCAACTAAGCGAAATAAAGCCATGGAACGCTTATTTGCCTTCTATCTATGCATTCTGACACTCCAACAATGTGTTTTGCTTCAATTTGACTCATTTGACAAAGGTGCGTATTCCTGGAGTGAATATGCAGTTCTACTCAAGAGTAAGCAACTAAGCGAAATAAAGCCATGGAACGCTTATTTGCCTTCTATCTATGCATTCTGACACTCCAACAATGTTTTCTGCTTCAATTTGGCTCATTTGACAAAGGTGCGTATTCCTGGAGTGAATATGCAGTTCTACTCAAGAGTAAGCAACTAAGCGAAATAAAGCCATGGAACGCTTATTTGCCTTCTATCTATGCATTCTGACACTCCAACAATGTGTTTTGCTTCAATTTGACTCATTTGACAAATGTGCTTATTCCTGGAGTGAATATGCAGTTCTACTCAAGAGTAAGCAACTAAGCGAAATAAAGCCATGGAACGCTTATTTGCCTTCTATCTATGCATTCTGACACTCCAACAATGTGTTTTGCTTCAATTTGACTCATTTGACAAATGTGCTTATTCCTGGAGTGAATATGCAGTTCTACTCAAGAGTAAGCAACTAAGCGAAATAAAGCCATGGAAGGCTTATTTGCCTTCTATCTATGCATTCTGACACTCCAACAATGTGTTTTGCTTCAATTTGACTCATTTGACAAAGGTGCGTATTCCTGGAGTGAATATGCAGTTCTACTCAAGAGTGAGCAACTAAGCGAAATAAAGCCATGGAACGCTTACTTGCCTTCTATCTATGCATTCTGACACTCCAACAATGTGTTTTGCTTCAATTTGACTCATTTGACAAATGTGCTTATTCCTGGAGTGAATATGCAGTTCTACTCAAGAGTAAGCAACTAAGCGAAATAAAGCCATGGAACGCTTATTTGCCTTCTATCTATGCATTCTGACACTCCAACAATGTGTTTTGCTTCAATTTGACTCATTTGACAAATGTGCTTATTCCTGGAGTGAATATGCAGTTCTACTCAAGAGTAAGCAACTAAGCGAAATAAAGCCATGGAAGGCTTATTTGCCTTCTATCTATGCATTCTGACACTCCAACAATGTGTTTTGCTTCAATTTGACTCATTTGACAAAGGTGCGTATTCCTGGAGTGAATATGCAGTTCTACTCAAGAGTGAGCAACTAAGCGAAATAAAGCCATGGAACGCTTACTTGCCTTCTATCTATGCATTCTGACACTCCAACAATGTGTTTTGCTTCAATTTGACTCATTTGACAAATGTGCTTATTCCTGGAGTGAATATGCAGTTCTACTCAAGAGTAAGCAACTAAGCGAAATAAAGCCATGGAACGCTTATTTGCCTTCTATCTATGCATTCTGACACTCCAACAATGTGTTTTGCTTCAATTTGACTCATTTGACAAAGGTGCGTATTCCTGGAGTGAATATGCAGTTCTACTCAAGAGTAAGCAACTAAGCGGAATAAAGCCATGGAACGCTTATTTGCCTTCTATCTATGCATTCTGACACTCCAACAATGTTTTCTGCTTCAATTTGGCTCATTTTAAAAAGATGCTTATTTCTGGAGTGAATATGCAGTTCTACTCAAGAGTAAGCAACTAAGCGAAAAAAAGCCATGGAACGCTTATTTGCCTTCTAACTATGCATTCTGACACTCCAACAATGTTTTCTGCTTCAATTTGGCTCATTTTAAAAAGATGCTTATTCCTGGAGTGAATATGCAGTTCTACTCAAGAGTAAGCAACTAAGCGAAATAAAGCCATGGAACGCTTATTTGCCTTCTATCTATGCATTCTGACACTCCAACAATGTGTTTTGCTTCAATTTGACTCATTTGACAAATGTGCTTATTCCTGGAGTGAATATGCAGTTCTACTCAAGAGTAAGCAACTAAGCGAAATAAAGCCATGGAACGCTTATTTGCCTTCTATCTATGCATTCTGACACTCCAACAATGTGTTTTGCTTCAATTTGACTCATTTGACAAAGGTGCGTATTCCTGGAGTGAATATGCAGTTCTACTCAAGAGTAAGCAACTAAGCGAAATAAAGCCATGGAACGCTTATTTGCCTTCTAACTATGCATTCTGACACTCCAACAATGTTTTCTGCTTCAATTTGGCTCATTTTAAAAAGATGCTTATTCCTGGAGTGAATATGCAGTTCTACTCAAGAGTAAGCAACTAAGCGAAATAAAGCCATGGAACGCTTATTTGCCTTCTATCTATGCATTCTGACACTCCAACAATGTGTTTTGCTTCAATTTGACTCATTTGACAAATGTGCTTATTCCTGGAGTGAATATGCAGTTCTACTCAAGAGTAAGCAACTAAGCGAAATAAAGCCATGGAACGCTTATTTGCCTTCTATCTATGCATTCTGACACTCCAACAATGTGTTTTGCTTCAATCTGACTCATTTGACAAATGTGCTTATTCCTGGAGTGAATATGCAGTTCTACTCAAGAGTAAGCAACTAAGCGAAATAAAGCCATGGAACGCTTATATGCCTTCTATCTATGCATTCTGACACTCCAACAATGTGTTTTGCTTCAATTTGACTCATTTGACAAATGTGCTTATTCCTGGAGTGAATATGCAGTTCTACTCAAGAGTAAGCAACTAAGCGAAATAAAGCCATGGAACGCTTATTTGCCTTCTATCTATGCATTCTGACACTCCAACAATGTGTTTTGCTTCAATTTGACTCATTTGACAAATGTGCTTATTCCTGGAGTGAATATGCAGTTCTACTCAAGAGTAAGCAACTAAGCGAAATAAAGCCATGGAACGCTTATTTGCCCTCTATCTATGCATTCTGACACTCCAACAATGTGTTTTGCTTCAATTTGACTCATTTGACAAATGTGCTTATTCCTGGAGTGAATATGCAGTTCTACTCAAGAGTAAGCAACTAAGCGAAATAAAGCCATGGAACGCTTATATGCCCTCTATCTATGCATTCTGACACTCCAACAATGTGTTTTTTTTCAATCTGACTCATTTGACAAATGTGCTTATTCCTGGAGTGAATATGCAGTTCTACTCAAGAGTAAGCAACTAAGCGAAATAAAGCCATGGAACGCTTATTTGCCTTCTATCTATGCATTCTGACACTCCAACAATGTGTTTTGCTTCAATTTGACTCATTTGACAAATGTGCTTATTCCTGGAGTGAATATGCAGTTCTACTCAAGAGTAAGCAACTAAGCGAAATAAAGCCATGGAACGCTTATTTGCCATCTATCTATGCATTCTGACACTCCAACAATGTGTTTTGCTTCAATTTGACTCATTTGACAAAGGTGCGTATTCCTGGAGTGAATATGCAGTTCTACTCAAGAGTAAGCAACTAAGCGAAATAAAGCCATGGAACGCTTATTTGCCTTCTATCTATGCATTCTGACACTCCAACAATGTTTTCTGCTTCAATTTGGCTCATTTTAAAAAGATGCTTATTTCTGGAGTGAATATGCAGTTCTACTCAAGAGTAAGCAACTAAGCGAAATAAAGCCATGGAACGCTTATTTGCCTTCTAACTATGCATTCTGACACTCCAACAATGTTTTCTGCTTCAATTTGGCTCATTTTAAAAAGATGCTTATCTCTGGAGTGAATATGCAGTTCTACTCAAGAGTAAGCAACTAAGCGAAATAAAGCCATGGAACGCTTATTTGCCCTCTATCTATGCATTCTGACACTCCAACAATGTGTTTTGCTTCAATTTGACTCATTTGACAAATGTGCTTATTCCTGGAGTGAATATGCAGTTCTACTCAAGAGTAAGCAACTAAGCGAAATAAAGCCATGGAACGCTTATTTGACTTCTATCTATGCATTCTGACACTCCAACAATGTGTTTTGCTTCAATTTGACTCATTTGACAATGGTGCGTATTCCTGGAGTGAATATGCAGTTCTACTCGTGAGTAAGCAACTAAGCGAAATAAAGCCATGGAACGCTTATATGCCTTCTATCTATGCATTCTGACACTCCAACAATGTGTTTTGCTTCAATTTGACTCATTTGACAAAGGTGCGTATTCCTGGAGTGAATATGCAGTTCTACTCAAGAGTAAGCAACTAAGCGAAATAAAGCCATGGAACGCTTATTTGCCTTCTATCTATGCATTCTGAAACTCCAACAATGTGTTTTGCTTCAATTTGACTCATTTGACAAAGGTGCGTATTCCTGGAGTGAATATGCAGTTCTACTCAAGAGTAAGCAACTAAGCGAAATAAAGCCATGGAACGCTTATTTGCCCTCTATCTATGCATTCTGACACTCCAACAATGTGTTTTGCTTCAATTTGACTCATTTGACAAATGTGCTTATTCCTGGAGTGAATATGCAGTTCTACTCAAGAGTAAGCAACTAAGCGAAATAAAGCCATGGAACGCTTATTTGCTTTCTATCTATGCATTCTGACACTCCAACAATGTGTTTTGCTTCAATCTGACTCATTTGACAAATGTGCTTATTCCTGGAGTGAATATGCAGTTCTACTCAAGAGTAAGCAACTAAGCGAAATAAAGCCATGGAACGCTTATTTGCCTTCTATCTATGCATTCTGACACTCCAACAATGTGTTTTGCTTCAATTTGACTCATTTGACAAATGTGCTTATTCCTGGAGTGAATATGCAGTTCTACTCAAGAGTAAGCAACTAAGCGAAATAAAGCCATGGAACGCTTATTTGCCTTCTATCTATGCATTCTGACACTCCAACAATGTGTTTTGCTTCAATTTGACTCATTTGACAAAGGTGCGTATTCCTGGAGTGAATATGCAGTTCTACTCAAGAGTAAGCAACTAAGCGAAATAAAGCCATGGAACGCTTATTTGCCTTCTATCTATGCATTCTGACACTCCAACAATGTTTTCTGCTTCAATTTGGCTCATTTGACAAAGGTGCGTATTCCTGGAGTGAATATGCAGTTCTACTCAAGAGTAAGCAACTAAGCGAAATAAAGCCATGGAACGCTTATTTGCCTTCTATCTATGCATTCTGACACTCCAACAATGTGTTTTGCTTCAATTTGACTCATTTGACAAATGTGCTTATTCCTGGAGTGAATATGCAGTTCTACTCAAGAGTAAGCAACTAAGCGAAATAAAGCCATGGAAGGCTTATTTGCCTTCTATCTATGCATTCTGACACTACAACAATGTGTTTTGCTTCAATTTGACTCATTTGACAAAGGTGCGTATTCCTGGAGTGAATATGCAGTTCTACTCAAGAGTGAGCAACTAAGCGAAATAAAGCCATGGAACGCTTACTTGCCTTCTATCTATGCATTCTGACACTCCAACAATGTGTTTTGCTTCAATCTGACTCATTTGACAAATGTGCTTATTCCTGGAGTGAATATGCAGTTCTACTCAAGAGTAAGCAACTAAGCGAAATAAAGCCATGGAACGCTTATTCGCCTTCTATCTATGCATTCTGACACTCCAACAATGTGTTTTGCTTCAATTTGACTCATTTGACAAAGGTGCGTATTCCTGGAGTGAATATGCAGTTCTACTCAAGAGTGAGCAACTAAGCGAAATAAAGCCATGGAACGCTTATTTGCCTTCTATCTATGCATTCTGACACTCCAACAATGTGTTTTGCTTCAATTTGACTCATTTGACAAATGTGCTTATTCCTGGAGTGAATATGCAGTTCTACTCAAGAGTAAGCAACTAAGCGAAATAAAGCCATGGAAGGCTTATTTGCCTTCTATCTATGCATTCTGACACTCCAACAATGTGTTTTGCTTCAATTTGACTCATTTGACAAAGGTGCGTATTCCTGGAGTGAATATGCAGTTCTACTCAAGAGTGAGCAACTAAGCGAAATAAAGCCATGGAACGCTTACTTGCCTTCTATCTATGCATTCTGACACTCCAACAATGTGTTTTGCTTCAATCTGACTCATTTGACAAATGTGCTTATTCCTGGAGTGAATATGCAGTTCTACTCAAGAGTAAGCAACTAAGCGAAATAAAGCCATGGAACGCTTATTCGCCTTCTATCTATGCATTCTGACACTCCAACAATGTGTTTTGCTTCAATTTGACTCATTTGACAAAGGTGCGTATTCCTGGAGTGAATATGCAGTTCTATTCAAGAGTGAGCAACTAAGCGAAATAAAGCCATGGAACGCTTATTTGCCTTCTATCTATGCATTCTGACACTCCAACAATGTGTTTTGCTTCAATCTGACTCATTTGACAAATGTGCTTATTCCTGGAGTGAATATGCAGTTCTACTCAAGAGTAAGCAACTAAGCGAAATAAAGCCATGGAACGCTTATTCGCCTTCTATCTATGCATTCCGACACTCCAACAATGTGTTTTGCTTCAATTTGACTCATTTGACAAATGTGCTTATTCCTGGAGTGAATATGCAGTTCTACTCAAGAGTAAGCAACTAAGCGAAATAAAGCCATGGAACGCTTATTTGCCTTCTATCTATGCATTCTGACACTCCAACAATGTGTTTTGCTTCAATTTGACTCATTTGACAAAGGTGCGTATTCCTGGAGTGAATATGCAGTTCTACTCAAGAGTAAGCAACTAAGCGAAATAAAGCCATGGAACGCTTATTTGCCTTCTAACTATGCATTCTGACACTCCAACAATGTTTTCTGCTTCAATTTGGCTCATTTTAAAAAGATGCTTATTCCTGGAGTGAATATGCAGTTCTACTCAAGAGTAAGCAACTAAGCGAAATAAAGCCATGGAACGCTTATTTGCCTTCTATCTATGCATTCTGACACTCCAACAATGTGTTTTGCTTCAATTTGACTCATTTGACAAATGTGCTTATTCCTGGAGTGAATATGCAGTTCTACTCAAGAGTAAGCAACTAAGCGAAATAAAGCCATGGAACGCTTATTTGCCTTCTATCTATGCATTCTGACACTCCAACAATGTGTTTTGCTTCAATCTGACTCATTTGACAAATGTGCTTATTCCTGGAGTGAATATGCAGTTCTACTCAAGAGTAAGCAACTAAGCGAAATAAAGCCATGGAACGCTTATTTGCCTTCTATCTATGCATTCTGACACTCCAACAATGTGTTTTGCTTCAATTTGACTCATTTGACAAATGTGCTTATTCCTGGAGTGAATATGCAGTTCTACTCGTGAGTAAGCAACTAAGCGAAATAAAGCCATGGAACGCTTATATGCCTTCTATCTATGCATTCTGACACTCCAACAATGTGTTTTGCTTCAATTTGACTCATTTGACAAAGGTGCGTATTCCTGGAGTGAATATGCAGTTCTACTCAAGAGTAAGCAACTAAGCGAAATAAAGCCATGGAACGCTTATTTGCCTTCTATCTATGCATTCTGACACTCCAACAATGTGTTTTGCTTCAATTTGACTCATTTGACAAAGGTGCGTATTCCTGGAGTGAATATGCAGTTCTACTCAAGAGTAAGCAACTAAGCGAAATAAAGCCATTGAACGCTTATTTGCCTTCTATCTATGCATTCTGACACTCCAACAATGTTTTCTGCTTCAATTTGGCTCATTTGACAAAGGTGCGTATTCCTGGAGTGAATATGCAGTCCTACTCAAGAGTAAGCAACTAAGCGAAATAAAGCCATGGAACGCTTATTTGCCTTCTATCTATGCATTCTGACACTCCAACAATGTGTTTTGCTTCAATTTGACTCATTTGACAAATGTGCTTATTCCTGGAGTGAATATGCAGTTCTACTCAAGAGTAAGCAACTAAGCGAAATAAAGCCATGGAAGGCTTATTTGCCTTCTATCTATGCATTCTGACACTCCAACAATGTGTTTTGCTTCAATTTGACTCATTTGACAAAGGTGCGTATTCCTGGAGTGAATATGCAGTTCTACTCAAGAGTGAGCAACTAAGCGAAATAAAGCCATGGAACGCTTACTTGCCTTCTATCTATGCATTCTGACACTCCAACAATGTGTTTTGCTTCAATCTGACTCATTTGACAAATGTGCTTATTCCTGGAGTGAATATGCAGTTCTACTCAAGAGTAAGCAACTAAGCGAAATAAAGCCATGGAACGCTTATTCGCCTTCTATCTATGCATTCTGACACTCCAACAATGTGTTTTGCTTCAATTTGACTCATTTGACAAAGGTGCGTATTCCTGGAGTGAATATGCAGTTCTACTCAAGAGTGAGCAACTAAGAGAAATAAAGCCATGGAACGCTTATTTGCCTTCCATCTATGCATTCTGACACTCCAACAATGTGTTTTGCTTCAATCTGACTCATTTGACAAATGTGCTTATTCCTGGAGTGAATATGCAGTTCTACTCAAGAGTAAGCAACTAAGCGAAATAAAGCCATGGAACGCTTATTCGCCTTCTATCTATGCATTCCGACACTCCAACAATGTGTTTTGCTTCAATTTGACTCATTTGACAAAGGTGCGTATTCCTGGAGTGAATATGCAGTTCTACTCAAGAGTAAGCAACTAAGCGAAATAAAGCCATGGAACGCTTATTTGCCTTCTAACTATGCATTCTGACACTCCAACAATGTTTTCTGCTTCAATTTGGCTCATTTTAAAAAGATGCTTATTCCTGGAGTGAATATGCAGTTCTACTCAAGAGTAAGCAACTAAGCGAAATAAAGCCATGGAACGCTTATTTGCCTTCTATCTATGCATTCTGACACTCCAACAATGTGTTTTGCTTCAATTTGACTCATTTGACAAATGTGCTTATTCCTGGAGTGAATATGCAGTTCTACTCAAGAGTAAGCAACTAAGCGAAATAAAGCCATGGAACGCTTATTTGCCTTCTATCTATGCATTCTGACACTCCAACAATGTGTTTTGCTTCAATCTGACTCATTTGACAAATGTGCTTATTCCTGGAGTGAATATGCAGTTCTACTCAAGAGTAAGCAACTAAGCGAAATAAAGCCATGGAACGCTTATTTGCCTTCTATCTATGCATTCTGACACTCCAACAATGTGTTTTGCTTCAATTTGACTCATTTGACAAATGTGCTTATTCCTGGAGTGAATATGCAGTTCTACTCAAGAGTAAGCAACTAAGCGAAATAAAGCCATGGAACGCTTATTTGCCTTCTATCTATGCATTCTGACACTCCAACAATGTGTTTTGCTTCAATTTGACTCATTTGACAAAGGTGCGTATTCCTGGAGTGAATATGCAGTTCTACTCAAGAGTAAGCAACTAAGCGAAATAAAGCCATGGAACGCTTATTTGCCCTCTATCTATGCATTCTGACACTCCAACAATGTGTTTTGCTTCAATTTGACTCATTTGACAAATGTGCTTATTCCTGGAGTGAATATGCAGTTCTACTCAAGAGTAAGCAACTAAGCGAAATAAAGCCATGGAACGCTTATTTGCCTTCTATCTATGCATTCTGACACTCCAACAATGTGTTTTGCTTCAATTTGACTCATTTGACAATGGTGCGTATTCCTGGAGTGAATATGCAGTTCTACTCGTGAGTAAGCAACTAAGCGAAATAAAGCCATGGAACGCTTATATGCCTTCTATCTATGCATTCTGACACTCCAACAATGTGTTTTCCTTCAATTTGACTCATTTGACAAAGGTGCGTATTCCTGGAGTGAATATGCAGTTCTACTCAAGAGTAAGCAACTAAGCGAAATAAAGCCATGGAACGCTTATTTGCCTTCTATCTATGCATTCTGACACTCCAACAATGTGTTTTGCTTCAATTTGACTCATTTGACAAAGGTGCGTATTCCTGGAGTGAATATGCAGTTCTACTCAAGAGTAAGCAACTAAGCGAAATAAAGCCATGGAACGCTTATTTGCCTTCTATCTATGCATTCTGACACTCCAACAATGTGTTTTGCTTCAATTTGACTCATTTGACAAATGTGCTTATTCCTGGAGTGAATATGCAGTTCTACTCAAGAGTAAGCAACTAAGCGAAATAAAGCCATGGAACGCTTATTTGCCTTCTATCTATGCATTCTGACACTCCAACAATGTTTTCTGCTTCAATTTGGCTCATTTGACAAAGGTGCTTATTCCTGGAGTGAATATGCAGTTCTACTCAAGAGTAAGCAACTAAGCGAAATAAAGCCATGGAACGCTTATTTGCCTTCTATCTATGCATTCTGACACTCCAACAATGTGTTTTGCTTCAATTTGACTCATTTGACAAATGTGCTTATTCCTGGAGTGAATATGCAGTTCTACTCAAGAGTAAGCAACTAAGCGAAATAAAGCCATGGAAGGCTTATTTGCCTTCTATCTATGCATTCTGACACTCGAACAATGTGTTTTGCTTCAATTTGACTCATTTGACAAAGGTGCGTATTCCTGGAGTGAATATGCAGTTCTACTCAAGAGCAACTAAGCGAAATAAAGCCATGGAACGCTTATTTGCCTTCTATCTATGCATTCTGACACTCCAACAATGTGTTTTGCTTCAATCTGACTCATTTGACAAATGTGCTTATTCCTGGAGTGAATATGCAGTTCTACTCAAGAGTAAGCAACTAAGCGAAATAAAGCCATGGAACGCTTATTCGCCTTCTATCTATGCATTCTGACACTCCAACAATGTGTTTTGCTTCAATTTGACTCATTTGACAAATGTGCTTATTCCTGGAGTGAATATGCAGTTCTACTCAAGAGTAAGCAACTAAGCGAAATAAAGCCATGGAACGCTTATTTGCCTTCTATCTATGCATTCTGACACTCCAACAATGTGTTTTGCTTCAATTTGACTCATTTGACAAAGGTGCGTATTCCTGGAGTGAATATGCAGTTCTACTCAAGAGTAAGCAACTAAGCGAAATAAAGCCATGGAACGCTTATTTGCCTTCTAACTATGCATTCTGACACTCCAACAATGTTTTCTGCTTCAATTTGGCTCATTTTAAAAAGATGCTTATTCCTGGAGTGAATATGCAGTTCTACTCAAGAGTAAGCAACTAAGCGAAATAAAGCCATGGAACGCTTATTTGCCTTCTATCTATGCATTCTGACACTCCAACAATGTGTTTTGCTTCAATTTGACTCATTTGACAAATGTGCTTATTCCTGGAGTGAATATGCAGTTCTACTCAAGAGTAAGCAACTAAGCGAAATAAAGCCATGGAACGCTTATTTGCCTTCTATCTATGCATTCTGACACTCCAACAATGTGTTTTGCTTCAATCTGACTCATTTGACAAATGTGCTTATTCCTGGAGTGAATATGCAGTTCTACTCAAGAGTAAGCAACTAAGCGAAATAAAGCCATGGAACGCTTATTTGCCTTCTATCTATGCATTCTGACACTCCAACAATGTGTTTTGCTTCAATTTGACTCATTTGACAAATGTGCTTATTCCTGGAGTGAATATGCAGTTCTACTCAAGAGTAAGCAACTAAGCGAAATAAAGCCATGGAACGCTTATTTGCCTTCTATCTATGCATTCTGACACTCCAACAATGTGTTCTGCTTCAATGTGGCTCATTTGACAAAGGTGCGTATTCCTGGAGTGAATATGCAGTTCTACTCAAGAGTAAGCAACTAAGCGAAATAAAGCCATGGAACGCTTATTTGCCTTCTATCTATGCATTCTGACACTCCAACAATGTGTTTTGCTTCAATTTGACTCATTTGACAAAGGTACTTATTCCTGGAGTGAATATGCAGTTCTACTCAAGAGTAAGCAACTAAGCGAAATAAAGCCATGGAACGCTTATTTGCTTTCTATCTATGCATTCTGACACTCCAACAATGTGTTTTGCTTCAATTTGACTCATTTGACAAATGTGCTTATTCCTGGAGTGAATATGCAGTTCTACTCAAGAGTAAGCAACTAAGCGAAATAAAGCCATGGAACGCTTATTTGCCTTCTATCTATGCATTCTGACACTCCAACAATGTGTTTTGCTTCAATTTGACTCATTTGACAAATGTGCTTATTCCTGGAGTGAATATGCAGTTCTACTCAAGAGTAAGCAACTAAGCGAAATAAAGCCATGGAACGCTTATTTGCCTTCTATCTATGCATTCTGACACTCCAACAATGTGTTCTGCTTCAATGTGGCTCATTTGACAAAGGTGCGTATTCCTGGAGTGAATATGCAGTTCTACTCAAGAGTAAGCAACTAAGCGAAATAAAGCCATGGAACGCTTATTTGCCTTCTATCTATGCATTCTGACACTCCAACAATGTGTTTTGCTTCAATTTGACTCATTTGACAAATGTGCTTATTCCTGGAGTGAATATGCAGTTCTACTCAAGAGTAAGCAACTAAGCGAAATAAAGCCATGGAACGCTTATTTGCTTTCTATCTATGCATTCTGACACTCCAACAATGTGTTTTGCTTCAATATGACTCATTTGACAAATGTGCTTATTCCTGGAGTGAATATGCAGTTCTACTCAAGAGTAAGCAACTAAGCGAAATAAAGCCATGGAACGCTTATTTGCCTTCTATCTATGCATTCTGACACTCCAACAATGTTTTCTGCTTCAATTTGGCTCATTTGACAAAGGTGCTTATTCCTGGAGTGAATATGCAGTTCTACTCAAGAGTAAGCAACTAAGCGAAATAAAGCCATGGAACGCTTATTTGCCTTCTATCTATGCATTCTGACACTCCAACAATGTGTTTTGCTTCAATTTGACTCATTTGACAAATGTGCTTATTCCTGGAGTGAATATGCAGTTCTACTCAAGAGTAAGCAACTAAGCGAAATAAAGCCATGGAAGGCTTATTTGCCTTCTATCTATGCATTCTGACACTCGAACAATGTGTTTTGCTTCAATTTGACTCATTTGACAAAGGTGCGTATTCCTGGAGTGAATATGCAGTTCTACTCAAGAGCAACTAAGCGAAATAAAGCCATGGAACGCTTATTTGCCTTCTATCTATGCATTCTGACACTCCAACAATGTGTTTTGCTTCAATCTGACTCATTTGACAAATGTGCTTATTCCTGGAGTGAATATGCAGTTCTACTCAAGAGTAAGCAACTAAGCGAAATAAAGCCATGGAACGCTTATTCGCCTTCTATCTATGCATTCTGACACTCCAACAATGTGTTTTGCTTCAATTTGACTCATTTGACAAATGTGCTTATTCCTGGAGTGAATATGCAGTTCTACTCAAGAGTAAGCAACTAAGCGAAATAAAGCCATGGAACGCTTATTTGCCTTCTATCTATGCATTCTGACACTCCAACAATGTGTTTTGCTTCAATTTGACTCATTTGACAAAGGTGCGTATTCCTGGAGTGAATATGCAGTTCTACTCAAGAGTAAGCAACTAAGCGAAATAAAGCCATGGAACGCTTATTTGCCTTCTAACTATGCATTCTGACACTCCAACAATGTTTTCTGCTTCAATTTGGCTCATTTTAAAAAGATGCTTATTCCTGGAGTGAATATGCAGTTCTACTCAAGAGTAAGCAACTAAGCGAAATAAAGCCATGGAACGCTTATTTGCCTTCTATCTATGCATTCTGACACTCCAACAATGTGTTTTGCTTCAATTTGACTCATTTGACAAATGTGCTTATTCCTGGAGTGAATATGCAGTTCTACTCAAGAGTAAGCAACTAAGCGAAATAAAGCCATGGAACGCTTATTTGCCTTCTATCTATGCATTCTGACACTCCAACAATGTGTTTTGCTTCAATCTGACTCATTTGACAAATGTGCTTATTCCTGGAGTGAATATGCAGTTCTACTCAAGAGTAAGCAACTAAGCGAAATAAAGCCATGGAACGCTTATTTGCCTTCTATCTATGCATTCTGACACTCCAACAATGTGTTTTGCTTCAATTTGACTCATTTGACAAATGTGCTTATTCCTGGAGTGAATATGCAGTTCTACTCAAGAGTAAGCAACTAAGCGAAATAAAGCCATGGAACGCTTATTTGCCTTCTATCTATGCATTCTGACACTCCAACAATGTGTTCTGCTTCAATGTGGCTCATTTGACAAAGGTGCGTATTCCTGGAGTGAATATGCAGTTCTACTCAAGAGTAAGCAACTAAGCGAAATAAAGCCATGGAACGCTTATTTGCCTTCTATCTATGCATTCTGACACTCCAACAATGTGTTTTGCTTCAATTTGACTCATTTGACAAAGGTACTTATTCCTGGAGTGAATATGCAGTTCTACTCAAGAGTAAGCAACTAAGCGAAATAAAGCCATGGAACGCTTATTTGCTTTCTATCTATGCATTCTGACACTCCAACAATGTGTTTTGCTTCAATTTGACTCATTTGACAAATGTGCTTATTCCTGGAGTGAATATGCAGTTCTACTCAAGAGTAAGCAACTAAGCGAAATAAAGCCATGGAACGCTTATTTGCCTTCTATCTATGCATTCTGACACTCCAACAATGTGTTTTGCTTCAATTTGACTCATTTGACAAATGTGCTTATTCCTGGAGTGAATATGCAGTTCTACTCAAGAGTAAGCAACTAAGCGAAATAAAGCCATGGAACGCTTATTTGCCTTCTATCTATGCATTCTGACACTCCAACAATGTGTTCTGCTTCAATGTGGCTCATTTGACAAAGGTGCGTATTCCTGGAGTGAATATGCAGTTCTACTCAAGAGTAAGCAACTAAGCGAAATAAAGCCATGGAACGCTTATTTGCCTTCTATCTATGCATTCTGACACTCCAACAATGTGTTTTGCTTCAATTTGACTCATTTGACAAATGTGCTTATTCCTGGAGTGAATATGCAGTTCTACTCAAGAGTAAGCAACTAAGCGAAATAAAGCCATGGAACGCTTATTTGCTTTCTATCTATGCATTCTGACACTCCAACAATGTGTTTTGCTTCAATATGACTCATTTGACAAATGTGCTTATTCCTGGAGTGAATATGCAGTTCTACTCAAGAGTAAGCAACTAAGCGAAATAAAGCCATGGAACGCTTATTTGCCTTCTATCTATGCATTCTGACACTCCAACAATGTGTTTTGCTTCAATTTGACTCATTTGACAATGGTGCGTATTCCTGGAGTGAATATGCAGTTCTACTCGTGAGTAAGCAACTAAGCGAAATAAAGCCATGGAACGCTTATATGCCTTCTATCTATGCATTCTGACACTCCAACAATGTGTTTTGCTTCAATTTGACTCATTTGACAAAGGTGCGTATTCCTGGAGTGAATATGCAGTTCTACTCAAGAGTAAGCAACTAAGCGAAATAAAGCCATGGAACGCTTATTTGCCTTCTATCTATGCATTCTGACACTCCAACAATGTGTTTTGCTTCAATTTGACTCATTTGACAAAGGTGCGTATTCCTGGAGTGAATATGCAGTTCTACTCAAGAGTAAGCAACTAAGCGAAATAAAGCCATGGAACGCTTATTTGCCCTCTATCTATGCATTCTGACATTCCAACAATGTGTTTTGCTTCAATTTGACTCATTTGACAAATGTGCTTATTCCTGGAGTGAATATGCAGTTCTACTCAAGAGTAAGCAACTAAGCGAAATAAAGCCATGGAACGCTTATTTGCTTTCTATCTATGCATTCTGACACTCCAACAATGTGTTTTGCTTCAATCTGACTCATTTGACAAATGTGCTTATTCCTGGAGTGAATATGCAGTTCTACTCAAGAGTAAGCAACTAAGCGAAATAAAGCCATGGAACGCTTATTTGCCTTCTATCTATGCATTCTGACACTCCAACAATGTGTTTTGCTTCAATTTGACTCATTTGACAAATGTGCTTATTCCTGGAGTGAATATGCAGTTCTACTCAAGAGTAAGCAACTAAGCGAAATAAAGCCATGGAACGCTTATTTGCCTTCTATCTATGCATTCTGACACTCCAACAATGTGTTTTGCTTCAATTTGACTCATTTGACAAAGGTGCGTATTCCTGGAGTGAATATGCAGTTCTACTCAAGAGTAAGCAACTAAGCGAAATAAAGCCATGGAACGCTTATTTGCCTTCTATCTATGCATTCTGACACTCCAACAATGTTTTCTGCTTCAATTTGGCTCATTTGACAAAGGTGCGTATTCCTGGAGTGAATATGCAGTTCTACTCAAGAGTAAGCAACTAAGCGAAATAAAGCCATGGAACGCTTATTTGCCTTCTATCTATGCATTCTGACACTCCAACAATGTGTTTTGCTTCAATTTGACTCATTTGACAAATGTGCTTATTCCTGGAGTGAATATGCAGTTCTACTCAAGAGTAAGCAACTAAGCGAAATAAAGCCATGGAAGGCTTATTTGCCTTCTATCTATGCATTCTGACACTCCAACAATGTGTTTTGCTTCAATTTGACTCATTTGACAAAGGTGCGTATTCCTGGAGTGAATATGCAGTTCTACTCAAGAGTGAGCAACTAAGCGAAATAAAGCCATGGAACGCTTACTTGCCTTCTATCTATGCATTCTGACACTCCAACAATGTGTTTTGCTTCAATCTGACTCATTTGACAAATGTGCTTATTCCTGGAGTGAATATGCAGTTCTACTCAAGAGTAAGCAACTAAGCGAAATAAAGCCATGGAACGCTTATTCGCCTTCTATCTATGCATTCTGACACTCCAACAATGTGTTTTGCTTCAATTTGACTCATTTGACAAAGGTGCGTATTCCTGGAGTGAATATGCAGTTCTACTCAAGAGTGAGCAACTAAGCGAAATAAAGCCATGGAACGCTTATTTGCCTTCTATCTATGCATTCTGACACTCCAACAATGTGTTTTGCTTCAATCTGACTCATTTGACAAATGTGCTTATTCCTGGAGTGAATATGCAGTTCTACTCAAGAGTAAGCAACTAAGCGAAATAAAGCCATGGAACGCTTATTCGCCTTCTATCTATGCATTCCGACACTCCAACAATGTGTTTTGCTTCAATTTGACTCATTTGACAAATGTGCTTATTCCTGGAGTGAATATGCAGTTCTACTCAAGAGTAAGCAACTAAGCGAAATAAAGCCATGGAACGCTTATTTGCCTTCTATCTATGCATTCTGACACTCCAACAATGTGTTTTGCTTCAATTTGACTCATTTGACAAAGGTGCGTATTCCTGGAGTGAATATGCAGTTCTACTCAAGAGTAAGCAACTAAGCGAAATAAAGCCATGGAACGCTTATTTGCCTTCTAACTATGCATTCTGACACTCCAACAATGTTTTCTGCTTCAATTTGGCTCATTTTAAAAAGATGCTTATTCCTGGAGTGAATATGCAGTTCTACTCAAGAGTAAGCAACTAAGCGAAATAAAGCCATGGAACGCTTATTTGCCTTCTATCTATGCATTCTGACACTCCAACAATGTGTTTTGCTTCAATTTGACTCATTTGACAAATGTGCTTATTCCTGGAGTGAATATGCAGTTCTACTCAAGAGTAAGCAACTAAGCGAAATAAAGCCATGGAACGCTTATTTGCCTTCTATCTATGCATTCTGACACTCCAACAATGTGTTTTGCTTCAATCTGACTCATTTGACAAATGTGCTTATTCCTGGAGTGAATATGCAGTTCTACTCAAGAGTAAGCAACTAAGCGAAATAAAGCCATGGAACGCTTATTTGCCTTCTATCTATGCATTCTGACACTCCAACAATGTGTTTTGCTTCAATTTGACTCATTTGACAAAGGTGCGTATTCCTGGAGTGAATATGCAGTTCTACTCAAGAGTAAGCAACTAAGCGAAATAAAGCCATGGAACGCTTATTTGCCTTCTATCTATGCATTCTGACACTCCAACAATGTGTTTTGCTTCAATTTGACTCATTTGACAAAGGTGCGTATTCCTGGAGTGAATATGCAGTTCTACTCAAGAGTAAGCAACTAAGCGAAATAAAGCCATGGAACGCTTATTTGCCCTCTATCTATGCATTCTGACACTCCAACAATGTGTTTTGCTTCAATTTGACTCATTTGACAAATGTGCTTATTCCTGGAGTGAATATGCAGTTCTACTCAAGAGTAAGCAACTAAGCGAAATAAAGCCATGGAACGCTTATTTGCTTTCTATCTATGCATTCTGACACTCCAACAATGTGTTTTGCTTCAATCTGACTCATTTGACAAATGTGCTTATTCCTGGAGTGAATATGCAGTTCTACTCAAGAGTAAGCAACTAAGCGAAATAAAGCCATGGAACGCTTATTTGCCTTCTATCTATGCATTCTGACACTCCAACAATGTGTTTTGCTTCAATTTGACTCATTTGACAAAGGTGCTTATTCCTGGAGTGAATATGCAGTTCTACTCAAGAGTAAGCAACTAAGCGAAATAAAGCCATGGAACGCTTATTTGCCTTCTATCTATGCATTCTGACACTCCAACAATGTGTTTTGCTTCAATTTGACTCATTTGACAAAGGTGCGTATTCCTGGAGTGAATATGCAGTTCTACTCAAGAGTAAGCAACTAAGCGAAATAAAGCCATGGAACGCTTATTTGCCTTCTATCTATGCATTCTGACACTCCAACAATGTTTTCTGCTTCAATTTGGCTCATTTGACAAAGGTGCGTATTCCTGGAGTGAATATGCAGTTCTACTCAAGAGTAAGCAACTAAGCGAAATAAAGCCATGGAACGCTTATTTGCCTTCTATCTATGCATTCTGACACTCCAACAATGTGTTTTGCTTCAATTTGACTCATTTGACAAATGTGCTTATTCCTGGAGTGAATATGCAGTTCTACTCAAGAGTAAGCAACTAAGCGAAATAAAGCCATGGAAGGCTTATTTGCCTTCTATCTATGCATTCTGACACTCCAACAATGTGTTTTGCTTCAATTTGACTCATTTGACAAAGGTGCGTATTCCTGGAGTGAATATGCAGTTCTACTCAAGAGTGAGCAACTAAGCGAAATAAAGCCATGGAACGCTTACTTGCCTTCTATCTATGCATTCTGACACTCCAACAATGTGTTTTGCTTCAATCTGACTCATTTGACAAATGTGCTTATTCCTGGAGTGAATATGCAGTTCTACTCAAGAGTAAGCAACTAAGCGAAATAAAGCCATGGAACGCTTATTCGCCTTCTATCTATGCATTCTGACACTCCAACAATGTGTTTTGCTTCAATTTGACTCATTTGACAAAGGTGCGTATTCCTGGAGTGAATATGCAGTTCTACTCAAGAGTGAGCAACTAAGCGAAATAAAGCCATGGAACGCTTATTTGCCTTCTATCTATGCATTCTGACACTCCAACAATGTGTTTTGCTTCAATCTGACTCATTTGACAAATGTGCTTATTCCTGGAGTGAATATGCAGTTCTACTCAAGAGTAAGCAACTAAGCGAAATAAAGCCATGGAACGCTTATTCGCCTTCTATCTATGCATTCTGACACTCCAACAATGTGTTTTGCTTCAATTTGACTCATTTGACAAATGTGCTTATTCCTGGAGTGAATATGCAGTTCTACTCAAGAGTAAGCAACTAAGCGAAATAAAGCCATGGAACGCTTATTTGCCTTCTATCTATGCATTCTGACACTCCAACAATGTGTTTTGCTTCAATTTGACTCATTTGACAAAGGTGCGTATTCCTGGAGTGAATATGCAGTTCTACTCAAGAGTAAGCAACTAAGCGAAATAAAGCCATGGAACGCTTATTTGCCTTCTAACTATGCATTCTGACACTCCAACAATGTTTTCTGCTTCAATTTGGCTCATTTTAAAAAGATGCTTATTCCTGGAGTGAATATGCAGTTCTACTCAAGAGTAAGCAACTAAGCGAAATAAAGCCATGGAACGCTTATTTGCCTTCTATCTATGCATTCTGACACTCCAACAATGTGTTTTGCTTCAATTTGACTCATTTGACAAAGGTGCGTATTCCTGGAGTGAATATGCAGTTCTACTCAAGAGTAAGCAACTAAGCGAAATAAAGCCATGGAACGCTTATTTGCCTTCTATCTATGCATTCTGACACTCCAACAATGTGTTTTGCTTCAATTTGACTCATTTGACAAAGGTGCGTATTCCTGGAGTGAATATGCAGTTCTACTCAAGAGTAAGCAACTAAGCGAAATAAAGCCATGGAACGCTTATTTGCCCTCTATCTATGCATTCTGACACTCCAACAATGTGTTTTGCTTCAATTTGACTCATTTGACAAATGTGCTTATTCCTGGAGTGAATATGCAGTTCTACTCAAGAGTAAGCAACTAAGCGAAATAAAGCCATGGAACGCTTATTTGCTTTCTATCTATGCATTCTGACACTCCAACAATGTGTTTTGCTTCAATCTGACTCATTTGACAAATGTGCTTATTCCTGGAGTGAATATGCAGTTCTACTCAAGAGTAAGCAACTAAGCGAAATAAAGCCATGGAACGCTTATTTGCCTTCTATCTATGCATTCTGACACTCCAACAATGTGTTTTGCTTCAATTTGACTCATTTGACAAAGGTGCTTATTCCTGGAGTGAATATGCAGTTCTACTCAAGAGTAAGCAACTAAGCGAAATAAAGCCATGGAACGCTTATTTGCCTTCTATCTATGCATTCTGACACTCCAACAATGTGTTTTGCTTCAATTTGACTCATTTGACAAAGGTGCGTATTCCTGGAGTGAATATGCAGTTCTACTCAAGAGTAAGCAACTAAGCGAAATAAAGCCATGGAACGCTTATTTGCCTTCTATCTATGCATTCTGACACTCCAACAATGTTTTCTGCTTCAATTTGGCTCATTTGACAAAGGTGCGTATTCCTGGAGTGAATATGCAGTTCTACTCAAGAGTAAGCAACTAAGCGAAATAAAGCCATGGAACGCTTATTTGCCTTCTATCTATGCATTCTGACACTCCAACAATGTGTTTTGCTTCAATTTGACTCATTTGACAAATGTGCTTATTCCTGGAGTGAATATGCAGTTCTACTCAAGAGTAAGCAACTAAGCGAAATAAAGCCATGGAAGGCTTATTTGCCTTCTATCTATGCATTCTGACACTCCAACAATGTGTTTTGCTTCAATTTGACTCATTTGACAAAGGTGCGTATTCCTGGAGTGAATATGCAGTTCTACTCAAGAGTGAGCAACTAAGCGAAATAAAGCCATGGAACGCTTACTTGCCTTCTATCTATGCATTCTGACACTCCAACAATGTGTTTTGCTTCAATCTGACTCATTTGACAAATGTGCTTATTCCTGGAGTGAATATGCAGTTCTACTCAAGAGTGAGCAACTAAGCGAAATAAAGCCATGGAACGCTTATTCGCCTTCTATCTATGCATTCTGACACTCCAACAATGTGTTTTGCTTCAATTTGACTCATTTGACAAAGGTGCGTATTCCTGGAGTGAATATGCAGTTCTACTCAAGAGTGAGCAACTAAGCGAAATAAAGCCATGGAACGCTTATTTGCCTTCTATCTATGCATTCTGACACTCCAACAATGTGTTTTGCTTCAATCTGACTCATTTGACAAATGTGCTTATTCCTGGAGTGAATATGCAGTTCTACTCAAGAGTAAGCAACTAAGCGAAATAAAGCCATGGAACGCTTATTCGCCTTCTATCTATGCATTCTGACACTCCAACAATGTGTTTTGCTTCAATTTGACTCATTTGACAAATGTGCTTATTCCTGGAGTGAATATGCAGTTCTACTCAAGAGTAAGCAACTAAGCGAAATAAAGCCATGGAACGCTTATTTGCCTTCTATCTATGCATTCTGACACTCCAACAATGTGTTTTGCTTCAATTTGACTCATTTGACAAAGGTGCGTATTCCTGGAGTGAATATGCAGTTCTACTCAAGAGTAAGCAACTAAGCGAAATAAAGCCATGGAACGCTTATTTGCCTTCTAACTATGCATTCTGACACTCCAACAATGTTTTCTGCTTCAATTTGGCTCATTTTAAAAAGATGCTTATTCCTGGAGTGAATATGCAGTTCTACTCAAGAGTAAGCAACTAAGCGAAATAAAGCCATGGAACGCTTATTTGCCTTCTATCTATGCATTCTGACACTCCAACAATGTGTTTTGCTTCAATTTGACTCATTTGACAAATGTGCTTATTCCTGGAGTGAATATGCAGTTCTACTCAAGAGTAAGCAACTAAGCGAAATAAAGCCATGGAACGCTTATTTGCCTTCTATCTATGCATTCTGACACTCCAACAATGTGTTTTGCTTCAATTTGACTCATTTGACAAAGGTGCGTATTCCTGGAGTGAATATGCAGTTCTACTCAAGAGTAAGCAACTAAGCGAAATAAAGCCATGGAACGCTTATTTGCCTTCTATCTATGCATTCTGACACTCCAACAATGTTTTCTGCTTCAATTTGGCTCATTTGACAAAGGTGCGTATTCCTGGAGTGAATATGCAGTTCTACTCAAGAGTAAGCAACTAAGCGAAATAAAGCCATGGAACGCTTATTTGCCTTCTATCTATGCATTCTGACACTCCAACAATGTGTTTTGCTTCAATTTGACTCATTTGACAAATGTGCTTATTCCTGGAGTGAATATGCAGTTCTACTCAAGAGTAAGCAACTAAGCGAAATAAAGCCATGGAAGGCTTATTTGCCTTCTATCTATGCATTCTGACACTCCAACATTGTGTTTTGCTTCAATTTGACTCATTTGACAAAGGTGCGTATTCCTGGAGTGAATATGCAGTTCTACTCAAGAGTGAGCAACTAAGCGAAATAAAGCCATGGAACGCTTACTTGCCTTCTATCTATGCATTCTGACACTCCAACAATGTGTTTTGCTTCAATCTGACTCATTTGACAAATGTGCTTATTCCTGGAGTGAATATGCAGTTCTACTCAAGAGTAAGCAACTAAGCGAAATAAAGCCATGGAACGCTTATTCGCCTTCTATCTATGCATTCTGACACTCCAACAATGTGTTTTGCTTCAATTTGACTCATTTGACAAAGGTGCGTATTCCTGGAGTGAATATGCAGTTCTACTCAAGAGTGAGCAACTAAGCGAAATAAAGCCATGGAACGCTTATTTGCCTTCTATCTATGCATTCTGACACTCCAACAATGTGTTTTGCTTCAATCTGACTCATTTGACAAATGTGCGTATTCCTGGAGTGAATATGCAGTTCTACTCAAGAGTGAGCAACTAAGCGAAATAAAGCCATGGAACGCTTATTTGCCTTCTATCTATGCATTCTGACACTCCAACAATGTGTTTTGCTTCAATCTGACTCATTTGACAAATGTGCTTATTCCTGGAGTGAATATGCAGTTCTACTCAAGAGTAAGCAACTAAGCGAAATAAAGCCATGGAACGCTTATTCGCCTTCTATCTATGCATTCTGACACTCCAACAATGTGTTTTGCTTCAATTTGACTCATTTGACAAATGTGCTTATTCCTGGAGTGAATATGCAGTTCTACTCAAGAGTAAGCAACTAAGCGAAATAAAGCCATGGAACGCTTATTTGCCTTCTATCTATGCATTCTGACACTCCAACAATGTGTTTTGCTTCAATTTGACTCATTTGACAAAGGTGCGTATTCCTGGAGTGAATATGCAGTTCTACTCAAGAGTAAGCAACTAAGCGAAATAAAGCCATGGAACGCTTATTTGCCTTCTAACTATGCATTCTGACACTCCAACAATGTTTTCTGCTTCAATTTGGCTCATTTTAAAAAGATGCTTATTCCTGGAGTGAATATGCAGTTCTACTCAAGAGTAAGCAACTAAGCGAAATAAAGCCATGGAACGCTTATTTGCCTTCTATCTATGCATTCTGACACTCCAACAATGTGTTTTGCTTCAATTTGACTCATTTGACAAATGTGCTTATTCCTGGAGTGAATATGCAGTTCTACTCAAGAGTAAGCAACTAAGCGAAATAAAGCCATGGAACGCTTATTTGCCTTCTATCTATGCATTCTGACACTCCAACAATGTGTTTTGCTTCAATTTGACTCATTTGACAAAGGTGCGTATTCCTGGAGTGAATATGCAGTTCTACTCAAGAGTAAGCAACTAAGCGAAATAAAGCCATGGAACGCTTATTTGCCTTCTATCTATGCATTCTGACACTCCAACAATGTTTTCTGCTTCAATTTGGCTCATTTGACAAAGGTGCGTATTCCTGGAGTGAATATGCAGTTCTACTCAAGAGTAAGCAACTAAGCGAAATAAAGCCATGGAACGCTTATTTGCCTTCTATCTATGCATTCTGACACTCCAACAATGTGTTTTGCTTCAATTTGACTCATTTGACAAATGTGCTTATTCCTGGAGTGAATATGCAGTTCTACTCAAGAGTAAGCAACTAAGCGAAATAAAGCCATGGAAGGCTTATTTGCCTTCTATCTATGCATTCTGACACTCCAACATTGTGTTTTGCTTCAATTTGACTCATTTGACAAAGGTGCGTATTCCTGGAGTGAATATGCAGTTCTACTCAAGAGTGAGCAACTAAGCGAAATAAAGCCATGGAACGCTTACTTGCCTTCTATCTATGCATTCTGACACTCCAACAATGTGTTTTGCTTCAATCTGACTCATTTGACAAATGTGCTTATTCCTGGAGTGAATATGCAGTTCTACTCAAGAGTAAGCAACTAAGCGAAATAAAGCCATGGAACGCTTATTCGCCTTCTATCTATGCATTCTGACACTCCAACAATGTGTTTTGCTTCAATTTGACTCATTTGACAAAGGTGCGTATTCCTGGAGTGAATATGCAGTTCTACTCAAGAGTGAGCAACTAAGCGAAATAAAGCCATGGAACGCTTATTTGCCTTCTATCTATGCATTCTGACACTCCAACAATGTGTTTTGCTTCAATCTGACTCATTTGACAAATGTGCTTATTCCTGGAGTGAACATGCAGTTCTACTCAAGAGTAAGCAACTAAGCGAAATAAAGCCATGGAACGCTTATTCGCCTTCTATCTATGCATTCCGACACTCCAACAATGTGTTTTGCTTCAATTTGACTCATTTGACAAATGTGCTTATTCCTGGAGTGAATATGCAGTTCTACTCAAGAGTAAGCAACTAAGCGAAATAAAGCCATGGAACGCTTATTTGCCTTCTATCTATGCATTCTGACACTCCAACAATGTGTTTTGCTTCAATTTGACTCATTTGACAAAGGTGCGTATTCCTGGAGTGAATATGCAGTTCTACTCAAGAGTAAGCAACTAAGCGAAATAAAGCCATGGAACGCTTATTTGCCTTCTAACTATGCATTCTGACACTCCAACAATGTTTTCTGCTTCAATTTGGCTCATTTTAAAAAGATGCTTATTCCTGGAGTGAATATGCAGTTCTACTCAAGAGTAAGCAACTAAGCGAAATAAAGCCATGGAACGCTTATTTGCCTTCTATCTATGCATTCTGACACTCCAACAATGTGTTTTGCTTCAATTTGACTCATTTGACAAATGTGCTTATTCCTGGAGTGAATATGCAGTTCTACTCAAGAGTAAGCAACTAAGCGAAATAAAGCCATGGAACGCTTATTTGCCTTCTATCTATGCATTCTGACACTCCAACAATGTGTTTTGCTTCAATCTGACTCATTTGACAAATGTGCTTATTCCTGGAGTGAATATGCAGTTCTACTCAAGAGTAAGCAACTAAGCGAAATAAAGCCATGGAACGCTTATTTGCCTTCTATCTATGCATTCTGACACTCCAACAATGTGTTTTGCTTCAATTTGACTCATTTGACGAAGGTGCGTATTCCTGGAGTGAATATGCAGTTCTACTCAAGAGTAAGCAACTAAGCGAAATAAAGCCATGGAACGCTTATTTGCCCTCTATCTATGCATTCTGACACTCCAACAATGTGTTTTGCTTCAATTTGACTCATTTGACAAATGTGCTTATTCCTGGAGTGAATATGCAGTTCTACTCAAGAGTAAGCAACTAAGCGGAATAAAGCCATGGAACGCTTATTTGCCTTCTATCTATGCATTCTGACACTCCAACAATGTGTTTTGCTTCAATTTGACTCATTTGACAAATGTGCTTATTCCTGGAGTGAATATGCAGTTCTACTCAAGAGTAAGCAACTAAGCGAAATAAAGCCATGGAACGCTTATATGCCTTCTATCTATGCATTCTGACACTCCAACAATGTGTTTTGCTTCAATCTGACTCATTTGACAAATGTGCTTATTCCTGGAGTGAATATGCAGTTCTACTCAAGAGTAAGCAACTAAGCGAAATAAAGCCATGGAACGCTTATTCGCCTTCTATCTATGCATTCTGACACTCCAACAATGTGTTTTGCTTCAATTTGACTCATTTGACAAATGTGCTTATTCCTGGAGTGAATATGCAGTTCTACTCAAGAGTAAGCAACTAAGCGAAATAAAGCCATGGAACGCTTATTTGCCTTCTATCTATGCATTCTGACACTCCAACAATGTGTTTTGCTTCAATTTGACTCATTTGACAAAGGTGCGTATTCCTGGAGTGAATATGCAGTTCTACTCAAGAGTAAGCAACTAAGCGAAATAAAGCCATGGAACGCTTATTTGCCTTCTAACTATGCATTCTGACACTCCAACAATGTTTTCTGCTTCAATTTGGCTCATTTTAAAAAGATGCTTATTCCTGGAGTGAATATGCAGTTCTACTCAAGAGTAAGCAACTAAGCGAAATAAAGCCATGGAACGCTTATTTGCCTTCTATCTATGCATTCTGACACTCCAACAATGTGTTTTGCTTCAATTTGACTCATTTGACAAATGTGCTTATTCCTGGAGTGAATATGCAGTTCTACTCAAGAGTAAGCAACTAAGCGAAATAAAGCCATGGAACGCTTATTTGCCTTCTATCTATGCATTCTGACACTCCAACAATGTGTTTTGCTTCAATTTGACTCATTTGACAAAGGTGCGTATTCCTGGAGTGAATATGCAGTTCTACTCAAGAGTAAGCAACTAAGCGAAATAAAGCCATGGAACGCTTATTTGCCTTCTATCTATGCATTCTGACACTCCAACAATGTTTTCTGCTTCAATTTGGCTCATTTGACAAAGGTGCGTATTCCTGGAGTGAATATGCAGTTCTACTCAAGAGTAAGCAACTAAGCGAAATAAAGCCATGGAACGCTTATTTGCCTTCTATCTATGCATTCTGACACTCCAACAATGTGTTTTGCTTCAATTTGACTCATTTGACAAATGTGCTTATTCCTGGAGTGAATATGCAGTTCTACTCAAGAGTAAGCAACTAAGCGAAATAAAGCCATGGAAGGCTTATTTGCCTTCTATCTATGCATTCTGACACTCCAACATTGTGTTTTGCTTCAATTTGACTCATTTGACAAAGGTGCGTATTCCTGGAGTGAATATGCAGTTCTACTCAAGAGTGAGCAACTAAGCGAAATAAAGCCATGGAACGCTTACTTGCCTTCTATCTATGCATTCTGACACTCCAACAATGTGTTTTGCTTCAATCTGACTCATTTGACAAATGTGCTTATTCCTGGAGTGAATATGCAGTTCTACTCAAGAGTAAGCAACTAAGCGAAATAAAGCCATGGAACGCTTATTCGCCTTCTATCTATGCATTCTGACACTCCAACAATGTGTTTTGCTTCAATTTGACTCATTTGACAAAGGTGCGTATTCCTGGAGTGAATATGCAGTTCTACTCAAGAGTGAGCAACTAAGCGAAATAAAGCCATGGAACGCTTATTTGCCTTCTATCTATGCATTCTGACACTCCAACAATGTGTTTTGCTTCAATCTGACTCATTTGACAAATGTGCTTATTCCTGGAGTGAATATGCAGTTCTACTCAAGAGTAAGCAACTAAGCGAAATAAAGCCATGGAACGCTTATTCGCCTTCTATCTATGCATTCCGACACTCCAACAATGTGTTTTGCTTCAATTTGACTCATTTGACAAATGTGCTTATTCCTGGAGTGAATATGCAGTTCTACTTAAGAGTAAGCAACTAAGCGAAATAAAGCCATGGAACGCTTATTTGCCTTCTATCTATGCATTCTGACACTCCAACAATGTGTTTTGCTTCAATTTGACTCATTTGACAAAGGTGCGTATTCCTGGAGTGAATATGCAGTTCTACTCAAGAGTAAGCAACTAAGCGAAATAAAGCCATGGAACGCTTATTTGCCTTCTAACTATGCATTCTGACACTCCAACAATGTTTTCTGCTTCAATTTGGCTCATTTTAAAAAGATGCTTATTCCTGGAGTGAATATGCAGTTCTACTCAAGAGTAAGCAACTAAGCGAAATAAAGCCATGGAACGCTTATTTGCCTTCTATCTATGCATTCTGACACTCCAACAATGTGTTTTGCTTCAATTTGACTCATTTGACAAATGTGCTTATTCCTGGAGTGAATATGCAGTTCTACTCAAGAGTAAGCAACTAAGCGAAATAAAGCCATGGAACGCTTATTTGCCTTCTATCTATGCATTCTGACACTCCAACAATGTGTTTTGCTTCAATCTGACTCATTTGACAAATGTGCTTATTCCTGGAGTGAATATGCAGTTCTACTCAAGAGTAAGCAACTAAGCGAAATAAAGCCATGGAACGCTTATTTGCCTTCTATCTATGCATTCTGACACTCCAACAATGTGTTTTGCTTCAATTTGACTCATTTGACAAATGTGCTTATTCCTGGAGTGAATATGCAGTTCTACTCAAGAGTAAGCAACTAAGCGAAATAAAGCCATGGAACGCTTATTTGCCTTCTATCTATGCATTCTGACACTCCAACAATGTGTTTTGCTTCAATTTGACTCATTTGACGAAGGTGCGTATTCCTGGAGTGAATATGCAGTTCTACTCAAGAGTAAGCAACTAAGCGAAATAAAGCCATGGAACGCTTATTTGCCCTCTATCTATGCATTCTGACACTCCAACAATGTGTTTTGCTTCAATTTGACTCATTTGACAAATGTGCTTATTCCTGGAGTGAATATGCAGTTCTACTCAAGAGTAAGCAACTAAGCGGAATAAAGCCATGGAACGCTTATTTGCCTTCTATCTATGCATTCTGACACTCCAACAATGTGTTTTGCTTCAATTTGACTCATTTGACAATGGTGCGTATTCCTGGAGTGAATATGCAGTTCTACTCGTGAGTAAGCAACTAAGCGAAATAAAGCCATGGAACGCTTATATGCCTTCTATCTATGCATTCTGACACTCCAACAATGTGTTTTGCTTCAATTTGACTCATTTGACAAAGGTGCGTATTCCTGGAGTGAATATGCAGTTCTACTCAAGAGTAAGCAACTAAGCGAAATAAAGCCATGGAACGCTTATTTGCCCTCTATCTATGCATTCTGACACTCCAACAATGTGTTTTGCTTCAATTTGACTCATTTGACAAATGTGCTTATTCCTGGAGTGAATATGCAGTTCTACTCAAGAGTAAGCAACTAAGCGAAATAAAGCCATGGAACGCTTATTTGCTTTCTATCTATGCATTCTGACACTCCAACAATGTGTTTTGCTTCAATCTGACTCATTTGACAAATGTGCTTATTCCTGGAGTGAATATGCAGTTCTACTCAAGAGTAAGCAACTAAGCGAAATAAAGCCATGGAACGCTTATTTGCCTTCTATCTATGCATTCTGACACTCCAACAATGTGTTTTGCTTCAATTTGACTCATTTGACAAATGTGCTTATTCCTGGAGTGAATATGCAGTTCTACTCAAGAGTAAGCAACTAAGCGAAATAAAGCCATGGAACGCTTATTTGCCTTCTATCTATGCATTCTGACACTCCAACAATGTGTTTTGCTTCAATTTGACTCATTTGACAAAGGTGCGTATTCCTGGAGTGAATATGCAGTTCTACTCAAGAGTAAGCAACTAAGCGAAATAAAGCCATGGAACGCTTATTTGCCTTCTATCTATGCATTCTGACACTCCAACAATGTTTTCTGCTTCAATTTGGCTCATTTGACAAAGGTGCGTATTCCTGGAGTGAATATGCAGTTCTACTCAAGAGTAAGCAACTAAGCGAAATAAAGCCATGGAACGCTTATTTGCCTTCTATCTATGCATTCTGACACTCCAACAATGTGTTTTGCTTCAATTTGACTCATTTGACAAATGTGCTTATTCCTGGAGTGAATATGCAGTTCTACTCAAGAGTAAGCAACTAAGCGAAATAAAGCCATGGAACGCTTATTTGCCTTCTATCTATGCATTCTGACACTCCAACAATGTGTTTTGCTTCAATTTGACTCATTTGACAAATGTGCTTATTCCTGGAGTGAATATGCAGTTCTACTCAAGAGTAAGCAACTAAGCGAAATAAAGCCATGGAAGGCTTATTTGCCTTCTATCTATGCATTCTGACACTCCAACAATGTGTTTTGCTTCAATTTGACTCATTTGACAAAGGTGCGTATTCCTGGAGTGAATATGCAGTTCTACTCAAGAGTAAGCAACTAAGCGAAATAAAGCCATGGAACGCTTATTTGCCTTCTATCTATGCATTCTGACACTCCAACAATGTGTTTTGCTTCAATTTGACTCATTTGACGAAGGTGCGTATTCCTGGAGTGAATATGCAGTTCTACTCAAGAGTAAGCAACTAAGCGAAATAAAGCCATGGAACGCTTATTTGCCCTCTATCTATGCATTCTGACACTCCAACAATGTGTTTTGCTTCAATTTGACTCATTTGACAAATGTGCTTATTCCTGGAGTGAATATGCAGTTCTACTCAAGAGTAAGCAACTAAGCGAAATAAAGCCATGGAACGCTTATTTGCCTTCTATCTATGCATTCTGACACTCCAACAATGTGTTTTGCTTCAATTTGACTCATTTGACAATGGTGCGTATTCCTGGAGTGAATATGCAGTTCTACTCGTGAGTAAGCAACTAAGCGAAATAAAGCCATGGAACGCTTATATGCCTTCTATCTATGCATTCTGACACTCCAACAATGTGTTTTGCTTCAATTTGACTCATTTGACAAAGGTGCGTATTCCTGGAGTGAATATGCAGTTCTACTCAAGAGTAAGCAACTAAGCGAAATAAAGCCATGGAACGCTTATTTGCCTTCTATCTATGCATTCTGACACTCCAACAATGTGTTTTGCTTCAATTTGACTCATTTGACAAAGGTGCGTATTCCTGGAGTGAATATGCAGTTCTACTCAAGAGTAAGCAACTAAGCGAAATAAAGCCATGGAACGCTTATTTGCCCTCTATCTATGCATTCTGACACTCCAACAATGTGTTTTGCTTCAATTTGACTCATTTGACAAATGTGCTTATTCCTGGAGTGAATATGCAGTTCTACTCAAGAGTAAGCAACTAAGCGAAATAAAGCCATGGAACGCTTATTTGCTTTCTATCTATGCATTCTGACACTCCAACAATGTGTTTTGCTTCAATCTGACTCATTTGACAAATGTGCTTATTCCTGGAGTGAATATGCAGTTCTACTCAAGAGTAAGCAACTAAGCGAAATAAAGCCATGGAACGCTTATTTGCCTTCTATCTATGCATTCTGACACTCCAACAATGTGTTTTGCTTCAATTTGACTCATTTGACAAATGTGCTTATTCCTGGAGTGAATATGCAGTTCTACTCAAGAGTAAGCAACTAAGCGAAATAAAGCCATGGAACGCTTATTTGCCTTCTATCTATGCATTCTGACACTCCAACAATGTGTTTTGCTTCAATTTGACTCATTTGACAAAGGTGCGTATTCCTGGAGTGAATATGCAGTTCTACTCAAGAGTAAGCAACTAAGCGAAATAAAGCCATGGAACGCTTATTTGCCTTCTATCTATGCATTCTGACACTCCAACAATGTTTTCTGCTTCAATTTGGCTCATTTGACAAAGGTGCGTATTCCTGGAGTGAATATGCAGTTCTACTCAAGAGTAAGCAACTAAGCGAAATAAAGCCATGGAACGCTTATTTGCCTTCTATCTATGCATTCTGACACTCCAACAATGTGTTTTGCTTCAATTTGACTCATTTGACAAATGTGCTTATTCCTGGAGTGAATATGCAGTTCTACTCAAGAGTAAGCAACTAAGCGAAATAAAGCCATGGAACGCTTATTTGCCTTCTATCTATGCATTCTGACACTCCAACAATGTGTTTTGCTTCAATTTGACTCATTTGACAAAGGTGCGTATTCCTGGAGTGAATATGCAGTTCTACTCAAGAGTAAGCAACTAAGCGAAATAAAGCCATGGAACGCTTATTTGCCTTCTATCTATGCATTCTGACACTCCAACAATGTTTTCTGCTTCAATTTGGCTCATTTGACAAAGGTGCGTATTCCTGGAGTGAATATGCAGTTCTACTCAAGAGTAAGCAACTAAGCGAAATAAAGCCATGGAACGCTTATTTGCCTTCTATCTATGCATTCTGACACTCCAACAATGTGTTTTGCTTCAATTTGACTCATTTGACAAATGTGCTTATTCCTGGAGTGAATATGCAGTTCTACTCAAGAGTAAGCAACTAAGCGAAATAAAGCCATGGAACGCTTATTTGCCTTCTATCTATGCATTCTGACACTCCAACAATGTGTTTTGCTTCAATTTGACTCATTTGACAAATGTGCTTATTCCTGGAGTGAATATGCAGTTCTACTCAAGAGTAAGCAACTAAGCGAAATAAAGCCATGGAAGGCTTATTTGCCTTCTATCTATGCATTCTGACACTCCAACAATGTGTTTTGCTTCAATTTGACTCATTTGACAAAGGTGCGTATTCCTGGAGTGAATATGCAGTTCTACTCAAGAGTGAGCAACTAAGCGAAATAAAGCCATGGAACGCTTACTTGCCTTCTATCTATGCATTCTGACACTCCAACAATGTGTTTTGCTTCAATTTGACTCATTTGACAAATGTGCTTATTCCTGGAGTGAATATGCAGTTCTACTCAAGAGTAAGCAACTAAGCGAAATAAAGCCATGGAACGCTTATTTGCCTTCTATCTATGCATTCTGACACTCCAACAATGTGTTTTGCTTCAATTTGACTCATTTGACAAATGTGCTTATTCCTGGAGTGAATATGCAGTTCTACTCAAGAGTAAGCAACTAAGCGAAATAAAGCCATGGAAGGCTTATTTGCCTTCTATCTATGCATTCTGACACTCCAACAATGTGTTTTGCTTCAATTTGACTCATTTGACAAAGGTGCGTATTCCTGGAGTGAATATGCAGTTCTACTCAAGAGTGAGCAACTAAGCGAAATAAAGCCATGGAACGCTTACTTGCCTTCTATCTATGCATTCTGACACTCCAACAATGTGTTTTGCTTCAATCTGACTCATTTGACAAATGTGCTTATTCCTGGAGTGAATATGCAGTTCTACTCAAGAGTAAGCAACTAAGCGAAATAAAGCCATGGAACGCTTATTCGCCTTCTATCTATGCATTCTGACACTCCAACAATGTGTTTTGCTTCAATTTGACTCATTTGACAAAGGTGCGTATTCCTGGAGTGAATATGCAGTTCTACTCAAGAGTGAGCAACTAAGCGAAATAAAGCCATGGAACGCTTATTTGCCTTCTATCTATGCATTCTGACACTCCAACAATGTGTTTTGCTTCAATCTGACTCATTTGACAAATGTGCTTATTCCTGGAGTGAATATGCAGTTCTACTCAAGAGTAAGCAACTAAGCGAAATAAAGCCATGGAACGCTTATTCGCCTTCTATCTATGCATTCCGACACTCCAACAATGTGTTTTGCTTCAATTTGACTCATTTGACAAATGTGCTTATTCCTGGAGTGAATATGCAGTTCTACTCAAGAGTAAGCAACTAAGCGAAATAAAGCCATGGAACGCTTATTTGCCTTCTATCTATGCATTCTGACACTCCAACAATGTGTTTTGCTTCAATTTGACTCATTTGACAAAGGTGCGTATTCCTGGAGTGAATATGCAGTTCTACTCAAGAGTAAGCAACTAAGCGAAATAAAGCCATGGAACGCTTATTTGCCTTCTAACTATGCATTCTGACACTCCAACAATGTTTTCTGCTTCAATTTGGCTCATTTTAAAAAGATGCTTATTCCTGGAGTGAATATGCAGTTCTACTCAAGAGTAAGCAACTAAGCGAAATAAAGCCATGGAACGCTTATTTGCCTTCTATCTATGCATTCTGACACTCCAACAATGTGTTTTGCTTCAATTTGACTCATTTGACAAATGTGCTTATTCCTGGAGTGAATATGCAGTTCTACTCAAGAGTAAGCAACTAAGCGAAATAAAGCCATGGAACGCTTATTTGCCTTCTATCTATGCATTCTGACACTCCAACAATGTGTTTTGCTTCAATCTGACTCATTTGACAAATGTGCTTATTCCTGGAGTGAATATGCAGTTCTACTCAAGAGTAAGCAACTAAGCGAAATAAAGCCATGGAACGCTTATTTGCCTTCTATCTATGCATTCTGACACTCCAACAATGTGTTTTGCTTCAATTTGACTCATTTGACAAATGTGCTTATTCCTGGAGTGAATATGCAGTTCTACTCGTGAGTAAGCAACTAAGCGAAATAAAGCCATGGAACGCTTATATGCCTTCTATCTATGCATTCTGACACTCCAACAATGTGTTTTGCTTCAATTTGACTCATTTGACAAAGGTGCGTATTCCTGGAGTGAATATGCAGTTCTACTCAAGAGTAAGCAACTAAGCGAAATAAAGCCATGGAACGCTTATTTGCCTTCTATCTATGCATTCTGACACTCCAACAATGTGTTTTGCTTCAATTTGACTCATTTGACAAAGGTGCGTATTCCTGGAGTGAATATGCAGTTCTACTCAAGAGTAAGCAACTAAGCGAAATAAAGCCATGGAACGCTTATTTGCCTTCTATCTATGCATTCTGACACTCCAACAATGTTTTCTGCTTCAATTTGGCTCATTTGACAAAGGTGCGTATTCCTGGAGTGAATATGCAGTTCTACTCAAGAGTAAGCAACTAAGCGAAATAAAGCCATGGAACGCTTATTTGCCTTCTATCTATGCATTCTGACACTCCAACAATGTGTTTTGCTTCAATTTGACTCATTTGACAAATGTGCTTATTCCTGGAGTGAATATGCAGTTCTACTCAAGAGTAAGCAACTAAGCGAAATAAAGCCATGGAAGGCTTATTTGCCTTCTATCTATGCATTCTGACACTCCAACAATGTGTTTTGCTTCAATTTGACTCATTTGACAAAGGTGCGTATTCCTGGAGTGAATATGCAGTTCTACTCAAGAGTGAGCAACTAAGCGAAATAAAGCCATGGAACGCTTACTTGCCTTCTATCTATGCATTCTGACACTCCAACAATGTGTTTTGCTTCAATCTGACTCATTTGACAAATGTGCTTATTCCTGGAGTGAATATGCAGTTCTACTCAAGAGTAAGCAACTAAGCGAAATAAAGCCATGGAACGCTTATTCGCCTTCTATCTATGCATTCTGACACTCCAACAATGTGTTTTGCTTCAATTTGACTCATTTGACAAAGGTGCGTATTCCTGGAGTGAATATGCAGTTCTACTCAAGAGTGAGCAACTAAGCGAAATAAAGCCATGGAACGCTTATTTGCCTTCCATCTATGCATTCTGACACTCCAACAATGTGTTTTGCTTCAATCTGACTCATTTGACAAATGTGCTTATTTCTGGAGTGAATATGCAGTTCTACTCAAGAGTAAGCAACTAAGCGAAATAAAGCCATGGAACGCTTATTCGCCTTCTATCTATGCATTCCGACACTCCAACAATGTGTTTTGCTTCAATTTGACTCATTTGACAAATGTGCTTATTCCTGGAGTGAATATGCAGTTCTACTCAAGAGTAAGCAACTAAGCGAAATAAAGCCATGGAACGCTTATTTGCCTTCTATCTATGCATTCTGACACTCCAACAATGTGTTTTGCTTCAATTTGACTCATTTGACAAAGGTGCGTATTCCTGGAGTGAATATGCAGTTCTACTCAAGAGTAAGCAACTAAGCGAAATAAAGCCATGGAACGCTTATTTGCCTTCTAACTATGCATTCCGACACTCCAACAATGTTTTCTGCTTCAATTTGGCTCATTTTAAAAAGATGCTTATTCCTGGAGTGAATATGCAGTTCTACTCAAGAGTAAGCAACTAAGCGAAATAAAGCCATGGAACGCTTATTTGCCTTCTATCTATGCATTCTGACACTCCAACAATGTGTTTTGCTTCAATTTGACTCATTTGACAAATGTGCTTATTCCTGGAGTGAATATGCAGTTCTACTCAAGAGTAAGCAACTAAGCGAAATAAAGCCATGGAACGCTTATTTGCCTTCTATCTATGCATTCTGACACTCCAACAATGTGTTTTGCTTCAATCTGACTCATTTGACAAATGTGCTTATTCCTGGAGTGAATATGCAGTTCTACTCAAGAGTAAGCAACTAAGCGAAATAAAGCCATGGAACGCTTATTTGCCTTCTATCTATGCATTCTGACACTCCAACAATGTGTTTTGCTTCAATTTGACTCATTTGACAAATGTGCTTATTCCTGGAGTGAATATGCAGTTCTACTCAAGAGTAAGCAACTAAGCGAAATAAAGCCATGGAACGCTTATTTGCCTTCTATCTATGCATTCTGACACTCCAACAATGTGTTTTGCTTCAATTTGACTCATTTGACAAAGGTGCGTATTCCTGGAGTGAATATTCAGTTCTACTCAAGAGTAAGCAACTAAGCGAAATAAAGCGATGGAACGCTTATTTGCCCTCTATCTATGCATTCTGACACTCCAACAATGTGTTTTGCTTCAATTTGACTCATTTGACAAATGTGCTTATTCCTGGAGTGAATATGCAGTTCTACTCAAGAGTAAGCAACTAAGCGAAATAAAGCCATGGAACGCTTATTTGCCTTCTATCTATGCATTCTGACACTCCAACAATGTGTTTTGCTTCAATTTGACTCATTTGACAATGGTGCGTATTCCTGGAGTGAATATGCAGTTCTACTCGTGAGTAAGCAACTAAGCGAAATAAAGCCATGGAACGCTTATATGCCTTCTATCTATGCATTCTGACACTCCAACAATGTGTTTTGCTTCAATTTGACTCATTTGACAAAGGTGCGTATTCCTGGAGTGAATATGCAGTTCTACTCAAGAGTAAGCAACTAAGCGAAATAAAGCCATGGAACGCTTATTTGCCTTCTATCTATGCATTCTGACACTCCAACAATGTGTTTTGCTTCAATTTGACTCATTTGACAAAGGTGCGTATTCCTGGAGTGAATATGCAGTTCTACTCAAGAGTAAGCAACTAAGCGAAATAAAGCCATGGAACGCTTATTTGCCCTCTATCTATGCATTCTGACACTCCAACAATGTGTTTTGCTTCAATTTGACTCATTTGACAAATGTGCTTATTCCTGGAGTGAATATGCAGTTCTACTCAAGAGTAAGCAACTAAGCGAAATAAAGCCATGGAACGCTTATTTGCTTTCTATCTATGCATTCTGACACTCCAACAATGTGTTTTGCTTCAATCTGACTCATTTGACAAATGTGCTTATTCCTGGAGTGAATATGCAGTTCTACTCAAGAGTAAGCAACTAAGCGAAATAAAGCCATGGAACGCTTATTTGCCTTCTATCTATGCATTCTGACACTCCAACAATGTGTTTTGCTTCAATTTGACTCATTTGACAAAGGTGCTTATTCCTGGAGTGAATATGCAGTTCTACTCAAGAGTAAGCAACTAAGCGAAATAAAGCCATGGAACGCTTATTTGCCTTCTATCTATGCATTCTGACACTCCAACAATGTGTTTTGCTTCAATTTGACTCATTTGACAAAGGTGCGTATTCCTGGAGTGAATATGCAGTTCTACTCAAGAGTAAGCAACTAAGCGAAATAAAGCCATGGAACGCTTATTTGCCTTCTATCTATGCATTCTGACACTCCAACAATGTTTTCTGCTTCAATTTGGCTCATTTGACAAAGGTGCGTATTCCTGGAGTGAATATGCAGTTCTACTCAAGAGTAAGCAACTAAGCGAAATAAAGCCATGGAACGCTTATTTGCCTTCTATCTATGCATTCTGACACTCCAACAATGTGTTTTGCTTCAATTTGACTCATTTGACAAATGTGCTTATTCCTGGAGTGAATATGCAGTTCTACTCAAGAGTAAGCAACTAAGCGAAATAAAGCCATGGAAGGCTTATTTGCCTTCTATCTATGCATTCTGACACTCCAACAATGTGTTTTGCTTCAATTTGACTCATTTGACAAAGGTGCGTATTCCTGGAGTGAATATGCAGTTCTACTCAAGAGTGAGCAACTAAGCGAAATAAAGCCATGGAACGCTTATTTGCCTTCTATCTATGCATTCTGACACTCCAACAATGTGTTTTGCTTCAATCTGACTCATTTGACAAATGTGCTTATTCCTGGAGTGAATATGCAGTTCTACTCAAGAGTAAGCAACTAAGCGAAATAAAGCCATGGAACGCTTATTCGCCTTCTATCTATGCATTCTGACACTCCAACAATGTGTTTTGCTTCAATTTGACTCATTTGACAAATGTGCTTATTCCTGGAGTGAATATGCAGTTCTACTCAAGAGTAAGCAACTAAGCGAAATAAAGCCATGGAACGCTTATTTGCCTTCTATCTATGCATTCTGACACTCCAACAATGTGTTTTGCTTCAATTTGACTCATTTGACAAAGGTGCGTATTCCTGGAGTGAATATGCAGTTCTACTCAAGAGTAAGCAACTAAGCGAAATAAAGCCATGGAACGCTTATTTGCCTTCTAACTATGCATTCTGACACTCCAACAATGTTTTCTGCTTCAATTTGGCTCTTTTTAAAAAGATGCTTATTCCTGGAGTGAATATGCAGTTCTACTCAAGAGTAAGCAACTAAGCGAAATAAAGCCATGGAACGCTTATTTGCCTTCTATCTATGCATTCTGACACTCCAACAATGTGTTTTGCTTCAATTTGACTCATTTGACAAATGTGCTTATTCCTGGAGTGAATATGCAGTTCTACTCAAGAGTAAGCAACTAAGCGAAATAAAGCCATGGAACGCTTATTTGCCTTCTATCTATGCATTCTGACACTCCAACAATGTGTTTTGCTTCAATCTGACTCATTTGACAAATGTGCTTATTCCTGGAGTGAATATGCAGTTCTACTCAAGAGTAAGCAACTAAGCGAAATAAAGCCATGGAAGGCTTATTTGCCTTCTATCTATGCATTCTGACACTCCAACAATGTGTTTTGCTTCAATTTGACTCATTTGACAAAGGTGCGTATTCCTGGAGTGAATATGCAGTTCTACTCAAGAGTGAGCAACTAAGCGAAATAAAGCCATGGAACGCTTACTTGCCTTCTATCTATGCATTCTGACACTCCAACAATGTGTTTTGCTTCAATCTGACTCATTTGACAAATGTGCTTATTCCTGGAGTGAATATGCAGTTCTACTCAAGAGTAAGCAACTAAGCGAAATAAAGCCATGGAACGCTTATTCGCCTTCTATCTATGCATTCTGACACTCCAACAATGTGTTTTGCTTCAATTTGACTCATTTGACAAAGGTGCGTATTCCTGGAGTGAATATGCAGTTCTACTCAAGAGTGAGCAACTAAGCGAAATAAAGCCATGGAACGCTTATTTGCCTTCTATCTATGCATTCTGACACTCCAACAATGTGTTTTGCTTCAATCTGACTCATTTGACAAATGTGCTTATTCCTGGAGTGAATATGCAGTTCTACTCAAGAGTAAGCAACTAAGCGAAATAAAGCCACGGAACGCTTATTCGCCTTCTATCTATGCATTCCGACACTCCAACAATGTGTTTTGCTTCAATTTGACTCATTTGACAAATGTGCTTATTCCTGGAGTGAATATGCAGTTCTACTCAAGAGTAAGCAACTAAGCGAAATAAAGCCATGGAACGCTTATTTGCCTTCTATCTATGCATTCTGACACTCCAACAATGTGTTTTGCTTCAATTTGACTCATTTGACAAAGGTGCGATTTCCTGGAGTGAATATGCAGTTCTACTCAAGAGTAAGCAACTAAGCGAAATAAAGCCATGGAACGCTTATTTGCCTTCTAACTATGCATTCTGACACTCCAACAATGTTTTCTGCTTCAATTTGGCTCATTTTAAAAAGATGCTTATTCCTGGAGTGAATATGCAGTTCTACTCAAGAGTAAGCAACTAAGCGAAATAAAGCCATGGAACGCTTATTTGCCTTCTATCTATGCATTCTGACACTCCAACAATGTGTTTTGCTTCAATTTGACTCATTTGACAAATGTGCTTATTCCTGGAGTGAATATGCAGTTCTACTCAAGAGTAAGCAACTAAGCGAAATAAAGCCATGGAACGCTTATTTGCCTTCTATCTATGCATTCTGACACTCCAACAATGTGTTTTGCTTCAATCTGACTCATTTGACAAATGTGCTTATTCCTGGAGTGAATATGCAGTTCTACTCAAGAGTAAGCAACTAAGCGAAATAAAGCCATGGAACGCTTATTTGCCTTCTATCTATGCATTCTGACACTCCAACAATGTGTTTTGCTTCAATTTGACTCATTTGACAAATGTGCTTATTCCTGGAGTGAATATGCAGTTCTACTCGTGAGTAAGCAACTAAGCGAAATAAAGCCATGGAACGCTTATATGCCTTCTATCTATGCATTCTGACACTCCAACAATGTGTTTTGCTTCAATTTGACTCATTTGACAAAGGTGCGTATTCCTGGAGTGAATATGCAGTTCTACTCAAGAGTAAGCAACTAAGCGAAATAAAGCCATGGAACGCTTATTTGCCTTCTATCTATGCATTCTGACACTCCAACAATGTGTTTTGCTTCAATTTGACTCATTTGACAAAGGTGCGTATTCCTGGAGTGAATATGCAGTTCTACTCAAGAGTAAGCAACTAAGCGAAATAAAGCCATGGAACGCTTATTTGCCTTCTATCTATGCATTCTGACACTCCAACAATGTTTTCTGCTTCAATTTGGCTCATTTGACAAAGGTGCGTATTCCTGGAGTGAATATGCAGTTCTACTCAAGAGTAAGCAACTAAGCGAAATAAAGCCATGGAACGCTTATTTGCCTTCTATCTATGCATTCTGACACTCCAACAATGTGTTTTGCTTCAATTTGACTCATTTGACAAATGTGCTTATTCCTGGAGTGAATATGCAGTTCTACTCAAGAGTAAGCAACTAAGCGAAATAAAGCCATGGAAGGCTTATTTGCCTTCTATCTATGCATTCTGACACTCCAACAATGTGTTTTGCTTCAATTTGACTCATTTGACAAAGGTGCGTATTCCTGGAGTGAATATGCAGTTCTACTCAAGAGTGAGCAACTAAGCGAAATAAAGCCATGGAACGCTTACTTGCCTTCTATCTATGCATTCTGACACTCCAACAATGTGTTTTGCTTCAATCTGACTCATTTGACAAATGTGCTTATTCCTGGAGTGAATATGCAGTTCTACTCAAGAGTAAGCAACTAAGCGAAATAAAGCCATGGAACGCTTATTTGCCTTCTATCTATGCATTCTGACACTCCAACAATGTGTTTTGCTTCAATTTGACTCATTTGACAAAGGTGCGTATTCCTGGAGTGAATATGCAGTTCTACTCAAGAGTAAGCAACTAAGCGAAATAAAGCCATGGAACGCTTATTTGCCTTCTAACTATGCATTCTGACACTCCAACAATGTTTTCTGCTTCAATTTGGCTCATTTTAAAAAGATGCTTATTCCTGGAGTGAATATGCAGTTCTACTCAAGAGTAAGCAACTAAGCGAAATAAAGCCATGGAACGCTTATTTGCCTTCTATCTATGCATTCTGACACTCCAACAATGTGTTTTGCTTCAATTTGACTCATTTGACAAATGTGCTTATTCCTGGAGTGAATATGCAGTTCTACTCAAGAGTAAGCAACTAAGCGAAATAAAGCCATGGAACGCTTATTTGCCTTCTATCTATGCATTCTGACACTCCAACAATGTGTTTTGCTTCAATCTGACTCATTTGACAAATGTGCTTATTCCTGGAGTGAATATGCAGTTCTACTCAAGAGTAAGCAACTAAGCGAAATAAAGCCATGGAACGCTTATTTGCCTTCTATCTATGCATTCTGACACTCCAACAATGTGTTTTGCTTCAATTTGACTCATTTGACAAATGTGCTTATTCCTGGAGTGAATATGCAGTTCTACTCAAGAGTAAGCAACTAAGCGAAATAAAGCCATGGAACGCTTATTTGCCTTCTATCTATGCATTCTGACACTCCAACAATGTGTTTTGCTTCAATTTGACTCATTTGACAAAGGTGCGTATTCCTGGAGTGAATATGCAGTTCTACTCAAGAGTAAGCAACTAAGCGAAATAAAGCGATGGAACGCTTATTTGCCCTCTATCTATGCATTCTGACACTCCAACAATGTGTTTTGCTTCAATTTGACTCATTTGACAAATGTGCTTATTCCTGGAGTGAATATGCAGTTCTACTCAAGAGTAAGCAACTAAGCGAAATAAAGCCATGGAACGCTTATTTGCCTTCTATCTATGCATTCTGACACTCCAACAATGTGTTTTGCTTCAATTTGACTCATTTGACAATGGTGCGTATTCCTGGAGTGAATATGCAGTTCTACTCGTGAGTAAGCAACTAAGCGAAATAAAGCCATGGAACGCTTATATGCCTTCTATCTATGCATTCTGACACTCCAACAATGTGTTTTGCTTCAATTTGACTCATTTGACAAAGGTGCGTATTCCTGGAGTGAATATGCAGTTCTACTCAAGAGTAAGCAACTAAGCGAAATAAAGCCATGGAACGCTTATTTGCCTTCTATCTATGCATTCTGACACTCCAACAATGTGTTTTGCTTCAATTTGACTCATTTGACAAAGGTGCGTATTCCTGGAGTGAATATGCAGTTCTACTCAAGAGTAAGCAACTAAGCGAAATAAAGCCATGGAACGCTTATTTGCCCTCTATCTATGCATTCTGACACTCCAACAATGTGTTTTGCTTCAATTTGACTCATTTGACAAATGTGCTTATTCCTGGAGTGAATATGCAGTTCTACTCAAGAGTAAGCAACTAAGCGAAATAAAGCCATGGAACGCTTATTTGCTTTCTATCTATGCATTCTGACACTCCAACAATGTGTTTTGCTTCAATCTGACTCATTTGACAAATGTGCTTATTCCTGGAGTGAATATGCAGTTCTACTCAAGAGTAAGCAACTAAGCGAAATAAAGCCATGGAACGCTTATTTGCCTTCTATCTATGCATTCTGACACTCCAACAATGTGTTTTGCTTCAATTTGACTCATTTGACAAAGGTGCTTATTCCTGGAGTGAATATGCAGTTCTACTCAAGAGTAAGCAACTAAGCGAAATAAAGCCATGGAACGCTTATTTGCCTTCTATCTATGCATTCTGACACTCCAACAATGTGTTTTGCTTCAATTTGACTCATTTGACAAAGGTGCGTATTCCTGGAGTGAATATGCAGTTCTACTCAAGAGTAAGCAACTAAGCGAAATAAAGCCATGGAACGCTTATTTGCCTTCTATCTATGCATTCTGACACTCCAACAATGTTTTCTGCTTCAATTTGGCTCATTTGACAAAGGTGCGTATTCCTGGAGTGAATATGCAGTTCTACTCAAGAGTAAGCAACTAAGCGAAATAAAGCCATGGAACGCTTATTTGCCTTCTATCTATGCATTCTGACACTCCAACAATGTGTTTTGCTTCAATTTGACTCATTTGACAAATGTGCTTATTCCTGGAGTGAATATGCAGTTCTACTCAAGAGTAAGCAACTAAGCGAAATAAAGCCATGGAAGGCTTATTTGCCTTCTATCTATGCATTCTGACACTCCAACAATGTGTTTTGCTTCAATTTGACTCATTTGACAAAGGTGCGTATTCCTGGAGTGAATATGCAGTTCTACTCAAGAGTGAGCAACTAAGCGAAATAAAGCCATGGAACGCTTATTTGCCTTCTATCTATGCATTCTGACACTCCAACAATGTGTTTTGCTTCAATCTGACTCATTTGACAAATGTGCTTATTCCTGGAGTGAATATGCAGTTCTACTCAAGAGTAAGCAACTAAGCGAAATAAAGCCATGGAACGCTTATTCGCCTTCTATCTATGCATTCTGACACTCCAACAATGTGTTTTGCTTCAATTTGACTCATTTGACAAATGTGCTTATTCCTGGAGTGAATATGCAGTTCTACTCAAGAGTAAGCAACTAAGCGAAATAAAGCCATGGAACGCTTATTTGCCTTCTATCTATGCATTCTGACACTCCAACAATGTGTTTTGCTTCAATTTGACTCATTTGACAAAGGTGCGTATTCCTGGAGTGAATATGCAGTTCTACTCAAGAGTAAGCAACTAAGCGAAATAAAGCCATGGAACGCTTATTTGCCTTCTAACTATGCATTCTGACACTCCAACAATGTTTTCTGCTTCAATTTGGCTCTTTTTAAAAAGATGCTTATTCCTGGAGTGAATATGCAGTTCTACTCAAGAGTAAGCAACTAAGCGAAATAAAGCCATGGAACGCTTATTTGCCTTCTATCTATGCATTCTGACACTCCAACAATGTGTTTTGCTTCAATTTGACTCATTTGACAAATGTGCTTATTCCTGGAGTGAATATGCAGTTCTACTCAAGAGTAAGCAACTAAGCGAAATAAAGCCATGGAACGCTTATTTGCCTTCTATCTATGCATTCTGACACTCCAACAATGTGTTTTGCTTCAATCTGACTCATTTGACAAATGTGCTTATTCCTGGAGTGAATATGCAGTTCTACTCAAGAGTAAGCAACTAAGCGAAATAAAGCCATGGAACGCTTATTTGCCTTCTATCTGACACTCCAACAATGTGTTTTGCTTCAATTTGACTCATTTGACAAATGTGCTTATTCCTGGAGTGAATATGCAGTTCTACTCAAGAGTAAGCAACTAAGCGAAATAAAGCCATGGAACGCTTATTTGCCTTCTATCTATGCATTCTGACACTCCAACAATGTGTTCTGCTTCAATGTGGCTCATTTGACAAAGGTGCGTATTCCTGGAGTGAATATGCAGTTCTACTCAAGAGTAAGCAACTAAGCGAAATAAAGCCATGGAACGCTTATTTGCCTTCTATCTATGCATTCTGACACTCCAACAATGTGTTTTGCTTCAATTTGACTCATTTGACAAAGGTACTTATTCCTGGAGTGAATATGCAGTTCTACTCAAGAGTAAGCAACTAAGCGAAATAAAGCCATGGAACGCTTATTTGCCTTCTATCTATGCATTCTGACACTCCAACAATGTGTTTTGCTTCAATTTGACTCATTTGACAAATGTGCTTATTCCTGGAGTGAATATGCAGTTCTACTCAAGAGTAAGCAACTAAGCGAAATAAAGCCATGGAACGCTTATTTGCTTTCTATCTATGCATTCTGACACTCCAACAATGTGTTTTGCTTCAATTTGACTCATTTGACAAATGTGCTTATTCCTGGAGTGAATATGCAGTTCTACTCAAGAGTAAGCAACTAAGCGAAATAAAGCCATGGAACGCTTATTTGCCTTCTATCTATGCATTCTGACACTCCAACAATGTGTTCTGCTTCAATGTGGCTCATTTGACAAAGGTGCGTATTCCTGGAGTGAATATGCAGTTCTACTCAAGAGTAAGCAACTAAGCGAAATAAAGCCATGGAACGCTTATTTGCCTTCTATCTATGCATTCTGACACTCCAACAATGTGTTTTGCTTCAATTTGACTCATTTGACAAAGGTACTTATTCCTGGAGTGAATATGCAGTTCTACTCAAGAGTAAGCAACTAAGCGAAATAAAGCCATGGAACGCTTATTTGCCTTCTATCTATGCATTCTGACACTCCAACAATGTGTTTTGCTTCAATTTGACTCATTTGACAAATGTGCTTATTCCTGGAGTGAATATGCAGTTCTACTCAAGAGTAAGCAACTAAGCGAAATAAAGCCATGGAACGCTTATTTGCTTTCTATCTATGCATTCTGACACTCCAACAATGTGTTTTGCTTCAATATGACTCATTTGACAAATGTGCTTATTCCTGGAGTGAATATGCAGTTCTACTCAAGAGTAAGCAACTAAGCGAAATAAAGCCATGGAACGCTTATTTGCCTTCTATCTATGCATTCTGACACTCCAACAATGTGTTTTGCTTCAATTTGACTCATTTGACAATGGTGCGTATTCCTGGAGTGAATATGCAGTTCTACTCGTGAGTAAGCAACTAAGCGAAATAAAGCCATGGAACGCTTATATGCCTTCTATCTATGCATTCTGACACTCCAACAATGTGTTTTGCTTCAATTTGACTCATTTGACAAAGGTGCGTATTCCTGGAGTGAATATGCAGTTCTACTCAAGAGTAAGCAACTAAGCGAAATAAAGCCATGGAACGCTTATTTGCCTTCTATCTATGCATTCTGACACTCCAACAATGTGTTTTGCTTCAATTTGACTCATTTGACAAAGGTGCGTATTCCTGGAGTGAATATGCAGTTCTACTCAAGAGTAAGCAACTAAGCGAAATAAAGCCATGGAACGCTTATTTGCCCTCTATCTATGCATTCTGACACTCCAACAATGTGTTTTGCTTCAATTTGACTCATTTGACAAATGTGCTTATTCCTGGAGTGAATATGCAGTTCTACTCAAGAGTAAGCAACTAAGCGAAATAAAGCCATGGAACGCTTATTTGCTTTCTATCTATGCATTCTGACACTCCAACAATGTGTTTTGCTTCAATCTGACTCATTTGACAAATGTGCTTATTCCTGGAGTGAATATGCAGTTCTACTCAAGAGTAAGCAACTAAGCGAAATAAAGCCATGGAACGCTTATTTGCCTTCTATCTATGCATTCTGACACTCCAACAATGTGTTTTGCTTCAATTTGACTCATTTGACAAATGTGCTTATTCCTGGAGTGAATATGCAGTTCTACTCAAGAGTAAGCAACTAAGCGAAATAAAGCCATGGAACGCTTATTTGCCTTCTATCTATGCATTCTGACACTCCAACAATGTGTTTTGCTTCAATTTGACTCATTTGACAAAGGTGCGTATTCCTGGAGTGAATATGCAGTTCTACTCAAGAGTAAGCAACTAAGCGAAATAAAGCCATGGAACGCTTATTTGCCTTCTATCTATGCATTCTGACACTCCAACAATGTTTTCTGCTTCAATTTGGCTCATTTGACAAAGGTGCGTATTCCTGGAGTGAATATGCAGTTCTACTCAAGAGTAAGCAACTAAGCGAAATAAAGCCATGGAACGCTTATTTGCCTTCTATCTATGCATTCTGACACTCCAACAATGTGTTTTGCTTCAATTTGACTCATTTGACAAATGTGCTTATTCCTGGAGTGAATATGCAGTTCTACTCAAGAGTAAGCAACTAAGCGAAATAAAGCCATGGAAGGCTTATTTGCCTTCTATCTATGCATTCTGACACTCCAACAATGTGTTTTGCTTCAATTTGACTCATTTGACAAAGGTGCGTATTCCTGGAGTGAATATGCAGTTCTACTCAAGAGTGAGCAACTAAGCGAAATAAAGCCATGGAACGCTTACTTGCCTTCTATCTATGCATTCTGACACTCCAACAATGTGTTTTGCTTCAATCTGACTCATTTGACAAATGTGCTTATTCCTGGAGTGAATATGCAGTTCTACTCAAGAGTAAGCAACTAAGCGAAATAAAGCCATGGAACGCTTATTCGCCTTCTATCTATGCATTCTGACACTCCAACAATGTGTTTTGCTTCAATTTGACTCATTTGACAAAGGTGCGTATTCCTGGAGTGAATATGCAGTTCTACTCAAGAGTGAGCAACTAAGCGAAATAAAGCCATGGAACGCTTATTTGCCTTCTATCTATGCATTCTGACACTCCAACAATGTGTTTTGCTTCAATCTGACTCATTTGACAAATGTGCTTATTCCTGGAGTGAATATGCAGTTCTACTCAAGAGTAAGCAACTAAGCGAAATAAAGCCATGGAACGCTTATTCGCCTTCTATCTATGCATTCTGACACTCCAACAATGTGTTTTGCTTCAATTTGACTCATTTGACAAATGTGCTTATTCCTGGAGTGAATATGCAGTTCTACTCAAGAGTAAGCAACTAAGCGAAATAAAGCCATGGAACGCTTATTTGCCTTCTATCTATGCATTCTGACACTCCAACAATGTGTTTTGCTTCAATTTGACTCATTTGACAAAGGTGCGTATTCCTGGAGTGAATATGCAGTTCTACTCAAGAGTAAGCAACTAAGCGAAATAAAGCCATGGAACGCTTATTTGCCTTCTAACTATGCATTCTGACACTCCAACAATGTTTTCTGCTTCAATTTGGCTCATTTTAAAAAGATGCTTATTCCTGGAGTGAATATGCAGTTCTACTCAAGAGTAAGCAACTAAGCGAAATAAAGCCATGGAACGCTTATTTGCCTTCTATCTATGCATTCTGACACTCCAACAATGTGTTTTGCTTCAATTTGACTCATTTGACAAATGTGCTTATTCCTGGAGTGAATATGCAGTTCTACTCAAGAGTAAGCAACTAAGCGAAATAAAGCCATGGAACGCTTATTTGCCTTCTATCTATGCATTCTGACACTCCAACAATGTGTTTTGCTTCAATTTGACTCATTTGACAAAGGTGCGTATTCCTGGAGTGAATATGCAGTTCTACTCAAGAGTAAGCAACTAAGCGAAATAAAGCCATGGAACGCTTATTTGCCTTCTATCTATGCATTCTGACACTCCAACAATGTTTTCTGCTTCAATTTGGCTCATTTGACAAAGGTGCGTATTCCTGGAGTGAATATGCAGTTCTACTCAAGAGTAAGCAACTAAGCGAAATAAAGCCATGGAACGCTTATTTGCCTTCTATCTATGCATTCTGACACTCCAACAATGTGTTTTGCTTCAATTTGACTCATTTGACAAATGTGCTTATTCCTGGAGTGAATATGCAGTTCTACTCAAGAGTAAGCAACTAAGCGAAATAAAGCCATGGAAGGCTTATTTGCCTTCTATCTATGCATTCTGACACTCCAACAATGTGTTTTGCTTCAATTTGACTCATTTGACAAAGGTGCGTATTCCTGGAGTGAATATGCAGTTCTACTCAAGAGTGAGCAACTAAGCGAAATAAAGCCATGGAACGCTTACTTGCCTTCTATCTATGCATTCTGACACTCCAACAATGTGTTTTGCTTCAATCTGACTCATTTGACAAATGTGCTTATTCCTGGAGTGAATATGCAGTTCTACTCAAGAGTAAGCAACTAAGCGAAATAAAGCCATGGAACGCTTATTCGCCTTCTATCTATGCATTCTGACACTCCAACAATGTGTTTTGCTTCAATTTGACTCATTTGACAAAGGTGCGTATTCCTGGAGTGAATATGCAGTTCTACTCAAGAGTGAGCAACTAAGCGAAATAAAGCCATGGAACGCTTATTTGCCTTCTATCTATGCATTCTGACACTCCAACAATGTGTTTTGCTTCAATTTGACTCATTTGACAAAGGTGCGTATTCCTGGAGTGAATATGCAGTTCTACTCAAGAGTAAGCAACTAAGCGAAATAAAGCCATGGAACGCTTATTTGCCCTCTATCTATGCATTCTGACACTCCAACAATGTGTTTTGCTTCAATTTGACTCATTTGACAAATGTGCTTATTCCTGGAGTGAATATGCAGTTCTACTCAAGAGTAAGCAACTAAGCGAAATAAAGCCATGGAACGCTTATTTGCTTTCTATCTATGCATTCTGACACTCCAACAATGTGTTTTGCTTCAATCAGACTCATTTGACAAATGTGCTTATTCCTGGAGTGAATATGCAGTTCTACTCAAGAGTAAGCAACTAAGCGAAATAAAGCCATGGAACGCTTATTTGCCTTCTATCTATGCATTCTGACACTCCAACAATGTGTTTTGCTTCAATTTGACTCATTTGACAAAGGTGCTTATTCCTGGAGTGAATATGCAGTTCTACTCAAGAGTAAGCAACTAAGCGAAATAAAGCCATGGAACGCTTATTTGCCTTCTATCTATGCATTCTGACACTCCAACAATGTGTTTTGCTTCAATTTGACTCATTTGACAAAGGTGCGTATTCCTGGAGTGAATATGCAGTTCTACTCAAGAGTAAGCAACTAAGCGAAATAAAGCCATGGAACGCTTATTTGCCTTCTATCTATGCATTCTGACACTCCAACAATGTTTTCTGCTTCAATTTGGCTCATTTGACAAAGGTGCGTATTCCTGGAGTGAATATGCAGTTCTACTCAAGAGTAAGCAACTAAGCGAAATAAAGCCATGGAACGCTTATTTGCCTTCTATCTATGCATTCTGACACTCCAACAATGTGTTTTGCTTCAATTTGACTCATTTGACAAATGTGCTTATTCCTGGAGTGAATATGCAGTTCTACTCAAGAGTAAGCAACTAAGCGAAATAAAGCCATGGAAGGCTTATTTGCCTTCTATCTATGCATTCTGACACTCCAACAATGTGTTTTGCTTCAATTTGACTCATTTGACAAAGGTGCGTATTCCTGGAGTGAATATGCAGTTCTACTCAAGAGTGAGCAACTAAGCGAAATAAAGCCATGGAACGCTTACTTGCCTTCTATCTATGCATTCTGACACTCCAACAATGTGTTTTGCTTCAATCTGACTCATTTGACAAATGTGCTTATTCCTGGAGTGAATATGCAGTTCTACTCAAGAGTAAGCAACTAAGCGAAATAAAGCCATGGAACGCTTATTCGCCTTCTATCTATGCATTCTGACACTCCAACAATGTGTTTTGCTTCAATTTGACTCATTTGACAAAGGTGCGTATTCCTGGAGTGAATATGCAGTTCTACTCAAGAGTGAGCAACTAAGCGAAATAAAGCCATGGAACGCTTATTTGCCTTCTATCTATGCATTCTGACACTCCAACAATGTGTTTTGCTTCAATCTGACTCATTTGACAAATGTGCTTATTCCTGGAGTGAATATGCAGTTCTACTCAAGAGTAAGCAACTAAGCGAAATAAAGCCATGGAACGCTTATTCGCCTTCTATCTATGCATTCTGACACTCCAACAATGTGTTTTGCTTCAATTTGACTCATTTGACAAATGTGCTTATTCCTGGAGTGAATAAGCAGTTCTACTCAAGAGTAAGCAACTAAGCGAAATAAAGCCATGGAACGCTTATTTGCCTTCTATCTATGCATTCTGACACTCCAACAATGTGTTTTGCTTCAATTTGACTCATTTGACAAAGGTGCGTATTCCTGGAGTGAATATGCAGTTCTACTCAAGAGTAAGCAACTAAGCGAAATAAAGCCATGGAACGCTTATTTGCCTTCTAACTATGCATTCTGACACTCCAACAATGTTTTCTGCTTCAATTTGGCTCATTTTAAAAAGATGCTTATTCCTGGAGTGAATATGCAGTTCTACTCAAGAGTAAGCAACTAAGCGAAATAAAGCCATGGAACGCTTATTTGCCTTCTATCTATGCATTCTGACACTCCAACAATGTGTTTTGCTTCAATTTGACTCATTTGACAAATGTGCTTATTCCTGGAGTGAATATGCAGTTCTACTCAAGAGTAAGCAACTAAGCGAAATAAAGCCATGGAACGCTTATTTGCCTTCTATCTATGCATTCTGACACTCCAACAATGTGTTTTGCTTCAATTTGACTCATTTGACAAAGGTGCGTATTCCTGGAGTGAATATGCAGTTCTACTCAAGAGTAAGCAACTAAGCGAAATAAAGCCATGGAACGCTTATTTGCCTTCTATCTATGCATTCTGACACTCCAACAATGTTTTCTGCTTCAATTTGGCTCATTTGACAAAGGTGCGTATTCCTGGAGTGAATATGCAGTTCTACTCAAGAGTAAGCAACTAAGCGAAATAAAGCCATGGAACGCTTATTTGCCTTCTATCTATGCATTCTGACACTCCAACAATGTGTTTTGCTTCAATTTGACTCATTTGACAAATGTGCTTATTCCTGGAGTGAATATGCAGTTCTACTCAAGAGTAAGCAACTAAGCGAAATAAAGCCATGGAAGGCTTATTTGCCTTCTATCTATGCATTCTGACACTCCAACAATGTGTTTTGCTTCAATTTGACTCATTTGACAAAGGTGCGTATTCCTGGAGTGAATATGCAGTTCTACTCAAGAGTGAGCAACTAAGCGAAATAAAGCCATGGAACGCTTACTTGCCTTCTATCTATGCATTCTGACACTCCAACAATGTGTTTTGCTTCAATCTGACTCATTTGACAAATGTGCTTATTCCTGGAGTGAATATGCAGTTCTACTCAAGAGTAAGCAACTAAGCGAAATAAAGCCATGGAACGCTTATTCGCCTTCTATCTATGCATTCTGACACTCCAACAATGTGTTTTGCTTCAATTTGACTCATTTGACAAAGGTGCGTATTCCTGGAGTGAATATGCAGTTCTACTCAAGAGTGAGCAACTAAGCGAAATAAAGCCATGGAACGCTTATTTGCCTTCTATCTATGCATTCTGACACTCCAACAATGTGTTTTGCTTCAATCTGACTCATTTGACAAATGTGCTTATTCCTGGAGTGAATATGCAGTTCTACTCAAGAGTAAGCAACTAAGCGAAATAAAGCCATGGAACGCTTATTCGCCTTCTATCTATGCATTCCGACACTCCAACAATGTGTTTTGCTTCAATTTGACTCATTTGACAAATGTGCTTATTCCTGGAGTGAATATGCAGTTCTACTCAAGAGTAAGCAACTAAGCGAAATAAAGCCATGGAACGCTTATTTGCCTTCTATCTATGCATTCTGACACTCCAACAATGTGTTTTGCTTCAATTTGACTCATTTGACAAAGGTGCGTATTCCTGGAGTGAATATGCAGTTCTACTCAAGAGTAAGCAACTAAGCGAAATAAAGCCATGGAACGCTTATTTGCCTTCTAACTATGCATTCTGACACTCCAACAATGTTTTCTGCTTCAATTTGGCTCATTTTAAAAAGATGCTTATTCCTGGAGTGAATATGCAGTTCTACTCAAGAGTAAGCAACTAAGCGAAATAAAGCCATGGAACGCTTATTTGCCTTCTATCTATGCATTCTGACACTCCAACAATGTGTTTTGCTTCAATTTGACTCATTTGACAAATGTGCTTATTCCTGGAGTGAATATGCAGTTCTACTCAAGAGTAAGCAACTAAGCGAAATAAAGCCATGGAACGCTTATTTGCCTTCTATCTATGCATTCTGACACTCCAACAATGTGTTTTGCTTCAATTTGACTCATTTGACGAAGGTGCGTATTCCTGGAGTGAATATGCAGTTCTACTCAAGAGTAAGCAACTAAGCGAAATAAAGCCATGGAACGCTTATTTGCCCTCTATCTATGCATTCTGACACTCCAACAATGTGTTTTGCTTCAATTTGACTCATTTGACAAATGTGCTTATTCCTGGAGTGAATATGCAGTTCTACTCAAGAGTAAGCAACTAAGCGAAATAAAGCCATGGAACGCTTATTTGCCTTCTATCTATGCATTCTGACACTCCAACAATGTGTTTTGCTTCAATTTGACTCATTTGACAATGGTGCGTATTCCTGGAGTGAATATGCAGTTCTACTCGTGAGTAAGCAACTAAGCGAAATAAAGCCATGGAACGCTTATATGCCTTCTATCTATGCATTCTGACACTCCAACAATGTGTTTTGCTTCAATTTGACTCATTTGACAAAGGTGCGTATTCCTGGAGTGAATATGCAGTTCTACTCAAGAGTAAGCAACTAAGCGAAATAAAGCCATGGAACGCTTATTTGCCTTCTATCTATGCATTCTGACACTCCAACAATGTGTTTTGCTTCAATTTGACTCATTTGACAAAGGTGCGTATTCCTGGAGTGAATATGCAGTTCTACTCAAGAGTAAGCAACTAAGCGAAATAAAGCCATGGAACGCTTATTTGCCCTCTATCTATGCATTCTGACACTCCAACAATGTGTTTTGCTTCAATTTGACTCATTTGACAAATGTGCTTATTCCTGGAGTGAATATGCAGTTCTACTCAAGAGTAAGCAACTAAGCGAAATAAAGCCATGGAACGCTTATTTGCTTTCTATCTATGCATTCTGACACTCCAACAATGTGTTTTGCTTCAATCTGACTCATTTGACAAATGTGCTTATTCCTGGAGTGAATATGCAGTTCTACTCAAGAGTAAGCAACTAAGCGAAATAAAGCCATGGAACGCTTATTTGCCTTCTATCTATGCATTCTGACACTCCAACAATGTGTTTTGCTTCAATTTGACTCATTTGACAAAGGTGCTTATTCCTGGAGTGAATATGCAGTTCTACTCAAGAGTAAGCAACTAAGCGAAATAAAGCCATGGAACGCTTATTTGCCTTCTATCTATGCATTCTGACACTCCAACAATGTGTTTTGCTTCAATTTGACTCATTTGACAAAGGTGCGTATTCCTGGAGTGAATATGCAGTTCTACTCAAGAGTAAGCAACTAAGCGAAATAAAGCCATGGAACGCTTATTTGCCTTCTATCTATGCATTCTGACACTCCAACAATGTTTTCTGCTTCAATTTGGCTCATTTGACAAAGGTGCGTATTCCTGGAGTGAATATGCAGTTCTACTCAAGAGTAAGCAACTAAGCGAAATAAAGCCATGGAACGCTTATTTGCCTTCTATCTATGCATTCTGACACTCCAACAATGTGTTTTGCTTCAATTTGACTCATTTGACAAATGTGCTTATTCCTGGAGTGAATATGCAGTTCTACTCAAGAGTAAGCAACTAAGCGAAATAAAGCCATGGAAGGCTTATTTGCCTTCTATCTATGCATTCTGACACTCCAACAATGTGTTTTGCTTCAATTTGACTCATTTGACAAAGGTGCGTATTCCTGGAGTGAATATGCAGTTCTACTCAAGAGTGAGCAACTAAGCGAAATAAAGCCATGGAACGCTTACTTGCCTTCTATCTATGCATTCTGACACTCCAACAATGTGTTTTGCTTCAATCTGACTCATTTGACAAATGTGCTTATTCCTGGAGTGAATATGCAGTTCTACTCAAGAGTAAGCAACTAAGCGAAATAAAGCCATGGAACGCTTATTCGCCTTCTATCTATGCATTCTGACACTCCAACAATGTGTTTTGCTTCAATCTGACTCATTTGACAAATGTGCTTATTCCTGGAGTGAATATGCAGTTCTACTCAAGAGTAAGCAACTAAGCGAAATAAAGCCATGGAACGCTTATTTGCCTTCTATCTATGCATTCTGACACTCCAACAATGTGTTTTGCTTCAATTTGACTCATTTGACAAAGGTGCGTATTCCTGGAGTGAATATGCAGTTCTACTCAAGAGTGAGCAACTAAGCGAAATAAAGCCATGGAACGCTTATTTGCCTTCTATCTATGCATTCTGACACTCCAACAATGTGTTTTGCTTCAATCTGACTCATTTGACAAATGTGCTTATTCCTGGAGTGAATATGCAGTTCTACTCAAGAGTAAGCAACTAAGCGAAATAAAGCCATGGAACGCTTATTCGCCTTCTATCTATGCATTCTGACACTCCAACAATGTGTTTTGCTTCAATTTGACTCATTTGACAAATGTGCTTATTCCTGGAGTGAATATGCAGTTCTACTCAAGAGTAAGCAACTAAGCGAAATAAAGCCATGGAACGCTTATTTGCCTTCTATCTATGCATTCTGACACTCCAACAATGTGTTTTGCTTCAATTTGACTCATTTGACAAATGTGCTTATTCCTGGAGTGAATATGCAGTTCTACTCAAGAGTAAGCAACTAAGCGAAATAAAGCCATGGAACGCTTATTTGCCTTCTATCTATGCATTCTGACACTCCAACAATGTGTTTTGCTTCAATTTGACTCATTTGACAAAGGTGCGTATTCCTGGAGTGAATATGCAGTTCTACTCAAGAGTAAGCAACTAAGCGAAATAAAGCCATGGAACGCTTATTTGCCTTCTATCTATGCATTCTGACACTCCAACAATGTTTTCTGCTTCAATTTGGCTCATTTGACAAAGGTGCGTATTCCTGGAGTGAATATGCAGTTCTACTCAAGAGTAAGCAACTAAGCGAAATAAAGCCATGGAACGCTTATTTGCCTTCTATCTATGCATTCTGACACTCCAACAATGTGTTTTGCTTCAATTTGACTCATTTGACAAATGTGCTTATTCCTGGAGTGAATATGCAGTTCTACTCAAGAGTAAGCAACTAAGCGAAATAAAGCCATGGAAGGCTTATTTGCCTTCTATCTATGCATTCTGACACTCCAACAATGTGTTTTGCTTCAATTTGACTCATTTGACAAAGGTGCGTATTCCTGGAGTGAATATGCAGTTCTACTCAAGAGTGAGCAACTAAGCGAAATAAAGCCATGGAACGCTTACTTGCCTTCTATCTATGCATTCTGACACTCCAACAATGTGTTTTGCTTCAATCTTACTCATTTGACAAATGTGCTTATTCCTGGAGTGAATATGCAGTTCTACTCAAGAGTAAGCAACTAAGCGAAATAAAGCCATGGAACGCTTATTCGCCTTCTATCTATGCATTCTGACACTCCAACAATGTGTTTTGCTTCAATTTGACTCATTTGACAAAGGTGCGTATTCCTGGAGTGAATATGCAGTTCTACTCAAGAGTGAGCAACTAAGCGAAATAAAGCCATGGAACGCTTATTTGCCTTCTATCTATGCATTCTGATACTCCAACAATGTGTTTTGCTTCAATCTGACTCATTTGACAAATGTGCTTATTCCTGGAGTGAATATGCAGTTCTACTCAAGAGTAAGCAACTAAGCGAAATAAAGCCATGGAACGCTTATTCGCCTTCTATCTATGCATTCTGACACTCCAACAATGTGTTTTGCTTCAATTTGACTCATTTGACAAATGTGCTTATTCCTGGAGTGAATATGCAGTTCTACTCAAGAGTAAGCAACTAAGCGAAATAAAGCCATGGAACGCTTATTTGCCTTCTATCTATGCATTCTGACACTCCAACAATGTGTTTTGCTTCAATTTGACTCATTTGACAAAGGTGCGTATTCCTGGAGTGAATATGCAGTTCTACTCAAGAGTAAGCAACTAAGCGAAATAAAGCCATGGAACGCTTATTTGCCTTCTAACTATGCATTCTGACACTCCAACAATGTTTTCTGCTTCAATTTGGCTCATTTTAAAAAGATGCTTATTCCTGGAGTGAATATGCAGTTCTACTCAAGAGTAAGCAACTAAGCGAAATAAAGCCATGGAACGCTTATTTGCCTTCTATCTATGCATTCTGACACTCCAACAATGTGTTTTGCTTCAATTTGACTCATTTGACAAATGTGCTTATTCCTGGAGTGAATATGCAGTTCTACTCAAGAGTAAGCAACTAAGCGAAATAAAGCCATGGAACGCTTATTTGCCTTCTATCTATGCATTCTGACACTCCAACAATGTGTTTTGCTTCAATCTGACTCATTTGACAAATGTGCTTATTCCTGGAGTGAATATGCAGTTCTACTCAAGAGTAAGCAACTAAGCGAAATAAAGCCATGGAACGCTTATTTGCCTTCTATCTATGCATTCTGACACTCCAACAATGTGTTTTGCTTCAATTTGACTCATTTGACAAATGTGCTTATTCCTGGAGTGAATATGCAGTTGTACTCAAGAGTAAGCAACTAAGCGAAATAAAGCCATGGAACGCTTATATGCCTTCTATCTATGCATTCTGACACTCCAACAATGTGTTTTGCTTCAATTTGACTCATTTGACAAAGGTGCGTATTCCTGGAGTGAATATGCAGTTCTACTCAAGAGTAAGCAACTAAGCGAAATAAAGCCATGGAACGCTTATTTGCCTTCTATCTATGCATTCTGACACTCCAACAATGTGTTTTGCTTCAATTTGACTCATTTGACAAAGGTGCGTATTCCTGGAGTGAATATGCAGTTCTACTCAAGAGTAAGCAACTAAGCGAAATAAAGCCATGGAACGCTTATTTGCCCTCTATCTATGCATTCTGACACTCCAACAATGTGTTTTGCTTCAATTTGACTCATTTGACAAATGTGCTTATTCCTGGAGTGAATATGCAGTTCTACTCAAGAGTAAGCAACTAAGCGAAATAAAGCCATGGAACGCTTATTTGCTTTCTATCTATGCATTCTGACACTCCAACAATGTGTTTTGCTTCAATCTGACTCATTTGACAAATGTGCTTATTCCTGGAGTGAATATGCAGTTCTACTCAAGAGTAAGCAACTAAGCGAAATAAAGCCATGGAACGCTTATTTGCCTTCTATCTATGCATTCTGACACTCCAACAATGTGTTTTGCTTCAATTTGACTCATTTGACAAAGGTGCTTATTCCTGGAGTGAATATGCAGTTCTACTCAAGAGTAAGCAACTAAGCGAAATAAAGCCATGGAACGCTTATTTGCCTTCTATCTATGCATTCTGACACTCCAACAATGTGTTTTGCTTCAATTTGACTCATTTGACAAAGGTGCGTATTCCTGGAGTGAATATGCAGTTCTACTCAAGAGTAAGCAACTAAGCGAAATAAAGCCATGGAACGCTTATTTGCCTTCTATCTATGCATTCTGACACTCCAACAATGTTTTCTGCTTCAATTTGGCTCATTTGACAAAGGTGCGTATTCCTGGAGTGAATATGCAGTTCTACTCAAGAGTAAGCAACTAAGCGAAATAAAGCCATGGAACGCTTATTTGCCTTCTATCTATGCATTCTGACACTCCAACAATGTGTTTTGCTTCAATTTGACTCATTTGACAAATGTGCTTATTCCTGGAGTGAATATGCAGTTCTACTCAAGAGTAAGCAACTAAGCGAAATAAAGCCATGGAAGGCTTATTTGCCTTCTATCTATGCATTCTGACACTCCAACAATGTGTTTTGCTTCAATTTGACTCATTTGACAAAGGTGCGTATTCCTGGAGGGAATATGCAGTTCTACTCAAGAGTGAGCAACTAAGCGAAATAAAGCCATGGAACGCTTACTTGCCTTCTATCTATGCATTCTGACACTCCAACAATGTGTTTTGCTTCAATCTGACTCATTTGACAAATGTGCTTATTCCTGGAGTGAATATGCAGTTCTACTCAAGAGTAAGCAACTAAGCGAAATAAAGCCATGGAACGCTTATTCGCCTTCTATCTATGCATTCTGACACTCCAACAATGTGTTTTGCTTCAATTTGACTCATTTGACAAATGTGCTTATTCCTGGAGTGAATATGCAGTTCTACTCAAGAGTAAGCAACTAAGCGAAATAAAGCCATGGAACGCTTATTTGCCTTCTATCTATGCATTCTGACACTCCAACAATGTGTTTTGCTTCAATTTGACTCATTTGACAAAGGTGCGTATTCCTGGAGTGAATATGCAGTTCTACTCAAGAGTAAGCAACTAAGCGAAATAAAGCCATGGAACGCTTATTTGCCTTCTAACTATGCATTCTGACACTCCAACAATGTTTTCTGCTTCAATTTGGCTCATTTTAAAAAGATGCTTATTCCTGGAGTGAATATGCAGTTCTACTCAAGAGTAAGCAACTAAGCGAAATAAAGCCATGGAACGCTTATTTGCCCTCTATCTATGCATTCTGACACTCCAACAATGTGTTTTGCTTCAATTTGACTCATTTGACAAATGTGCTTATTCCTGGAGTGAATATGCAGTTCTACTCAAGAGTAAGCAACTAAGCGAAATAAAGCCATGGAACGCTTATTTGCCTTCTATCTATGCATTCTGACACTCCAACAATGTGTTTTGCTTCAATCTGACTCATTTGACAAATGTGCTTATTCCTGGAGTGAATATGCAGTTCTACTCAAGAGTAAGCAACTAAGCGAAATAAAGCCATGGAACGCTTATTTGCCTTCTATCTATGCATTCTGACACTCCAACAATGTGTTTTGCTTCAATTTGACTCATTTGACAAATGTGCTTATTCCTGGAGTGAATATGCAGTTCTACTCAAGAGTAAGCAACTAAGCGAAATAAAGCCATGGAACGCTTATTTGCCTTCTATCTATGCATTCTGACACTCCAACAATGTGTTCTGCTTCAATTTGACTCATTTGACAAAGGTGCGTATTCCTGGAGTGAATATGCAGTTCTACTCAAGAGTAAGCAACTAAGCGAAATAAAGCCATGGAACGCTTATTTGCCTTCTATCTATGCATTCTGACACTCCAACAATGTGTTTTGCTTCAATTTGACTCATTTGACAAAGGTACTTATTCCTGGAGTGAATATGCAGTTCTACTCAAGAGTAAGCAACTAAGCGAAATAAAGCCATGGAACGCTTATTTGCCTTCTATCTATGCATTCTGACACTCCAACAATGTGTTTTGCTTCAATTTGACTCATTTGACAAATGTGCTTATTCCTGGAGTGAATATGCAGTTCTACTCAAGAGTAAGCAACTAAGCGAAATAAAGCCATGGAACGCTTATTTGCTTTCTATCTATGCATTCTGACACTCCAACAATGTGTTTTGCTTCAATTTGACTCATTTGACAAATGTGCTTATTCCTGGAGTGAATATGCAGTTCTACTCAAGAGTAAGCAACTAAGCGAAATAAAGCCATGGAACGCTTATTTGCCTTCTATCTATGCATTCTGACACTCCAACAATGTGTTTTGCTTCAATCTGACTCATTTGACAAATGTGCTTATTCCTGGAGTGAATATGCAGTTCTACTCAAGAGTAAGCAACTAAGCGAAATAAAGCCATGGAACGCTTATTTGCCTTCTATCTATGCATTCTGACACTCCAACAATGTGTTTTGCTTCAATTTGACTCATTTGACAAATGTGCTTATTCCTGGAGTGAATATGCAGTTCTACTCAAGAGTAAGCAACTAAGCGAAATAAAGCCATGGAACGCTTATTTGCCTTCTATCTATGCATTCTGACACTCCAACAATGTGTTCTGCTTCAATGTGGCTCATTTGACAAAGGTGCGTATTCCTGGAGTGAATATGCAGTTCTACTCAAGAGTAAGCAACTAAGCGAAATAAAGCCATGGAACGCTTATTTGCCTTCTATCTATGCATTCTGACACTCCAACAATGTGTTTTGCTTCAATTTGACTCATTTGACAAAGGTACTTATTCCTGGAGTGAATATGCAGTTCTACTCAAGAGTAAGCAACTAAGCGAAATAAAGCCATGGAACGCTTATTTGCCTTCTATCTATGCATTCTGACACTCCAACAATGTGTTTTGCTTCAATTTGACTCATTTGACAAATGTGCTTATTCCTGGAGTGAATATGCAGTTCTACTCAAGAGTAAGCAACTAAGCGAAATAAAGCCATGGAACGCTTATTTGCTTTCTATCTATGCATTCTGACACTCCAACAATGTGTTTTGCTTCAATATGACTCATTTGACAAATGTGCTTATTCCTGGAGTGAATATGCAGTTCTACTCAAGAGTAAGCAACTAAGCGAAATAAAGCCATGGAACGCTTATTTGCCTTCTATCTATGCATTCTGACACTCCAACAATGTGTTTTGCTTCAATTTGACTCATTTGACAAATGTGCTTATTCCTGGAGTGAATATGCAGTTCTACTCAAGAGTAAGCAACTAAGCGAAATAAAGCCATGGAACGCTTATTTGCCTTCTATCTATGCATTCTGACACTCCAACAATGTGTTTTGCTTCAATTTGACTCATTTGACAAAGGTGCGTATTCCTGGAGTGAATATGCAGTTCTACTCAAGAGTAAGCAACTAAGCGAAATAAAGCCATGGAACGCTTATTTGCCTTCTATCTATGCATTCTGACACTCCAACAATGTGTTTTGCTTCAATTTGACTCATTTGACAAATGTGCTTATTCCTGGAGTGAATATGCAGTTCTACTCAAGAGTAAGCAACTAAGCGAAATAAAGCCATGGAACGCTTATTTGCTTTCTATCTATGCATTCTGACACTCCAACAATGTGTTTTGCTTCAATATGACTCATTTGACAAATGTGCTTATTCCTGGAGTGAATATGCAGTTCTACTCAAGAGTAAGCAACTAAGCGAAATAAAGCCATGGAACGCTTATTTGCCTTCTATCTATGCATTCTGACACTCCAACAATGTGTTTTGCTTCAATTTGACTCATTTGACAAATGTGCTTATTCCTGGAGTGAATATGCAGTTCTACTCAAGAGTAAGCAACTAAGCGAAATAAAGCCATGGAACGCTTATTTGCCTTCTATCTATGCATTCTGACACTCCAACAATGTGTTTTGCTTCAATTTGACTCATTTGACAAAGGTGCGTATTCCTGGAGTGAATATGCAGTTCTACTCAAGAGTAAGCAACTAAGCGAAATAAAGCCATGGAACGCTTATTTGCTTTCTATCTATGCATTCTGACACTCCAACAATGTGTTTTGCTTCAATTTGACTCATTTGACAAATGTGCTTATTCCTGGAGTGAATATGCAGTTCTACTCAAGAGTAAGCAACTAAGCGAAATAAAGCCATAGAACGCTTATTTGCCTTCTAACTATGCATTCTGACACTCCAACAATGTGTTTTGCTTCAATTTGACTCATTTGACAAAGGTGCGTATTCCTGGAGTGAATATGCAGTTCTACTCAAGAGTAAGCAACTAAGCGAAATAAAGCCATAGAACGCTTATTTGCCTTCTATCTATGCATTCTGACACTCCAACAATGTGTTTTGCTTCAATTTGACTCATTTCATAAATGTGCTTATTCCTGGAGTGAATATGCAGTTCTACTCAAGAGTAAGCAACTAAGCGAAATAAAGCCATGGAACGCTTATTTGCCTTCTATCTATGCATTCTGACACTCCAACAATGTGTTTTGCTTCAATTTGACTCATTTGACAAAGGTGCGTATTCCTGGAGTGAATATGCAGTTCTACTCAAGAGTAAGCAACTAAGCGAAATAAAGCCATGGAACGCTTATTTGCCTTCTATCTATGCATTCTGACACTCCAACAATGTGTTTTGCTTCAATTTGACTCATTTGACAAATGTGCTTATTCCTGGAGTGAATATGCAGTTCTACTCAAGAGTAAGCAACTAAGCGAAATAAAGCCATGGAACGCTTATTTGCTTTCTATCTATGCATTCTGACACTCCAACAATGTGTTTTGCTTCAATATGACTCATTTGACAAATGTGCTTATTCCTGGAGTGAATATGCAGTTCTACTCAAGAGTAAGCAACTAAGCGAAATAAAGCCATGGAACGCTTATTTGCCTTCTATCTATGCATTCTGACACTCCAACAATGTGTTTTGCTTCAATTTGACTCATTTGACAAATGTGCTTATTCCTGGAGTGAATATGCAGTTCTACTCAAGAGTAAGCAACTAAGCGAAATAAAGCCATGGAACGCTTATTTGCCTTCTATCTATGCATTCTGACACTCCAACAATGTGTTTTGCTTCAATTTGACTCATTTGACAAAGGTGCGTATTCCTGGAGTGAATATGCAGTTCTACTCAAGAGTAAGCAACAGCGAAATAAAGCCATGGAACGCTTATTTGCCTTCTATCTATGCATGCTGACACTCCAACAATGTTTTCTGCTTCAATTTGACTCATTTGACAAAGGTACTTATTCCTGGAGTGAATATGCAGTTCTACTCAAGAGTAAGCAACTAAGCGAAATAAAGCCATGGAACGCTTATTTGCCTTCTAACTATGCATTCTGACACTCCAACAATGTGTTTTGCTTCAATTTGACTCATTTGACAAAGGTGCGTATTCCTGGAGTGAATATGCAGTTCTACTCAAGAGTAAGCAACTAAGCGAAATAAAGCCATGGAACGCTTATTTGCCTTCTATCTATGCATTCTGACACTCCAACAATGTGTTTTGCTTCAATCTGACTCATTTGACAAATGTGCTCGTTCCTGGAGTGAATATGCAGTTCTACTCAAGAGTAAGCAACCAAACGAAATAAAGCCATGGAACGCTTATTTGCCTTCTATCTATGCATTCTGACACTCCAACAATGTGTTTTGCTTCAATTTGACTCATTTGACAAAGGTGCGTATTCCTGGAGTGAATATGCAGTTCTACTCAAGAGTAAGCAACTAAGCGAAATAAAGCCATGGAACGCTTATTTGCCTTCTATCTATGCATTCTGACACTCCAACAATGTGTTTTGCTTCAATTTGACTCATTTGACAAATGTGCGTATTCCTGGAGTGAATATGCAGTTCTACTCAAGAGTAAGCAACTAAGCGAAATAAAGCCATGGAACGCTTATTTGCCTTCTATCTATGCATTCTGACACTCCAACAATGTGTTTTGCTTCAATTTGACTCATTTGACAAAGGTGCGTATTCCAGGAGTGAATATGCAGTTCTACTCAAGAGTGAGCAACTAAGCGAAATAAAGCCATGGAACGCTTATTTGCCTTCTATCTATGCATTCTGACACTCCAACAATGTGTTTTGCTTCAATCTGACTCATTTGACAAATGTGCTTATTCCTGGAGTGAATATGCAGTTCTACTCAAGAGTAAGCAACTAAGCGAAATAAAGCCATGGAACGCTTATTTGCCTTCTAACTATGCATTCTGACACTCCAACAATGTTTTCTGCTTCAATTTGGCTCATTTTAAAAAGATGCTTATTCCTGGAGTGAATATGCAGTTCTACTCAAGAGTAAGCAACTAAGCGAAATAAAGCCATGGAACGCTTATTTGCCTTCTATCTATGCATTCTGACACTCCAACAATGTGTTTTGCTTCAATTTGACTCATTTGACAAAGGTGCGTATTCCTGGAGTGAATATGCAGTCCTACTCAAGAGTAAGCAACTAAGCGAAATAAAGCCATGGAACGCTTATTTGCCTTCTATCTATGCATTCTGACACTCCAACAATGTGTTTTGCTTCAATCTGACTCATTTGACAAATGTGCTTATTCCTGGAGTGAATATGCAGTTCTACTCAAGAGTAAGCAACTAAGCGAAATAAAGCCATGGAACGCTTATTTGCCTTCTATCTATGCATTCTGACACTCCAACAATGTGTTTTGCTTCAATTTGACTCATTTGACAAAGGTGCTAATTCCTGGAGTGAATATGCAGTTCTACTCAAGAGTAAGCAACTAAGCGAAATAAAGCCATGGAACGCTTATTTGCCTTCTATCTATGCATTCTGACACTCCAACAATGTGTTTTGCTTCAATTTGACTCATTTGACAAATGTGCTTATTCCTGGAGTGAATATGCAGTTCTACTCAAGAGTAAGCAACTAAGCGAAATAAAGCCATGGAACGCTTATTTGCTTTCTATCTATGCATTCTGACACTCCAACAATGTGTTTTGCTTCAATTTGACTCATTTGACAAATGTGCTTATTCCTGGAGTGAATATGCAGTTCTACTCAAGAGTAAGCAACTAAGCGAAATAAAGCCATGGAACGCTTATTTGCCTTCTATCTATGCATTCTGACACTCCAACAATGTGTTTTGCTTCAATCTGACTCATTTGACAAATGTGCTTATTCCTGGAGTGAATATGCAGTTCTACTCAAGAGTAAGCAACTAAGCGAAATAAAGCCATGGAACGCTTATTTGCCTTCTATCTATGCATTCTGACACTCCAACAATGTGTTTTGCTTCAATTTGACTCATTTGACAAATGTGCTTATTCCTGGAGTGAATATGCAGTTCTACTCAAGAGTAAGCAACTAAGCGAAATAAAGCCATGGAACGCTTATTTGCCTTCTATCTATGCATTCTGACACTCCAACAATGTGTTCTGCTTCAATGTGGCTCATTTGACAAAGGTGCGTATTCCTGGAGTGAATATGCAGTTCTACTCAAGAGTAAGCAACTAAGCGAAATAAAGCCATGGAACGCTTATTTGCCTTCTATCTATGCATTCTGACACTCCAACAATGTGTTTTGCTTCAATTTGACTCATTTGACAAAGGTACTTATTCCTGGAGTGAATATGCAGTTCTACTCAAGAGTAAGCAACCAGGCGAAATAAAGCCATGGAACGCTTATTTGCCTTCTATCTATGCATTCTGACACTCCAACAATGTGTTTTGCTTCAATTTGACTCATTTGACAAATGTGCTTATTCCTGGAGTGAATATGCAGTTCTACTCAAGAGTAAGCAACTAAGCGAAATAAAGCCATGGAACGCTTATTTGCTTTCTATCTATGCATTCTGACACTCCAACAATGTGTTTTGCTTCAATATGACTCATTTGACAAATGTGCTTATTCCTGGAGTGAATATGCAGTTCTACTCAAGAGTAAGCAACTAAGCGAAATAAAGCCATGGAACGCTTATTTGCCTTCTATCTATGCATTCTGACACTCCAACAATGTGTTTTGCTTCAATTTGACTCATTTGACAAATGTGCTTATTCCTGGAGTGAATATGCAGTTCTACTCAAGAGTAAGCAACTAAGCGAAATAAAGCCATGGAACGCTTATTTGCCTTCTATCTATGCATTCTGACACTCCAACAATGTGTTTTGCTTCAATTTGACTCATTTGACAAAGGTGCGTATTCCTGGAGTGAATATGCAGTTCTACTCAAGAGTAAGCAACTAAGCGAAATAAAGCCATGGAACGCTTATTTGCCTTCTATCTATGCATTCTGACACTCCAACAATGTGTTTTGCTTCAATTTGACTCATTTGACAAATGTGCTTATTCCTGGAGTGAATATGCAGTTCTACTCAAGAGTAAGCAACTAAGCGAAATAAAGCCATGGAACGCTTATTTGCTTTCTATCTATGCATTCTGACACTCCAACAATGTGTTTTGCTTCAATATGACTCATTTGACAAATGTGCTTATTCCTGGAGTGAATATGCAGTTCTACTCAAGAGTAAGCAACTAAGCGAAATAAAGCCATGGAACGCTTATTTGCCTTCTATCTATGCATTCTGACACTCCAACAATGTGTTTTGCTTCAATTTGACTCATTTGACAAATGTGCTTATTCCTGGAGTGAATATGCAGTTCTACTCAAGAGTAAGCAACTAAGCGAAATAAAGCCATGGAACGCTTATTTGCCTTCTATCTATGCATTCTGACACTCCAACAATGTGTTTTGCTTCAATTTGAATCATTTGACAAAGGTGCGTATTCCTGGAGTGAATATGCAGTTCTACTCAAGAGTAAGCAACAGCGAAATAAAGCCATGGAACGCTTATTTGCCTTCTATCTATGCATGCTGACACTCCAACAATGTTTTCTGCTTCAATTTGGCTCATTTTAAAAAGATGCTTATTTCTGGAGTGAATATGCAGTTCTACTCAAGAGTAAGCAACTAAGCGAAATAAAGCCATGGAACGCTTTTTTGCCTTCTAACTATGCATTCTGACACTCCAACAATGTGTTTTGCTTCAATTTGACTCATTTGACAAAGGTGCGTATTCCTGGAGTGAATATGCAGTTCTACTCAAGAGTAAGCAACTAAGCGAAATAAAGCCATGGAACGCTTATTTGCCTTCTATCTATGCATTCTGACACTCCAACAATGTGTTTTGCTTCAATCTGACTCATTTGACAAATGTGCTCGTTCCTGGAGTGAATATGCAGTTCTACTCAAGAGTAAGCAACTAAGCGAAATAAAGCCATGGAACGCTTATTTGCCTTCTATCTATGCATTCTGACACTCCAACAATGTGTTTTGCTTCAATTTGACTCATTTGACAAAGGTGCGTATTCCTGGAGTGAATATGCAGTTCTACTCAAGAGTAAGCAACTAAGCGAAATAAAGCCATAGAACGCTTATTTGCCTTCTATCTATGCATTCTGACACTCCAACAATGTGTTTTGCTTCAATTTGACTCATTTCATAAATGTGCTTATTCCTGGAGTGAATATGCAGTTCTACTCAAGAGTAAGCAACTAAGCGAAATAAAGCCATGGAACGCTTATTTGCCTTCTATCTATGCATTCTGACACTCCAACAATGTGCTTTGCTTCAATTTGACTCATTTGACAAAGGTGCGTATTCCTGGAGTGAATATGCAGTTCTACTCAAGAGTAAGCAACTAAGCGAAATAAAGCCATGGAACGCTTATTTGCCTTCTATCTATGCATTCTGACACTCCAACAATGTGTTTTGCTTCAATTTGACTCATTTGACAAATGTGCTTATTCCTGGAGTGAATATGCAGTTCTACTCAAGAGTAAGCAACTAAGCGAAATAAAGCCATGGAAGGCTTATTTGCTTTCTATCTATGCATTCTGACACTCCAACAATGTGTTTTGCTTCAATATGACTCATTTGACAAATGTGCTTATTCCTGGAGTGAATATGCAGTTCTACTCAAGAGTAAGCAACTAAGCGAAATAAAGCCATGGAACGCTTATTTGCCTTCTATCTATGCATTCTGACACTCCAACAATGTGTTTTGCTTCAATTTGACTCATTTGACAAATGTGCTTATTCCTGGAGTGAATATGCAGTTCTACTCAAGAGTAAGCAACTAAGCGAAATAAAGCCATGGAACGCTTATTTGCCTTCTATCTATGCATTCTGACACTCCAACAATGTGTTTTGCTTCAATTTGACTCATTTGACAAAGGTGCGTATTCCTGGAGTGAATATGCAGTTCTACTCAAGAGTAAGCAACAGCGAAATAAAGCCATGGAACGCTTATTTGCCTTCTATCTATGCATGCTGACACTCCAACAATGTTTTCTGCTTCAATTTGGCTCATTTTAAAAAGATGCTTATTTCTGGAGTGAATATGCAGTTCTACTCAAGAGTAAGCAACTAAGCGAAATAAAGCCATGGAACGCTTATTTGCCTTCTAACTATGCATTCTGACACTCCAACAATGTGTTTTGCTTCAATTTGACTCATTTGACAAAGGTGCGTATTCCTGGAGTGAATATGCAGTTCTACTCAAGAGTAAGCAACTAAGCGAAATAAAGCCATGGAACGCTTATTTGCCTTCTATCTATGCATTCTGACACTCCAACAATGTGTTTTGCTTCAATCTGACTCATTTGACAAATGTGCTCGTTCCTGGAGTGAATATGCAGTTCTACTCAAGAGTAAGCAACTAAGCGAAATAAAGCCATGGAACGCTTATTTGCCTTCTATCTATGCATTCTGACACTCCAACAATGTGTTTTGCTTCAATTTGACTCATTTGACAAAGGTGCGTATTCCTGGAGTGAATATGCAGTTCTACTCAAGAGTAAGCAACTAAGCGAAATAAAGCCATGGAACGCTTATTTGCCTTCTATCTATGCATTCTGACACTCCAACAATGTGTTTTGCTTCAATTTGACTCATTTGACAAAGGTGCGTATTCCTGGAGTGAATATGCAGTTCTACTCAAGAGTAAGCAACTAAGCGAAATAAAGCCATAGAACGCTTATTTGCCTTCTATCTATGCATTCTGACACTCCAACAATGTGTTTTGCTTCAATTTGACTCATTTCATAAATGTGCTTATTCCTGGAGTGAATATGCAGTTCTACTCAAGAGTAAGCAACTAAGCGAAATAAAGCCATGGAACGCTTATTTGCCTTCTATCTATGCATTCTGACACTCCAACAATGTGCTTTGCTTCAATTTGACTCATTTGACAAAGGTGCGTATTCCTGGAGTGAATATGCAGTTCTACTCAAGAGTAAGCAACTAAGCGAAATAAAGCCATGGAACGCTTATTTGCCTTCTATCTATGCATTCTGACACTCCAACAATGTGTTTTGCTTCAATTTGACTCATTTGACAAATGTGCTTATTCCTGGAGTGAATATGCAGTTCTACTCAAGAGTAAGCAACTAAGCGAAATAAAGCCATGGAAGGCTTATTTGCTTTCTATCTATGCATTCTGACACTCCAACAATGTGTTTTGCTTCAATATGACTCATTTGACAAATGTGCTTATTCCTGGAGTGAATATGCAGTTCTACTCAAGAGTAAGCAACTAAGCGAAATAAAGCCATGGAACGCTTATTTGCCTTCTATCTATGCATTCTGACATTCCAACAATGTGTTTTGCTTCAATTTGACTCATTTGACAAATGTGCTTATTCCTGGTGGTGAATATGCAGTTCTACTCAAGAGTAAGCAACTAAGCGAAATAAAGCCATGGAACGCTTATTTGCCTTCTATCTATGCATTCTGACACTCCAACAATGTGTTTTGCTTCAATTTGACTCATTTGACAAAGGTGCGTATTCCTGGAGTGAATATGCAGTTCTACTCAAGAGTAAGCAACAGCGAAATAAAGCCATGGAACGCTTATTTGCCTTCTATCTATGCATGCTGACACTCCAACAATGTTTTCTGCTTCAATTTGGCTCATTTTAAAAAGATGCTTATTTCTGGAGTGAATATGCAGTTCTACTCAAGAGTAAGCAACTAAGCGAAATAAAGCCATGGAACGCTTATTTGCCTTCTAACTATGCATTCTGACACTCCAACAATGTGTTTTGCTTCAATTTGACTCATTTGACAAAGGTGCGTATTCCTGGAGTGAATATGCAGTTCTACTCAAGAGTAAGCAACTAAGCGAAATAAAGCCATGGAACGCTTATTTGCCTTCTATCTATGCATTCTGACACTCCAACAATGTGTTTTGCTTCAATCTGACTCATTTGACAAATGTGCTCGTTCCTGGAGTGAATATGCAGTTCTACTCAAGAGTAAGCAACTAAGCGAAATAAAGCCATGGAACGCTTATTTGCCTTCTATCTATGCATTCTGACACTCCAACAATGTGTTTTGCTTCAATTTGACTCATTTGACAAAGGTGCGTATTCCTGGAGTGAATATGCAGTTCTACTCAAGAGTAAGCAACTAAGCGAAATAAAGCCATGGAACGCTTATTTGCCTTCTATCTATGCATTCTGACACTCCAACAATGTGTTTTGCTTCAATTTGACTCATTTGACAAATGTGCGTATTCCTGGAGTGAATATGCAGTTCTACTCAAGAGTAAGCAACTAAGCGAAATAAAGCCATGGAACGCTTATTTGCCTTCTATCTATGCATTCTGACACTCCAACAATGTGTTTTGCTTCAATTTGACTCATTTGACAAAGGTGCGTATTCCTGGAGTGACTATGCAGTTCTACTCAAGAGTAAGCAACTAAGCGAAATAAAGCCATGGAACGCTTATTTGCCTTCTATCTATGCATTCTGACACTCCAACAATGTGTTTTGCTTCAATTTGACTCATTTGACAAAGGTACTTATTCCTGGAGTGAATATGCAGTTCTACTCAAGAGTAAGCAACTAAGCGAAATAAAGCCATGGAACGCTTATTTGCCTTCTATCTATGCATTCTGACACTCCAACAATGTGTTTTGCTTCAATCTGACTCATTTGACAAAGGTGCGTATTCCTGGAGTGAATATGCAGTTCTACTCAAGAGTAAGCAACTAAGCGAAATAAAGCCATGGAACGCTTATTTGCCTTCTATCTATGCATTCTGACACTCCAACAATGTGTTTTGCTTCAATTTGACTCATTTGACAAATGTGCTTATTCCTGGAGTGAATATGCAGTTCTACTCAAGAGTAAGCAACTAAGCGAAATAAAGCCATGGAACGCTTATTTGCCCTCTATCTATGCATTCTGAGACTCCAACAATGTGTTTTGCTTCAATTTGACTCATTTGACAAATGTGCTTATTCCTGGAGTGAATATGCAGTTCTACTCAAGAGTAAGCAACTAAGCGAAATAAAGCCATGGAAGGCTTATTTGCTTTCTATCTATGCATTCTGACACTCCAACAATGTGTTTTGCTTCAATCTGACATTTGACAAATGTGCTTATTCCTGGAGTGAATATGCAGTTCTACTCAAGAGTAAGCAACTAAGCGAAATAAAGCCATGGAACGCTTATTTGCCTTCTATCTATGCATTCTGACACTCCAACAATGTGTTTTGCTTCAATTTGACTCATTTGACAAAGGTGCGTATTCCTGGAGTGAATATGCAGTTCTACTCAAGAGTAAGCAACTAAGCGGAATAAAGCCATGGAACGCTTATTTGCCTTCTATCTATGCATTCTGACACTCCAACAATGTTTTCTGCTTCAATTTGGCTCATTTTAAAAAGATGCTTATTTCTGGAGTGAATATGCAGTTCTACTCAAGAGTAAGCAACTAAGCGAAATAAAGCCATGGAACGCTTATTTGCCTTCTAACTATGCATTCTGACACTCCAACAATGTTTTCTGCTTCAATTTGGCTCATTTTAAAAAGATGCTTATTCCTGGAGTGAATATGCAGTTCTACTCAAGAGTAAGCAACTAAGCGAAATAAAGCCATGGAACGCTTATTTGCCTTCTATCTATGCATTCTGACACTCCAACAATGTGTTTTGCTTCAATTTGACTCATTTGACAAATGTGCTTATTCCTGGAGTGAATATGCAGTTCTACTCAAGAGTAAGCAACTAAGCGAAATAAAGCCATGGAACGCTTATTTGCCTTCTATCTATGCATTCTGACACTCCAACAATGTGTTTTGCTTCAATTTGACTCATTTGACAAATGTGCTTATTCCTGGAGTGAATATGCAGTTCTACTCAAGAGTAAGCAACTAAGCGAAATAAAGCCATGGAACGCTTATTTGCCTTCTATCTATGCATTCTGACACTCCAACAATGTGTTTTGCTTCAATTTGACTCATTTGACAAATGTGCTTATTCCTGGAGTGAATATGCAGTTCTACTCAAGAGTAAGCAACTAAGCGAAATAAAGCCATGGAACGCTTATTTGCCCTCTATCTATGCATTCTGACACTCCAACAATGTGTTTTGCTTCAATTTGACTCATTTGACAAATGTGCTTATTCCTGGAGTGAATATGCAGTTCTACTCAAGAGTAAGCAACTAAGCGAAATAAAGCCATGGAACGCTTATATGCCCTCTATCTATGCATTCTGACACTCCAACAATGTGTTTTTTTTTCAATCTGACTCATTTGACAAATGTGCTTATTCCTGGAGTGAATATGCAGTTCTACTCAAGAGTAAGCAACTAAGCGAAATAAAGCCATGGAACGCTTATTTGCCTTCTATCTATGCATTCTGACACTCCAACAATGTGTTTTGCTTCAATTTGACTCATTTGACAAATGTGCTTATTCCTGGAGTGAATATGCAGTTCTACTCAAGAGTAAGCAACTAAGCGAAATAAAGCCATGGAACGCTTATTTGCCATCTATCTATGCATTCTGACACTCCAACAATGTGTTTTGCTTCAATTTGACTCATTTGACAAAGGTGCGTATTCCTGGAGTGAATATGCAGTTCTACTCAAGAGTAAGCAACTAAGCGAAATAAAGCCATGGAACGCTTATTTGCCTTCTATCTATGCATTCTGACACTCCAACAATGTTTTCTGCTTCAATTTGGCTCATTTTAAAAAGATGCTTATTTCTGGAGTGAATATGCAGTTCTACTCAAGAGTAAGCAACTAAGCGAAATAAAGCCATGGAACGCTTATTTGCCTTCTAACTATGCATTCTGACACTCCAACAATGTTTTCTGCTTCAATTTGGCTCATTTTAAAAAGATGCTTATCTCTGGAGTGAATATGCAGTTCTACTCAAGAGTAAGCAACTAAGCGAAATAAAGCCATGGAACGCTTATTTGCCCTCTATCTATGCATTCTGACACTCCAACAATGTGTTTTGCTTCAATTTGACTCATTTGACAAATGTGCTTATTCCTGGAGTGAATATGCAGTTCTACTCAAGAGTAAGCAACTAAGCGAAATAAAGCCATGGAACGCTTATTTGACTTCTATCTATGCATTCTGACACTCCAACAATGTGTTTTGCTTCAATTTGACTCATTTGACAATGGTGCGTATTCCTGGAGTGAATATGCAGTTCTACTCGTGAGTAAGCAACTAAGCGAAATAAAGCCATGGAACGCTTATATGCCTTCTATCTATGCATTCTGACACTCCAACAATGTGTTTTGCTTCAATTTGACTCATTTGACAAAGGTGCGTATTCCTGGAGTGAATATGCAGTTCTACTCAAGAGTAAGCAACTAAGCGAAATAAAGCCATGGAACGCTTATTTGCCTTCTATCTATGCATTCTGACACTCCAACAATGTGTTTTGCTTCAATTTGACTCATTTGACAAAGGTGCGTATTCCTGGAGTGAATATGCAGTTCTACTCAAGAGTAAGCAACTAAGCGAAATAAAGCCATGGAACGCTTATTTGCCCTCTATCTATGCATTCTGACACTCCAACAATGTGTTTTGCTTCAATTTGACTCATTTGACAAATGTGCTTATTCCTGGAGTGAATATGCAGTTCTACTCAAGAGTAAGCAACTAAGCGAAATAAAGCCATGGAACGCTTATTTGCTTTCTATCTATGCATTCTGACACTCCAACAATGTGTTTTGCTTCAATCTGACTCATTTGACAAATGTGCTTATTCCTGGAGTGAATATGCAGTTCTACTCAAGAGTAAGCAACTAAGCGAAATAAAGCCATGGAACGCTTATTTGCCTTCTATCTATGCATTCTGACACTCCAACAATGTGTTTTGCTTCAATTTGACTCATTTGACAAATGTGCTTATTCCTGGAGTGAATATGCAGTTCTACTCAAGAGTAAGCAACTAAGCGAAATAAAGCCATGGAACGCTTATTTGCCTTCTATCTATGCATTCTGACACTCCAACAATGTGTTTTGCTTCAATTTGACTCATTTGACAAAGGTGCGTATTCCTGGAGTGAATATGCAGTTCTACTCAAGAGTAAGCAACTAAGCGAAATAAAGCCATGGAACGCTTATTTGCCTTCTATCTATGCATTCTGACACTCCAACAATGTTTTCTGCTTCAATTTGGCTCATTTGACAAAGGTGCGTATTCCTGGAGTGAATATGCAGTTCTACTCAAGAGTAAGCAACTAAGCGAAATAAAGCCATGGAACGCTTATTTGCCTTCTATCTATGCATTCTGACACTCCAACAATGTGTTTTGCTTCAATTTGACTCATTTGACAAATGTGCTTATTCCTGGAGTGAATATGCAGTTCTACTCAAGAGTAAGCAACTAAGCGAAATAAAGCCATGGAAGGCTTATTTGCCTTCTATCTATGCATTCTGACACTCCAACAATGTGTTTTGCTTCAATTTGACTCATTTGACAAAGGTGCGTATTCCTGGAGTGAATATGCAGTTCTACTCAAGAGTGAGCAACTAAGCGAAATAAAGCCATGGAACGCTTACTTGCCTTCTATCTATGCATTCTGACACTCCAACAATGTGTTTTGCTTCAATCTGACTCATTTGACAAATGTGCTTATTCCTGGAGTGAATATGCAGTTCTACTCAAGAGTAAGCAACTAAGCGAAATAAAGCCATGGAACGCTTATTCGCCTTCTATCTATGCATTCTGACACTCCAACAATGTGTTTTGCTTCAATCTGACTCATTTGACAAAGGTGCGTATTCCTGGAGTGAATATGCAGTTCTACTCAAGAGTAAGCAACTAAGCGAAATAAAGCCATGGAACGCTTATTTGCTTTCTATCTATGCATTCTGACACTCCAACAATGTGTTTTGCTTCAATCTGACTCATTTGACAAATGTGCTTATTCCTGGAGTGAATATGCAGTTCTACTCAAGAGTAAGCAACTAAGCGAAATAAAGCCATGGAACGCTTATTTGCCTTCTATCTATGCATTCTGACACTCCAACAATGTGTTTTGCTTCAATTTGGCTCATTTTAAAAAGATGCTTATTTCTGGAGTGAATATGCAGTTCTACTCAAGAGTAAGCAACTAAGCGAAATAAAGCCATGGAACGCTTATTTGCCTTCTAACTATGCATTCTGACACTCCAACAATGTGTTTTGCTTCAATTTGACTCATTTGACAAATGTGCTTATTCCTGGAGTGAATATGCAGTTCTACTCAAGAGTAAGCAACTAAGCGAAATAAAGCCATGGAACGCTTATTTGCCTTCTATCTATGCATTCTGACACTCCAACAATGTGTTTTGCTTCAATTTGACTCATTTGACAAAGGTACTTATTCCTGGAGTGAATATGCAGTTCTACTCAAGAGTAAGCAACAGCGAAATAAAGCCATGGAACGCTTATTTGCCTTCTATCTATGCATGCTGACACTCCAACAATGTTTTCTGCTTCAATTTGGCTCATTTTAAAAAGATGCTTATTTCTGGAGTGAATATGCAGTTCTACTCAAGAGTAAGCAACTAAGCGAAATAAAGCCATGGAACGCTTATTTGCCTTCTAACTATGCATTCTGACACTCCAACAATGTGTTTTGCTTCAATTTGACTCATTTGACAAAGGTGCGTATTCCTGGAGTGAATATGCAGTTCTACTCAAGAGTAAGCAACTAAGCGAAATAAAGCCATGGAACGCTTATTTGCCTTCTATCTATGCATTCTGACACTCCAACAATGTGTTTTGCTTCAATCTGACTCATTTGACAAATGTGCTCGTTCCTGGAGTGAATATGCAGTTCTACTCAAGAGTAAGCAACTAAGCGAAATAAAGCCATGGAACGCTTATTTGCCTTCTATCTATGCATTCTGACACTCCAACAATGTGTTTTGCTTCAATTTGACTCATTTGACAAAGGTGCGTATTCCTGGAGTGAATATGCAGTTCTACTCAAGAGTAAGCAACTAAGCGAAATAAAGCCATGGAACGCTTATTTGCCTTCTATCTATGCATTCTGACACTCCAACAATGTGTTTTGCTTCAATTTGACTCATTTGACAAATGTGCGTATTCCTGGAGTGAATATGCAGTTCTACTCAAGAGTAAGCAACTAAGCGAAATAAAGCCATGGAACGCTTATTTGCCTTCTATCTATGCATTCTGACACTCCAACAATGTGTTTTGCTTCAATTTGACTCATTTGACAAAGGTGCGTATTCCTGGAGTGACTATGCAGTTCTACTCAAGAGTAAGCAACTAAGCGAAATAAAGCCATGGAACGCTTATTTGCCTTCTATCTATGCATTCTGACACTCCAACAATGTGTTTTGCTTCAATCTGACTCATTTGACAAAGGTGCGTATTCCTGGAGTGAATATGCAGTTCTACTCAAGAGTAAGCAACTAAGCGAAATAAAGCCATGGAACGCTTATTTGCCTTCTATCTATGCATTCTGACACTCCAACAATGTGTTTTGCTTCAATTTGACTCATTTGACAAATGTGCTTATTCCTGGAGTGAATATGCAGTTCTACTCAAGAGTAAGCAACTAAGCGAAATAAAGCCATGGAACGCTTATTTGCCCTCTATCTATGCATTCTGAGACTCCAACAATGTGTTTTGCTTCAATTTGACTCATTTGACAAATGTGCTTATTCCTGGAGTGAATATGCAGTTCTACTCAAGAGTAAGCAACTAAGCGAAATAAAGCCATGGAAGGCTTATTTGCTTTCTATCTATGCATTCTGACACTCCAACAATGTGTTTTGCTTCAATCTGACATTTGACAAATGTGCTTATTCCTGGAGTGAATATGCAGTTCTACTCAAGAGTAAGCAACTAAGCGAAATAAAGCCATGGAACGCTTATTTGCCTTCTATCTATGCATTCTGACACTCCAACAATGTGTTTTGCTTCAATTTGACTCATTTGACAAAGGTGCGTATTCCTGGAGTGAATATGCAGTTCTACTCAAGAGTAAGCAACTAAGCGGAATAAAGCCATGGAACGCTTATTTGCCTTCTATCTATGCATTCTGACACTCCAACAATGTTTTCTGCTTCAATTTGGCTCATTTTAAAAAGATGCTTATTTCTGGAGTGAATATGCAGTTCTACTCAAGAGTAAGCAACTAAGCGAAATAAAGCCATGGAACCCTTATTTGCCTTCTATCTATGCATTCTGACACTCCAACAATGTTTTCTGCTTCAATTTGGCTCATTTTAAAAAGATGCTTATTCCTGGAGTGAATATGCAGTTCTACTCAAGAGTAAGCAACTAAGCGAAATAAAGCCATGGAACGCTTATTTGCCTTCTATCTATGCATTCTGACACTCCAACAATGTTGTTTGCTTCAATTTGACTCATTTGACAAAGGTGCGTATTCCTGGAGTGAATATGCAGTTCTACTCAAGAGTAAGCAACTAAGCGAAATAAAGCCATGGAACGCTTATTTGCCTTCTATCTATGCATTCTGACACTCCAACAATGTTGTTTGCTTCAATTTGACTCATTTGACAAAGGTGCGTATTCCTGGAGTGAATATGCAGTTCTACTCAAGAGTAAGCAACTAAGCGAAATAAAGCCATGGAACGCTTATTTGCCTTCTAACTATGCATTCTGACACTCCAACAATGTTTTCTGCTTCAATTTGGCTCATTTTAAAAAGATGCTTATTCCTGGAGTGAATATGCAGTTCTACTCAAGAGTAAGCAACTAAGCGAAATAAAGCCATGGAACCCTTATTTGCCTTCTATCTATGCATTCTGACACTCCAACAATGTGTTTTGCTTCAATTTGACTCATTTGACAAATGTGCTTATTCCTGGAGTGAATATGCAGTTCTACTCAAGAGTAAGCAACTAAGCGAAATAAAGCCATGGAACGCTTATTTGCCTTCTATCTATGCATTCTGACACTCCAACAATGTTGTTTGCTTCAATTTGACTCATTTGACAAAGGTGCGTATTCCTGGAGTGAATATGCAGTTCTACTCAAGAGTAAGCAACTAAGCGAAATAAAGACATGGAACGCTTATTTGCCTTCTATCTATGCATTCTGACACTCCAACAATGTGTTTTGCTTCAATTTGACTCATTTGACAAAGGTACTTATTCCTGGAGTGAATATGCAGTTCTACTCAAGAGTAAGCAACTAAGCGAAATAAAGCCATGGAACGCTTATTTGCCTTCTATCTATGCATTCTGACACTCCAACAATGTGTTTTGCTTCAATTTGACTCATTTGACAAATGTGCTTATTCCTGGAGTGAATATGCAGTTCTACTCAAGAGTAAGCAACTAAGCGAAATAAAGCCATGGAACGCTTATTTGCTTTCTATCTATGCATTCTGACACTCCAACAATGTGTTTTGCTTCAATCTGACTCATTTGACAAATGTGCTTATTCCTGGAGTGAATATGCAGTTCTACTCAAGAGTAAGCAACTAAGCGAAATAAAGCCATGGAACGCTTATTTGCCTTCTATCTATGCATTCTGACACTCCAACAATGTGTTTTGCTTCAATTTGACTCATTTGACAAATGTGCTTATTCCTGGAGTGAATATGCAGTTCTACTCAAGAGTAAGCAACTAAGCGAAATAAAGCCATGGAACGCTTATTTGCCTTCTATCTATGCATTCCGACACTCCAACAATGTGTTTTGCTTCAATTTGACTCATTTGACAAATGTGCTTATTCCTGGAGTGAATATGCAGTTCTACTCAAGAGTAAGCAACTAAGCGAAATAAAGCCATGGAACGCTTATTTGCCTTCTATCTATGCATTCTGACACTCCAACAATGTTTTCTGCTTCAATTTGGCTCATTTTAAAAAGATGCTTATTTCTGGAGTGAATATGCAGTTCTACTCAAGAGTAAGCAACTAAGCGAAATAAAGCCATGGAACGCTTATTTGCCTTCTAACTATGCATTCTGACACTCCAACAATGTGTTTTGCTTCAATTTGACTCATTTGACAAATGTGCTTATTCCTGGAGTGAATATGCAGTTCTACTCAAGAGTAAGCAACTAAGCGAAATAAAGCCATGGAACGCTTATTTGCCTTCTATCTATGCATTCTGACACTCCAACAATGTGTTTTGCTTCAATTTGACTCATTTGACAAAGGTACTTATTCCTGGAGTGAATATGCAGTTCTACTCAAGAGTAAGCAACTAAGCGAAATAAAGCCATGGAACGCTTATTTGCCTTCTATCTATGCATTCTGACACTCCAACAATGTGTTTTGCTTCAATCTGACTCATTTGACAAAGGTGCGTATTCCTGGAGTGAATATGCAGTTCTACTCAAGAGTAAGCAACTAAGCGAAATAAAGCCATGGAACGCTTATTTGCTTTCTATCTATGCATTCTGACACTCCAACAATGTGTTTTGCTTCAATCTGACTCATTTGACAAATGTGCTTATTCCTGGAGTGAATATGCAGTTCTACTCAAGAGTAAGCAACTAAGCGAAATAAAGCCATGGAACGCTTATTTGCCTTCTATCTATGCATTCTGACACTCCAACAATGTGTTTTGCTTCAATTTGACTCATTTGACAAAGGTGCTTATTCCTGGAGTGAATATGCAGTTCTACTCAAGAGTAAGCAACTAAGCGAAATAAAGCCATGGAACGCTTATTTGCCTTCTATCTATGCATTCCGACACTCCAACAATGTGTTTTGCTTCAATTTGACTCATTTGACAAATGTGCTTATTCCTGGAGTGAATATGCAGTTCTACTCAAGAGTAAGCAACAGCGAAATAAAGCCATGGAACGCTTATTTGCCTTCTATCTATGCATTCTGACACTCCAACAATGTTTTCTGCTTCAATTTGGCTCATTTTAAAAAGATGCTTATTTCTGGAGTGAATATGCAGTTCTACTCAAGAGTAAGCAACTAAGCGAAATAAAGCCATGGAACGCTTATTTGCCTTCTAACTATGCATTCTGACACTCCAACAATGTGTTTTGCTTCAATTTGACTCATTTGACAAATGTGCTTATTCCTGGAGTGAATATGCAGTTCTACTCAAGAGTAAGCAACTAAGCGAAATAAAGCCATGGAACGCTTATTTGCCTTCTATCTATGCATTCTGACACTCCAACAATGTGTTTTGCTTCAATTTGACTCATTTGACAAAGGTACTTATTCCTGGAGTGAATATGCAGTTCTACTCAAGAGTAAGCAACTAAGCGAAATAAAGCCATGGAACGCTTATTTGCCTTCTATCTATGCATTCTGACACTCCAACAATGTGTTTTGCTTCAATCTGACTCATTTGACAAAGGTGCGTATTCCTGGAGTGAATATGCAGTTCTACTCAAGAGTAAGCAACTAAGCGAAATAAAGCCATGGAACGCTTATTTGCCTTCTATCTATGCATTCTGACACTCCAACAATGTGTTTTGCTTCAATTTGACTCATTTGACAAATGTGCTTATTCCTGGAGTGAATATGCAGTTCTACTCAAGAGTAAGCAACTAAGCGAAATAAAGCCATGGAACGCTTATTTGCCCTCTATCTATGCATTCTGACACTCCAACAATGTGTTTTGCTTCAATTTGACTCATTTGACAAATGTGCTTATTCCTGGAGTGAATATGCAGTTCTACTCAAGAGTAAGCAACTAAGCGAAATAAAGCCATGGAAGGCTTATTTGCTTTCTATCTATGCATTCTGACACTCCAACAATGTGTTTTGCTTCAATCTGACATTTGACAAATGTGCTTATTCCTGGAGTGAATATGCAGTTCTACTCAAGAGTAAGCAACTAAGCGAAATAAAGCCATGGAACGCTTATTTGCCTTCTATCTATGCATTCTGACACTCCAACAATGTGTTTTGCTTCATTTTGACTCATTTGACAAAGGTGCGTATTCCTGGAGTGAATATGCAGTTCTACTCAAGAGTAAGCAACTAAGCGAAATAAAGCCATGGAACGCTTATTTGCCTTCTAACTATGCATTCTGACACTCCAACAATGTTTTCTGCTTCAATTTGGCTCATTTTAAAAAGATGCTTATTCCTGGAGTGAATATGCAGTTCTACTCAAGAGTAAGCAACTAAGCGAAATAAAGCCATGGAACGCTTATTTGCCTTCTATCTATGCATTCTGACACTCCAACAATGTGTTTTGCTTCAATTTGACTCATTTGACAAATGTGCTTATTCCTGGAGTGAATATGCAGTTCTACTCAAGAGTAAGCAACTAAGCGAAATAAAGCCATGGAACGCTTATTTGCCTTCTATCTATGCATTCTGACACTCCAACAATGTGTTTTGCTTCAATTTGACTCATTTGACAAAGGTGCGTATTCCTGGAGTGAATATGCAGTTCTACTCAAGAGTAAGCAACTAAGCGAAATAAAGACATGGAACGCTTATTTGCCTTCTATCTATGCATTCTGACACTCCAACAATGTGTTTTGCTTCAATTTGACTCATTTGACAAAGGTACTTATTCCTGGAGTGAATATGCAGTTCTACTCAAGAGTAAGCAACTAAGCGAAATAAAGCCATGGAACGCTTATTTGCCTTCTATCTATGCATTCTGACACTCCAACAATGTGTTTTGCTTCAATTTGACTCATTTGACAAATGTGCTTATTCCTGGAGTGAATATGCAGTTCTACTCAAGAGTAAGCAACTAAGCGAAATAAAGCCATGGAACGCTTATTTGCTTTCTATCTATGCATTCTGACACTCCAACAATGTGTTTTGCTTCAATCTGACTCATTTGACAAATGTGCTTATTCCTGGAGTGAATATGCAGTTCTACTCAAGAGTAAGCAACTAAGCGAAATAAAGCCATGGAACGCTTATTTGCCTTCTATCTATGCATTCTGACACTCCAACAATGTGTTTTGCTTCAATTTGACTCATTTGACAAATGTGCTTATTCCTGGAGTGAATATGCAGTTCTACTCAAGAGTAAGCAACTAAGCGAAATAAAGCCATGGAACGCTTATTTGCTTTCTATCTATGCATTCTGACACTCCAACAATGTGTTTTGCTTCAATTTGACTCATTTGACAAAGGTACTTATTCCTGGAGTGAATATGCAGTTCTACTCAAGAGTAAGCAACTAAGCGAAATAAAGCCATGGAACGCTTATTTGCCTTCTATCTATGCATTCTGACACTCCAACAATGTGTTTTGCTTCAATCTGACTCATTTGACAAATGTGCTTATTCCTGGAGTGAATATGCAGTTCTACTCAAGAGTAAGCAACTAAGCGAAATAAAGCCATGGAACGCTTATTTGCCTTCTATCTATGCATTCTGACACTCCAACAATGTGTTTTGCTTCAATCTGACTCATTTGACAAATGTGCTTATTCCTGGAGTGAATATGCAGTTCTACTCAAGAGTAAGCAACTAAGCGAAATAAAGCCATGGAACGCTTATTTGCCTTCTATCTATGCATTCTGACACTCCAACAATGTGTTTTGCTTCAATTTGACTCATTTGACAAAGGTACTTATTCCTGGAGTGAATATGCAGTTCTACTCAAGAGTAAGCAACTAAGCGAAATAAAGCCATGGAACGCTTATTTGCCTTCTATCTATGCATTCTGACACTCCAACAATGTGTTTTGCTTCAATCTGACTCATTTGACAAAGGTGCGTATTCCTGGAGTGAATATGCAGTTCTACTCAAGAGTAAGCAACTAAGCGAAATAAAGCCATGGAACGCTTATTTGCCTTCTATCTATGCATTCTGACACTCCAACAATGTGTTTTGCTTCAATTTGACTCATTTGACAAATGTGCTTATTCCTGGAGTGAATATGCAGTTCTACTCAAGAGTAAGCAACTAAGCGAAATAAAGCCATGGAACGCTTATTTGCCCTCTATCTATGCATTCTGACACTCCAACAATGTGTTTTGCTTCAATTTGACTCATTTGACAAATGTGCTTATTCCTGGAGTGAATATGCAGTTCTACTCAAGAGTAAGCAACTAAGCGAAATAAAGCCATGGAAGGCTTATTTGCTTTCTATCTATGCATTCTGACACTCCAACAATGTGTTTTGCTTCAATCTGACATTTGACAAATGTGCTTATTCCTGGAGTGAATATGCAGTTCTACTCAAGAGTAAGCAACTAAGCGAAATAAAGCCATGGAACGCTTATTTGCCTTCTATCTATGCATTCTGACACTCCAACAATGTGTTTTGCTTCAATTTGACTCATTTGACAAATGTGCTTATTCCTGGAGTGAATATGCAGTTCTACTCAAGAGTAAGCAACTAAGCGAAATAAAGCCATGGAACGCTTATTTGCCTTCTATCTATGCATTCCGACACTCCAACAATGTGTTTTGCTTCAATTTGACTCATTTGACAAAGGTGCGTATTCCTGGAGTGAATATGCAGTTCTACTCAAGAGTAAGCAACAGCGAAATAAAGCCATGGAACGCTTATTTGCCTTCTATCTATGCATTCTGACACTCCAACAATGTTTTCTGCTTCAATTTGGCTCATTTTAAAAAGATGCTTATTTCTGGAGTGAATATGCAGTTCTACTCAAGAGTAAGCAACTAAGCGAAATAAAGCCATGGAACGCTTATTTGCCTTCTAACTATGCATTCTGACACTCCAACAATGTGTTTTGCTTCAATTTGACTCATTTGACAAATGTGCTTATTCCTGGAGTGAATATGCAGTTCTACTCAAGAGTAAGCAACTAAGCGAAATAAAGCCATGGAACGCTTATTTGCCTTCTATCTATGCATTCTGACACTCCAACAATGTGTTTTGCTTCAATTTGACTCATTTGACAAAGGTACTTATTCCTGGAGTGAATATGCAGTTCTACTCAAGAGTAAGCAACTAAGCGAAATAAAGCCATGGAACGCTTATTTGCCTTCTATCTATGCATTCTGACACTCCAACAATGTGTTTTGCTTCAATCTGACTCATTTGACAAATGTGCTTATTCCTGGAGTGAATATGCAGTTCTACTCAAGAGTAAGCAACTAAGCGAAATAAAGCCATGGAACGCTTATTTGCCTTCTATCTATGCATTCTGACACTCCAACAATGTGTTTTGCTTCAATCTGACTCATTTGACAAATGTGCTTATTCCTGGAGTGAATATGCAGTTCTACTCAAGAGTAAGCAACTAAGCGAAATAAAGCCATGGAACGCTTATTTGCCTTCTATCTATGCATTCTGACACTCCAACAATGTGTTTTGCTTCAATTTGACTCATTTGACAAAGGTACTTATTCCTGGAGTGAATATGCAGTTCTACTCAAGAGTAAGCAACTAAGCGAAATAAAGCCATGGAACGCTTATTTGCCTTCTATCTATGCATTCTGACACTCCAACAATGTGTTTTGCTTCAATCTGACTCATTTGACAAAGGTGCGTATTCCTGGAGTGAATATGCAGTTCTACTCAAGAGTAAGCAACTAAGCGAAATAAAGCCATGGAACGCTTATTTGCCTTCTATCTATGCATTCTGACACTCCAACAATGTGTTTTGCTTCAATTTGACTCATTTGACAAATGTGCTTATTCCTGGAGTGAATATGCAGTTCTACTCAAGAGTAAGCAACTAAGCGAAATAAAGCCATGGAACGCTTATTTGCCCTCTATCTATGCATTCTGACACTCCAACAATGTGTTTTGCTTCAATTTGACTCATTTGACAAATGTGCTTATTCCTGGAGTGAATATGCAGTTCTACTCAAGAGTAAGCAACTAAGCGAAATAAAGCCATGGAAGGCTTATTTGCTTTCTATCTATGCATTCTGACACTCCAACAATGTGTTTTGCTTCAATCTGACATTTGACAAATGTGCTTATTCCTGGAGTGAATATGCAGTTCTACTCAAGAGTAAGCAACTAAGCGAAATAAAGCCATGGAACGCTTATTTGCCTTCTATCTATGCATTCTGACACTCCAACAATGTGTTTTGCTTCAATTTGACTCATTTGACAAATGTGCTTATTCCTGGAGTGAATATGCAGTTCTACTCAAGAGTAAGCAACTAAGCGAAATAAAGCCATGGAACGCTTATTTGCCTTCTATCTATGCATTCCGACACTCCAACAATGTGTTTTGCTTCAATTTGACTCATTTGACAAAGGTGCGTATTCCTGGAGTGAATATGCAGTTCTACTCAAGAGTAAGCAACAGCGAAATAAAGCCATGGAACGCTTATTTGCCTTCTATCTATGCATTCTGACACTCCAACAATGTTTTCTGCTTCAATTTGGCTCATTTTAAAAAGATGCTTATTTCTGGAGTGAATATGCAGTTCTACTCAAGAGTAAGCAACTAAGCGAAATAAAGCCATGGAACGCTTATTTGCCTTCTAACTATGCATTCTGACACTCCAACAATGTGTTTTGCTTCAATTTGACTCATTTGACAAATGTGCTTATTCCTGGAGTGAATATGCAGTTCTACTCAAGAGTAAGCAACTAAGCGAAATAAAGCCATGGAACGCTTATTTGCCTTCTATCTATGCATTCTGACACTCCAACAATGTGTTTTGCTTCAATTTGACTCATTTGACAAAGGTACTTATTCCTGGAGTGAATATGCAGTTCTACTCAAGAGTAAGCAACTAAGCGAAATAAAGCCATGGAACGCTTATTTGCCTTCTATCTATGCATTCTGACACTCCAACAATGTGTTTTGCTTCAATCTGACTCATTTGACAAAGGTGCGTATTCCTGGAGTGAATATGCAGTTCTACTCAAGAGTAAGCAACTAAGCGAAATAAAGCCATGGAACGCTTATTTGCCTTCTATCTATGCATTCTGACACTCCAACAATGTGTTTTGCTTCAATTTGACTCATTTGACAAATGTGCTTATTCCTGGAGTGAATATGCAGTTCTACTCAAGAGTAAGCAACTAAGCGAAATAAAGCCATGGAACGCTTATTTGCCCTCTATCTATGCATTCTGACACTCCAACAATGTGTTTTGCTTCAATTTGACTCATTTGACAAATGTGCTTATTCCTGGAGTGAATATGCAGTTCTACTCAAGAGTAAGCAACTAAGCGAAATAAAGCCATGGAAGGCTTATTTGCTTTCTATCTATGCATTCTGACACTCCAACAATGTGTTTTGCTTCAATCTGACATTTGACAAATGTGCTTATTCCTGGAGTGAATATGCAGTTCTACTCAAGAGTAAGCAACTAAGCGAAATAAAGCCATGGAACGCTTATTTGCCTTCTATCTATGCATTCTGACACTCCAACAATGTGTTTTGCTTCAATTTGACTCATTTGACAAAGGTGCGTATTCCTGGAGTGAATATGCAGTTCTACTCAAGAGTAAGCAACTAAGCGAAATAAAGCCATGGAACGCTTATTTGCCTTCTAACTATGCATTCTGACACTCCAACAATGTTTTCTGCTTCAATTTGGCTCATTTTAAAAAGATGCTTATTCCTGGAGTGAATATGCAGTTCTACTCAAGAGTAAGCAACTAAGCGAAATAAAGCCATGGAACGCTTATTTGCCTTCTATCTATGCATTCTGACACTCCAACAATGTGTTTTGCTTCAATTTGACTCATTTGACAAATGTGCTTATTCCTGGAGTGAATATGCAGTTCTACTCAAGAGTAAGCAACTAAGCGAAATAAAGCCATGGAACGCTTATTTGCCTTCTATCTATGCATTCTGACACTCCAACAATGTGTTTTGCTTCAATTTGACTCATTTGACAAAGGTGCGTATTCCTGGAGTGAATATGCAGTTCTACTCAAGAGTAAGCAACTAAGCGAAATAAAGACATGGAACGCTTATTTGCCTTCTATCTATGCATTCTGACACTCCAACAATGTGTTTTGCTTCAATTTGACTCATTTGACAAAGGTACTTATTCCTGGAGTGAATATGCAGTTCTACTCAAGAGTAAGCAACTAAGCGAAATAAAGCCATGGAACGCTTATTTGCCTTCTATCTATGCATTCTGACACTCCAACAATGTGTTTTGCTTCAATTTGACTCATTTGACAAATGTGCTTATTCCTGGAGTGAATATGCAGTTCTACTCAAGAGTAAGCAACTAAGCGAAATAAAGCCATGGAACGCTTATTTGCTTTCTATCTATGCATTCTGACACTCCAACAATGTGTTTTGCTTCAATCTGACTCATTTGACAAATGTGCTTATTCCTGGAGTGAATATGCAGTTCTACTCAAGAGTAAGCAACTAAGCGAAATAAAGCCATGGAACGCTTATTTGCCTTCTATCTATGCATTCTGACACTCCAACAATGTGTTTTGCTTCAATTTGACTCATTTGACAAATGTGCTTATTCCTGGAGTGAATATGCAGTTCTACTCAAGAGTAAGCAACTAAGCGAAATAAAGCCATGGAACGCTTATTTGCCTTCTATCTATGCATTCCGACACTCCAACAATGTGTTTTGCTTCAATTTGACTCATTTGACAAAGGTGCGTATTCCTGGAGTGAATATGCAGTTCTACTCAAGAGTAAGCAACAGCGAAATAAAGCCATGGAACGCTTATTTGCCTTCTATCTATGCATTCTGACACTCCAACAATGTTTTCTGCTTCAATTTGGCTCATTTTAAAAAGATGCTTATTTCTGGAGTGAATATGCAGTTCTACTCAAGAGTAAGCAACTAAGCGAAATAAAGCCATGGAACGCTTATTTGCCTTCTAACTATGCATTCTGACACTCCAACAATGTGTTTTGCTTCAATTTGACTCATTTGACAAATGTGCTTATTCCTGGAGTGAATATGCAGTTCTACTCAAGAGTAAGCAACTAAGCGAAATAAAGCCATGTGTGAGGGACAGGGGATATCGCGAAGTCCCTCCCCTCCTGAGTTCAAGCCCGTCCCCGAGCAAAGGGGAAAGCAGGGAGAGTTCCGATTCCAGTGGGGAAGCAGGAAGTCGTGTCCGAGGCTCAGGCAAGGTAGAGGAGCCAGGGTCCCAGGTGGGACAGGAAGGGGCAAGCAAGGGGGGAAGACCCATCCCTCCAACTCCAGAATTACGCAGGAAGAGGAGGGGCAAGAGGATGGGTCTGCCAAAGCTTTTGTGTTGGAGAAAGACGCGCCAAAAGCCATTAGGAGGTTCTGAAACCGACTGACAACATCGCTCCGTGTAAATAGCAATGACTTGAGCACTGTAAATACGCAGCACCAATAAAAGAATAAAATGCAGAGCTGCGTAGCGTCGTTACTCTGAAGTAGTCCACTCCGGCCACTGTGACAGCAACCTCCTAATCCTTTTTGGGCTACTTCGGAGTTGCCGGGATGAGCGTGTCCGAGGCGGAGAAGTGGCGGCAGATCGCTGAGCAAGCCCAGCTAGAACTGCAACAGCTGTCGCTGCAGGCGCAGGGAGAATTGAAGGCAGCTAAAGAGGAGACTAAGAAGGTCCAGGACGACCGGCTACAACTTGCGGAACAGGTGAGAGAGCTCCAGGAAAAAGAGCAGCATTTAAGGGCGGTGGCGGTAGACCTCCAAAACAAGCTGGATGCAGAGAAAAACAAGGCGGGAGGGGCTCCCCAAGTCCAAGTGCTGCCAGGAAGGAGAGCAGGGACCCTTGTAAGCAAGTTCAATGGAGACCCGAAGGAGTTTCAGGGCTTTGAGACTGAGATCGTGTATGCTCTTGAGCTGCACCAGAATGAGTTCCCCGATGATGAGCACAGAGTAGCGTTTATTGTGGAACATCTCACCGGAGCAGCCAGGGAGTGGCTAAGACCATTAATCGCAACCAAGAATCCTTGCATGAAAAATGTCCAACAATTTCTAGAAGGTTTGAGGACGATGTATTCGTCCGATAGTCATTTGGACCAGACTAAGGAGGAACTGCATAATTTACGCCAAGGAAATATGACAGTTCGCGCATATTGGGCGAAATTCACCATGCTGGTGCACAGACTGGGGTGGGTTTTGGATTCGCCTCCCATGCAAGCTGCGTTTTACTTGGGTTTGAGCGAGGAGGTGAAGGATGAACTCTCGAGAGGTCCAAAGCCCAGTACTATGGATCAGCTGAGCAAAGCAGCTCTGGCGGTGGGGGTGAGGCAGGAATCCCGGTGGAACGACAAGCAAGCGACGCGCGCAAAGCGGGCTTGGTTCCCACGGTCGCAGGAGAAGCCACTCCCTCAACAACCCTTTCAAGCCACGCCTGGAGCCAGCCAGGACCAGGAGCCCATGCAGATTGATAGCGCGCGCGCGCGGGCTTTTCAAACCCCAGCGGCGCCAAGACGCAAGGAGGGAAGGGGCGGGAATTGCTTTCTCTGCAACTCACCCCAGCATCTAGTCAGAGACTGCCCACATCGCAGGGAGTGGCAAGGAAAGGCGGGAACGGTGGTGCCCTCCCCCACTGACGCAGCACCACAGCAGGGAAACGGGAAAGCCTGGCTGCAGGAGACAAGGGGCAGCAGCCAGGCACAGTCAGCAGACAACAGCCCCAGCCCGCCCACCCGCACAGAGAGGTGCAGAGCCAGCCCACCCCTCCCAGAGCAGGAGTGGTTCTAGAAGTGACGCTAACGCTCCCAAATGGCTATCCCCTGACGGTCCTCGCCTTAATTGACAGTGGGGCGTCCGCCAACTTCTTCTCGAGAAGCTTTGCAGAAGAGCACCAAATCCAGCTTTTGCAGTTGGATTTTCCTCTGCACGTGGCAACCATTGACGGCAGGGAGCTGCTGGGAGGGGCCATCACACATCAAACCCCCCCCATGAGAATGACGGTTGGAAGGCACTCAGAGACACTGGCGTTCAACGTCACCACCATCTCAGACCCCCCCATCGTCTTGGGCATGAGCTGGCTGGCGCGCCACGACCCCTCCATCAGTTGGCACCAGAGGTGCATCACGTTTGGGTCGGACTTTTGTCTGGAACATTGCATGCAGCACCAACCAGGGGAGGGGCCTCCAATAGCCACGGTGGCCACCATGCATATCAAAGGGGGTGAGGCAATACCCAAGCAGTACTGGGACCTGCAGGAGGTCTTCAGCGAAGCGGAGTCCGACCACCGACCCCCGCACAGGCCTTTTGACTGCCAGATCAACCTGGTGCCAGGGGCGACGATACCCCCAGCCAAGCTGTACGCCATGTCAGACCAGGAGCTGGAGGATCTGCGCGCTTTCATCGACAAGAACCTCAAGCGGGGGTTCATAAGGGAAAGCAAGGCAGCAGGGGGCAGCCCGGTCTTCTGGGTGGACAAGAAAGACACGCAACAGCGCCGTCTTGTGGTGGACTTTAGACGGCTGAATTCGGTGACAGAGCCAGTGGCTTTCCCCATGCCCAGAGTGGATGATCTCCTGACAGCGGCACGCAGGGGCAAGATTTTCACCAAGCTGGACCTAAGGGGGGCGTACAACTTGATCAGGATCCGGGAAGGAGATGAATGGAAAACCACGATGTTCACGCCTCTGGGCTCTTTTGAATATCTGGTGATGCCCTTCGGTTTGCAAGGGGGCTCAGCATGCTTCCAGGCCTTCATGCACCACGTCCTGGGGTCCCTACTCTTCAGGAAATGCTTGGTCTTCCTAGATGACATCCTTATCTACTCGAATGACCCGGTGCAGCATGTGAAAGATGTCAGAGAGGTGTTGCAACGCCTGAAGGAGAACCACCTGGATGTGAAGCTGGAGAAGTGCAAGTTTCACACCAAAGAGGTGGACTTCCTGGGCTACAAGCTGTCAGACAAGGGGCTGGCGATGGACAAGGACAAGGTGCAGGCCATCCTGGACTGGCACAGCCCCAGGACGCGCAAAGATGCCCAACGCCTACTAGGCTTCGCTAACTTCTACAGGAAGTTCATCAAGAACTTCTCTCGCGTTACGGCTCCCATCACGGACTGCCTGAGAGGCAAGCAGAAGTTCAAGTGGACACCAGAGGCGCAAGCAGCGTTCGAAAGCCTCAAGAGAGTGTTCGCCTCAGACCAAAACCTGTTCCATGTGGTGCAGGACGCGCCCCTACGCATTGAGACAGATGCTTCTGAAAAAGCTGTGGGCGCAATTTTGTTGCAACTGGACGCCAACAGGGAGTGGAGACCCTGTGCCTTCTTCTCCAGGAAGCTGACACAGCCTGAACGCAACTACACAGTGTTTGATAGGGAACTTCTTGCGATCTACGCTGCGTTCCAGCACTGGCGACACTTCCTGGTGGGCGCAAAGCACCCCATCCAGGTGTGCACAGACCACAAGAACCTGGAGTTCTGGAGAACTGCCAGGGTGCTCAACCAGCGGCAGATACGGTGGGCAGAGTTCTTCTCGAACTTCAACTTCTCCATCCACTACATCCCGGGGGAGCAGAATGTCAGGGCGGATGCCCTCTCCCGCAAGCCAGAGTACATGGAGGAGGAGGCGCCACCAGCCCCAAGGCACATTTTCCCCCCGTCGGCATGGTCCTGCGGAGCAGCTGTGGTGAGCGAGGCAGAACTCACAGCACTGACGGCAGCGGATGAATTTGCCAACCGCATCTTCAGAGAACTGAGAGGGGGGAGGGAGCAGGCAAAAGACTTTGCAGAACGCAGAGGGCTGCTTTTCTACAAGGGTGCGCTGTACCTGCCCACCACCCAGCTTCGACGTACGGTCCTCAAGCAGATGCACGACAACCCTACAGCGGGGCATTTTGGAAGGGACAAAACCGCTCACCTAGTCATGAGACACTTCTGGTGGCCAGGGGTGCGGGAAGATGTTCGAGACTATGTAAGGGGCTGTACCACCTGCCAGCGGGCGAAGGTGGTCAGAGCAGCGCCACCAGGGTTGCTGGAGCCCTTAGCCACACCACACAGGCCGTGGGAAGTGGTGTCCATGGACTTCATCACAGATCTGCCTTCGTCCAGGGGTAAGACTGCAGTGTTGGTGGTGGTGGACCTTATGTCCAAAATGTGTCACTTTATACCGTGTGCCAGGGCAGTCTCGGCAGAAGAGACAGCCAAACTGTTTGTTGATCACATTTTCAGACTGCATGGATTACCTTTAAGGGTTATTTCGGATCGTGGCCGCCAATTTGTTTCCAGGTTCTGGCGGCGGCTCATGAACCTCCTGCAGGTGGAAGTCAGCTTGTCGACGGCTAGACACCCGCAGACCAACGGACAAGCGGAGAGGGTCAACGCCATTCTGCAGCAGTACCTGAGATGCTACGTCAGCCAGCGGCAAACGGACTGGGTGGATCGCTTGCCACTAGCAGAATTTGCCTACAACAATGCAGTGCACGTCTCCACAGGGGTGTCGCCCTTTAAGGCCAATTACGGGCGCGACCTCAGATCTTTCCCAGAGAGGGAGAGGGAGGAGGAGGAGGAGGAGGGCCCACAGGCTGAGGATTGGGCAGAGGAACTGGAGACGGTGCACCAGCAGCTCAGAGAACACTTGGAGAGGGCCAAGGAAGCGTACAAAAAGGGGGCAGATCGCCACAGGCGACAAGGGGAGGTCATCAGGGTGGGGGACAAGGTGTGGTTGTCCTCGGAGGGCCTTCCCACCAGAGGGAGGTGCAAAAAGCTGGCACCCAAAAGGCTGGGCCCCTTCACGGTCACGCAACAGGTAAACCCGGTGGCATACAGGCTGGCACTGCCAGAGGACATGAGGGTGCATCCAGTGTTTCATAGATCGCTGCTGTCGCCGTACAGGGAAAGCAGCAGGCTCCGAGACAGCGAACAAACCCCCGAGGGAGGGGGGGAGAGGGAAGGCAGGGAGCAACTCAATGAGGCCACGGCCATCCTGGATTCAAGGTGGGGGGTGGGGGGACTGGAGTACCTCATGGCATGGGAGGACGCTCCACCGTCCCAGAATGAATGGGTCCCAGCCACTCAGATACAGGAGGAATTCTTGGTGGAAGAATTTCACGCCCTCTTTCCCCACAGACCCAAGCCCTGGCACATGGAAAGGGAGGGGGAGGAGGAGGAGGCACGGGAGAGCAGCTCACCATGGCGCTGGGAAGCGGAGTTTGAGGAACCAGAGGATGAGGTATGGGTGTCACCGAGATCCACCCAGTCAGAGGAAGGAGCAGATTGGCAGAACGTTTTTACCCCCACCAGCTCTGACGCCACGGACTTTTTGGGATTCCCGTCCGCCCAGGCGGAAGGGGGGGGCTCGCAGGACTGGGGGGAGGTATTCACACCAACGGGCTCGGAGAGCACTGAGTTCTTAGGCTTCCAGTCGTCACCGACACATGGGGGGGGCCTGGGGAGGGGTGAAGGAGAGCTTGGGAGGGGGGTGGATGTGAGGGACAGGGGATATCGCGAAGTCCCTCCCCTCCTGAGTTCAAGCCCGTCCCCGAGCAAAGGGGAAAGCAGGGAGAGTTCCGATTCCAGTGGGGAAGCAGGAAGTCGTGTCCGAGGCTCAGGCAAGGTAGAGGAGCCAGGGTCCCAGGTGGGACAGGAAGGGGCAAGCAAGGGGGGAAGACCCATCCCTCCAACTCCAGAATTACGCAGGAAGAGGAGGGGCAAGAGGATGGGTCTGCCAAAGCTTTTGTGTTGGAGAAAGACGCGCCAAAAGCCATTAGGAGGTTCTGAAACCGACTGACAACATCGCTCCGTGTAAATAGCAATGACTTGAGCACTGTAAATACGCAGCACCAATAAAAGAATAAAATGCAGAGCTGCGTAGCGTCGTTACTCTGAAGTAGTCCACTCCGGCCACTGTGACACCATGGAACGCTTATTTGCCTTCTATCTATGCATTCTGACACTCCAACAATGTGTTTTGCTTCAATTTGACTCATTTGACAAAGGTACTTATTCCTGGAGTGAATATGCAGTTCTACTCAAGAGTAAGCAACTAAGCGAAATAAAGCCATGGAACGCTTATTTGCCTTCTATCTATGCATTCTGACACTCCAACAATGTGTTTTGCTTCAATCTGACTCATTTGACAAAGGTGCGTATTCCTGGAGTGAATATGCAGTTCTACTCAAGAGTAAGCAACTAAGCGAAATAAAGCCATGGAACGCTTATTTGCCTTCTATCTATGCATTCTGACACTCCAACAATGTGTTTTGCTTCAATTTGACTCATTTGACAAATGTGCTTATTCCTGGAGTGAATATGCAGTTCTACTCAAGAGTAAGCAACTAAGCGAAATAAAGCCATGGAACGCTTATTTGCCCTCTATCTATGCATTCTGACACTCCAACAATGTGTTTTGCTTCAATTTGACTCATTTGACAAATGTGCTTATTCCTGGAGTGAATATGCAGTTCTACTCAAGAGTAAGCAACTAAGCGAAATAAAGCCATGGAAGGCTTATTTGCTTTCTATCTATGCATTCTGACACTCCAACAATGTGTTTTGCTTCAATCTGACATTTGACAAATGTGCTTATTCCTGGAGTGAATATGCAGTTCTACTCAAGAGTAAGCAACTAAGCGAAATAAAGCCATGGAACGCTTATTTGCCTTCTATCTATGCATTCTGACACTCCAACAATGTGTTTTACTTCAATTTGACTCATTTGACAAAGGTGCGTATTCCTGGAGTGAATATGCAGTTCTACTCAAGAGTAAGCAACTAAGCGAAATAAAGCCATGGAACGCTTATTTGCCTTCTAACTATGCATTCTGACACTCCAACAATGTTTTCTGCTTCAATTTGGCTCATTTTAAAAAGATGCTTATTCCTGGAGTGAATATGCAGTTCTACTCAAGAGTAAGCAACTAAGCGAAATAAAGCCATGGAACGCTTATTTGCCTTCTATCTATGCATTCTGACACTCCAACAATGTGTTTTGCTTCAATTTGACTCATTTGACAAATGTGCTTATTCCTGGAGTGAATATGCAGTTCTACTCAAGAGTAAGCAACTAAGCGAAATAAAGCCATGGAACGCTTATTTGCCTTCTATCTATGCATTCTGACACTCCAACAATGTGTTTTGCTTCAATTTGACTCATTTGACAAAGGTGCGTATTCCTGGAGTGAATATGCAGTTCTACTCAAGAGTAAGCAACTAAGCGAAATAAAGACATGGAACGCTTATTTGCCTTCTATCTATGCATTCTGACACTCCAACAATGTGTTTTGCTTCAATTTGACTCATTTGACAAAGGTACTTATTCCTGGAGTGAATATGCAGTTCTACTCAAGAGTAAGCAACTAAGCGAAATAAAGCCATGGAACGCTTATTTGCCTTCTATCTATGCATTCTGACACTCCAACAATGTGTTTTGCTTCAATTTGACTCATTTGACAAATGTGCTTATTCCTGGAGTGAATATGCAGTTCTACTCAAGAGTAAGCAACTAAGCGAAATAAAGCCATGGAACGCTTATTTGCTTTCTATCTATGCATTCTGACACTCCAACAATGTGTTTTGCTTCAATCTGACTCATTTGACAAATGTGCTTATTCCTGGAGTGAATATGCAGTTCTACTCAAGAGTAAGCAACTAAGCGAAATAAAGCCATGGAACGCTTATTTGCCTTCTATCTATGCATTCTGACACTCCAACAATGTGTTTTGCTTCAATTTGACTCATTTGACAAATGTGCTTATTCCTGGAGTGAATATGCAGTTCTACTCAAGAGTAAGCAACTAAGCGAAATAAAGCCATGGAACGCTTATTTGCCTTCTATCTATGCATTCTGACACTCCAACAATGTGTTTTGCTTCAATCTGACTCATTTGACAAAGGTGCGTATTCCTGGAGTGAATATGCAGTTCTACTCAAGAGTAAGCAACTAAGCGAAATAAAGCCATGGAACGCTTATTTGCCTTCTATCTATGCATTCTGACACTCCAACAATGTGTTTTGCTTCAATTTGACTCATTTGACAAATGTGCTTATTCCTGGAGTGAATATGCAGTTCTACTCAAGAGTAAGCAGCTAAGCGAAATAAAGCCATGGAACGCTTATTTGCCCTCTATCTATGCATTCTGACACTCCAACAATGTGTTTTGCTTCAATTTGACTCATTTGACAAATGTGCTTATTCCTGGAGTGAATATGCAGTTCTACTCAAGAGTAAGCAACTAAGCGAAATAAAGCCATGGAAGGCTTATTTGCTTTCTATCTATGCATTCTGACACTCCAACAATGTGTTTTGCTTCAATCTGACATTTGACAAATGTGCTTATTCCTGGAGTGAATATGCAGTTCTACTCAAGAGTAAGCAACTAAGCGAAATAAAGCCATGGAACGCTTATTTGCCTTCTATCTATGCATTCTGACACTCCAACAATGTGTTTTGCTTCAATTTGACTCATTTGACAAAGGTGCGTATTCCTGGAGTGAATATGCAGTTCTACTCAAGAGTAAGCAACTAAGCGGAATAAAGCCATGGAACGCTTATTTGCCTTCTATCTATGCATTCTGACACTCCAACAATGTTTTCTGCTTCAATTTGGCTCATTTTAAAAAGATGCTTATTTCTGGAGTGAATATGCAGTTCTACTCAAGAGTAAGCAACTAAGCGAAATAAAGCCATGGAACGCTTATTTGCCTTCTAACTATGCATTCTGACACTCCAACAATGTTTTCTGCTTCAATTTGGCTCATTTTAAAAAGATGCTTATTCCTGGAGTGAATATGCAGTTCTACTCAAGAGTAAGCAACTAAGCGAAATAAAGCCATGGAACGCTTATTTGCCTTCTATCTATGCATTCTGACACTCCAACAATGTGTTTTGCTTCAATTTGACTCATTTGACAAATGTGCTTATTCCTGGAGTGAATATGCAGTTCTACTCAAGAGTAAGCAACTAAGCGAAATAAAGCCATGGAACGCTTATTTGCCTTCGATCTATGCATTCTGACACTCCAACAATGTGTTTTGCTTCAATTTGACTCATTTGACAAATGTGCTTATTCCTGGAGTGAATATGCAGTTCTACTCAAGAGTAAGCAACTAAGCGAAATAAAGCCATGGAACGCTTATTTGCCTTCTATCTATGCATTCTGACACTCCAACAATGTGTTTTGCTTCAATTTGACTCATTTGACAAATGTGCTTATTCCTGGAGTGAATATGCAGTTCTACTCAAGAGTAAGCAACTAAGCGAAATAAAGCCATGGAACGCTTATTTGCCCTCTATCTATGCATTCTGACACTCCAACAATGTGTTTTGCTTCAATTTGACTCATTTGACAAATGTGCTTATTCCTGGAGTGAATATGCAGTTCTACTCAAGAGTAAGCAACTAAGCGAAATAAAGCCATGGAACGCTTATATGCCCTCTATCTATGCATTCTGACACTCCAACAATGTGTTTTTTTTTCAATCTGACTCATTTGACAAATGTGCTTATTCCTGGAGTGAATATGCAGTTCTACTCAAGAGTAAGCAACTAAGCGAAATAAAGCCATGGAACGCTTATTTGCCTTCTATCTATGCATTCTGACACTCCAACAATGTGTTTTGCTTCAATTTGACTCATTTGACAAATGTGCTTATTCCTGGAGTGAATATGCAGTTCTACTCAAGAGTAAGCAACTAAGCGAAATAAAGCCATGGAACGCTTATTTGCCATCTATCTATGCATTCTGACACTCCAACAATGTGTTTTGCTTCAATTTGACTCATTTGACAAAGGTGCGTATTCCTGGAGTGAATATGCAGTTCTACTCAAGAGTAAGCAACTAAGCGAAATAAAGCCATGGAACGCTTATTTGCCTTCTATCTATGCATTCTGACACTCCAACAATGTTTTCTGCTTCAATTTGGCTCATTTTAAAAAGATGCTTATTTCTGGAGTGAATATGCAGTTCTACTCAAGAGTAAGCAACTAAGCGAAATAAAGCCATGGAACGCTTATTTGCCTTCTAACTATGCATTCTGACACTCCAACAATGTTTTCTGCTTCAATTTGGCTCATTTTAAAAAGATGCTTATCTCTGGAGTGAATATGCAGTTCTACTCAAGAGTAAGCAACTAAGCGAAATAAAGCCATGGAACGCTTATTTGCCCTCTATCTATGCATTCTGACACTCCAACAATGTGTTTTGCTTCAATTTGACTCATTTGACAAATGTGCTTATTCCTGGAGTGAATATGCAGTTCTACTCAAGAGTAAGCAACTAAGCGAAATAAAGCCATGGAACGCTTATTTGACTTCTATCTATGCATTCTGACACTCCAACAATGTGTTTTGCTTCAATTTGACTCATTTGACAATGGTGCGTATTCCTGGAGTGAATATGCAGTTCTACTCGTGAGTAAGCAACTAAGCGAAATAAAGCCATGGAACGCTTATATGCCTTCTATCTATGCATTCTGACACTCCAACAATGTGTTTTGCTTCAATTTGACTCATTTGACAAAGGTGCGTATTCCTGGAGTGAATATGCAGTTCTACTCAAGAGTAAGCAACTAAGCGAAATAAAGCCATGGAACGCTTATTTGCCTTCTATCTATGCATTCTGACACTCCAACAATGTGTTTTGCTTCAATTTGACTCATTTGACAAAGGTGCGTATTCCTGGAGTGAATATGCAGTTCTACTCAAGAGTAAGCAACTAAGCGAAATAAAGCCATGGAACGCTTATTCGCCTTCTATCTATGCATTCCGACACTCCAACAATGTGTTTTGCTTCAATTTGACTCATTTGACAAATGTGCTTATTCCTGGAGTGAATATGCAGTTCTACTCAAGAGTAAGCAACTAAGCGAAATAAAGCCATGGAACGCTTATTTGCTTTCTATCTATGCATTCTGACACTCCAACAATGTGTTTTGCTTCAATCTGACTCATTTGACAAATGTGCTTATTCCTGGAGTGAATATGCAGTTCTACTCAAGAGTAAGCAACTAAGCGAAATAAAGCCATGGAACGCTTATTTGCCTTCTATCTATGCATTCTGACACTCCAACAATGTGTTTTGCTTCAATTTGACTCATTTGACAAATGTGCTTATTCCTGGAGTGAATATGCAGTTCTACTCAAGAGTAAGCAACTAAGCGAAATAAAGCCATGGAACGCTTATTTGCCTTCTATCTATGCATTCTGACACTCCAACAATGTGTTTTGCTTCAATTTGACTCATTTGACAAAGGTGCGTATTCCTGGAGTGAATATGCAGTTCTACTCAAGAGTAAGCAACAGCGAAATAAAGCCATGGAACGCTTATTTGCCTTCTATCTATGCATTCTGACACTCCAACAATGTTTTCTGCTTCAATTTGGCTCATTTTAAAAAGATGCTTATTTCTGGAGTGAATATGCAGTTCTACTCAAGAGTAAGCAACTAAGCGAAATAAAGCCATGGAACGCTTATTTGCCTTCTAACTATGCATTCTGACACTCCAACAATGTGTTTTGCTTCAATTTGACTCATTTGACAAATGTGCTTATTCCTGGAGTGAATATGCAGTTCTACTCAAGAGTAAGCAACTAAGCGAAATAAAGCCATGGAACGCTTATTTGCCTTCTATCTATGCATTCTGACACTCCAACAATGTGTTTTGCTTCAATTTGACTCATTTGACAAAGGTACTTATTCCTGGAGTGAATATGCAGTTCTACTCAAGAGTAAGCAACTAAGCGAAATAAAGCCATGGAACGCTTATTTGCCTTCTATCTATGCATTCTGACACTCCAACAATGTGTTTTGCTTCAATCTGACTCATTTGACAAAGGTGCGTATTCCTGGAGTGAATATGCAGTTCTACTCAAGAGTAAGCAACTAAGCGAAATAAAGCCATGGAACGCTTATTTGCCTTCTATCTATGCATTCTGACACTCCAACAATGTGTTTTGCTTCAATTTGACTCATTTGACAAATGTGCTTATTCCTGGAGTGAATATGCAGTTCTACTCAAGAGTAAGCAACTAAGCGAAATAAAGCCATGGAACGCTTATTTGCCCTCTATCTATGCATTCTGACACTCCAACAATGTGTTTTGCTTCAATTTGACTCATTTGACAAATGTGCTTATTCCTGGAGTGAATATGCAGTTCTACTCAAGAGTAAGCAACTAAGCGAAATAAAGCCATGGAAGGCTTATTTGCCTTCTATCTATGCATTCTGACACTCCAACAATGTGTTTTGCTTCAATTTGACTCATTTGACAAATGTGCTTATTCCTGGAGTGAATATGCAGTTCTACTCAAGAGTAAGCAACTAAGCGAAATAAAGCCATGGAACGCTTATTTGCTTTCTATCTATGCATTCTGACACTCCAACAATGTGTTTTGCTTCAATCTGACTCATTTGACAAATGTGCTTATTCCTGGAGTGAATATGCAGTTCTACTCAAGAGTAAGCAACTAAGCGAAATAAAGCCATGGAACGCTTATTTGCCTTCTATCTATGCATTCTGACACTCCAACAATGTGTTTTGCTTCAATTTGACTCATTTGACAAATGTGCTTATTCCTGGAGTGAATATGCAGTTCTACTCAAGAGTAAGCAACTAAGCGAAATAAAGCCATGGAACGCTTATTTGCCCTCTATCTATGCATTCTGACACTCCAACAATGTGTTTTGCTTCAATTTGACTCATTTGACAAATGTGCTTATTCCTGGAGTGAATATGCAATTCTACTCAAGAGTAAGCAACTAAGCGAAATAAAGCCATGGAACGCTTATTTGCTTTCTATCTATGCATTCTGACACTCCAACAATGTGTTTTGCTTCAATCTGACTCATTTGACAAATGTGCTTATTCCTGGAGTGAATATGCAGTTCTACTCAAGAGTAAGCAACTAAGCGAAATAAAGCCATGGAACGCTTATTTGCCTTCTATCTATGCATTCTGACACTCCAACAATGTGTTTTGCTTCAATTTGACTCATTTGACAAATGTGCGTATTCCTGGAGTGAATATGCAGTTCTACTCAAGAGTAAGCAACTAAGCGAAATAAAGCCATGGAACGCTTATTTGCCTTCTATCTATGCATTCTGACACTCCAACAATGTTTTCTGCTTCAATTTGGCTCATTTTAAAAAGATGCTTATTTCTGGAGTGAATATGCAGTTCTACTCAAGAGTAAGCAACTAAGCGAAATAAAGCCATGGAACGCTTATTTGCCTTCTAACTATGCATTCTGACACTCCAACAATGTGTTTTGCTTCAATTTGACTCATTTGACAAATGTGCTTATTCCTGGAGTGAATATGCAGTTCTACTCAAGAGTAAGCAACTAAGCGAAATAAAGCCATGGAACGCTTATTTGCCTTCTATCTATGCATTCTGACACTCCAACAATGTGTTTTGCTTCAATTTGACTCATTTGACAAATGTGCTTATTCCTGGAGTGAATATGCAGTTCTACTCAAGAGTAAGCAACTAAGCGAAATAAAGCCATGGAACGCTTATTTGCCTTCTATCTATGCATTCTGACACTCCAACAATGTGTTTTGCTTCAATTTGACTCATTTGACAAAGGTGCGTATTCCTGGAGTGAATATGCAGTTCTACTCAAGAGTAAGCAACTAAGCGGAATAAAGCCATGGAACGCTTATTTGCCTTCTATCTATGCATTCTGACACTCCAACAATGTTTTCTGCTTCAATTTGGCTCATTTTAAAAAGATGCTTATTTCTGGAGTGAATATGCAGTTCTACTCAAGAGTAAGCAACTAAGCGAAATAAAGCCATGGAACGCTTATTTGCCTTCTAACTATGCATTCTGACACTCCAACAATGTTTTCTGCTTCAATTTGGCTCATTTTAAAAAGATGCTTATTCCTGGAGTGAATATGCAGTTCTACTCAAGAGTAAGCAACTAAGCGAAATAAAGCCATGGAACGCTTATTTGCCTTCTATCTATGCATTCTGACACTCCAACAATGTGTTTTGCTTCAATTTGACTCATTTGACAAATGTGCTTATTCCTGGAGTGAATATGCAGTTCTACTCAAGAGTAAGCAACTAAGCGAAATAAAGCCATGGAACGCTTATTTGCCTTCTATCTATGCATTCTGACACTCCAACAATGTGTTTTGCTTCAATTTGACTCATTTGACAAATGTGCTTATTCCTGGAGTGAATATGCAGTTCTACTCAAGAGTAAGCAACTAAGCGAAATAAAGCCATGGAACGCTTATTTGCCTTCTATCTATGCATTCTGACACTCCAACAATGTGTTTTGCTTCAATTTGACTCATTTGACAAATGTGCTTATTCCTGGAGTGAATATGCAGTTCTACTCAAGAGTAAGCAACTAAGCGAAATAAAGCCATGGAACGCTTATTTGCCCTCTATCTATGCATTCTGACACTCCAACAATGTGTTTTGCTTCAATTTGACTCATTTGACAAATGTGCTTATTCCTGGAGTGAATATGCAGTTCTACTCAAGAGTAAGCAACTAAGCGAAATAAAGCCATGGAACGCTTATATGCCCTCTATCTATGCATTCTGACACTCCAACAATGTGTTTTTTTTTCAATCTGACTCATTTGACAAATGTGCTTATTCCTGGAGTGAATATGCAGTTCTACTCAAGAGTAAGCAACTAAGCGAAATAAAGCCATGGAACGCTTATTTGCCTTCTATCTATGCATTCTGACACTCCAACAATGTGTTTTGCTTCAATTTGACTCATTTGACAAATGTGCTTATTCCTGGAGTGAATATGCAGTTCTACTCAAGAGTAAGCAACTAAGCGAAATCAAGCCATGGAACGCTTATTTGCCATCTATCTATGCATTCTGACACTCCAACAATGTGTTTTGCTTCAATTTGACTCATTTGACAAAGGTGCGTATTCCTGGAGTGAATATGCAGTTCTACTCAAGAGTAAGCAACTAAGCGAAATAAAGCCATGGAACGCTTATTTGCCTTCTATCTATGCATTCTGACACTCCAACAATGTTTTCTGCTTCAATTTGGCTCATTTTAAAAAGATGCTTATTTCTGGAGTGAATATGCAGTTCTACTCAAGAGTAAGCAACTAAGCGAAATAAAGCCATGGAACGCTTATTTGCCTTCTAACTATGCATTCTGACACTCCAACAATGTTTTCTGCTTCAATTTGGCTCATTTTAAAAAGATGCTTATCTCTGGAGTGAATATGCAGTTCTACTCAAGAGTAAGCAACTAAGCGAAATAAAGCCATGGAACGCTTATTTGCCCTCTATCTATGCATTCTGACACTCCAACAATGTGTTTTGCTTCAATTTGACTCATTTGACAAATGTGCTTATTCCTGGAGTGAATATGCAGTTCTACTCAAGAGTAAGCAACTAAGCGAAATAAAGCCATGGAACGCTTATTTGACTTCTATCTATGCATTCTGACACTCCAACAATGTGTTTTGCTTCAATTTGACTCATTTGACAATGGTGCGTATTCCTGGAGTGAATATGCAGTTCTACTCGTGAGTAAGCAACTAAGCGAAATAAAGCCATGGAACGCTTATATGCCTTCTATCTATGCATTCTGACACTCCAACAATGTGTTTTGCTTCAATTTGACTCATTTGACAAAGGTGCGTATTCCTGGAGTGAATATGCAGTTCTACTCAAGAGTAAGCAACTAAGCGAAATAAAGCCATGGAACGCTTATTTGCCTTCTTTCTATGCATTCTGACACTCCAACAATGTGTTTTGCTTCAATTTGACTCATTTGACAAAGGTGCGTATTCCTGGAGTGAATATGCAGTTCTACTCAAGAGTAAGCAACTAAGCGAAATAAAGCCATGGAACGCTTATTTGCCCTCTATCTATGCATTCTGACACTCCAACAATGTGTTTTGCTTCAATTTGACTCATTTGACAAATGTGCTTATTCCTGGAGTGAATATGCAGTTCTACTCAAGAGTAAGCAACTAAGCGAAATAAAGCCATGGAACGCTTATTTGCTTTCTATCTATGCATTCTGACACTCCAACAATGTGTTTTGCTTCAATCTGACTCATTTGACAAATGTGCTTATTCCTGGAGTGAATATGCAGTTCTACTCAAGAGTAAGCAACTAAGCGAAATAAAGCCATGGAACGCTTATTTGCCTTCTATCTATGCATTCTGACACTCCAACAATGTGTTTTGCTTCAATTTGACTCATTTGACAAATGTGCTTATTCCTGGAGTGAATATGCAGTTCTACTCAAGAGAAAGCAACTAAGCGAAATAAAGCCATGGAACGCTTATTTGCCTTCTATCTATGCATTCTGACACTCCAACAATGTGTTTTGCTTCAATTTGACTCATTTGACAAAGGTGCGTATTCCTGGAGTGAATATGCAGTTCTACTCAAGAGTAAGCAACTAAGCGAAATAAAGCCATGGAACGCTTATTTGCCTTCTATCTATGCATTCTGACACTCCAACAATGTTTTCTGCTTCAATTTGGCTCATTTGACAAAGGTGCGTATTCCTGGAGTGAATATGCAGTTCTACTCAAGAGTAAGCAACTAAGCGAAATAAAGCCATGGAACGCTTATTTGCCTTCTATCTATGCATTCTGACACTCCAACAATGTGTTTTGCTTCAATTTGACTCATTTGACAAATGTGCTTATTCCTGGAGTGAATATGCAGTTCTACTCAAGAGTAAGCAACTAAGCGAAATAAAGCCATGGAAGGCTTATTTGCCTTCTATCTATGCATTCTGACACTCCAACAATGTGTTTTGCTTCAATTTGACTCATTTGACAAAGGTGCGTATTCCTGGAGTGAATATGCAGTTCTACTGAAGAGTGAGCAACTAAGCGAAATAAAGCCATGGAACGCTTACTTGCCTTCTATCTATGCATTCTGACACTCCAACAATGTGTTTTGCTTCAATCTGACTCATTTGACAAATGTGCTTATTCCTGGAGTGAATATGCAGTTCTACTCAAGAGTAAGCAACTAAGCGAAATAAAGCCATGGAACGCTTATTCGCCTTCTATCTATGCATTCTGACACTCCAACAATGTGTTTTGCTTCAATTTGACTCATTTGACAAAGGTGCGTATTCCTGGAGTGAATATGCAGTTCTACTCAAGAGTAAGCAACTAAGCGAAATAAAGCCATGGAACGCTTATTCGCCTTCTATCTATGCATTCCGACACTCCAACAATGTGTTTTGCTTCAATTTGACTCATTTGACAAATGTGCTTATTCCTGGAGTGAATATGCAGTTCTACTCAAGAGTAAGCAACTAAGCGAAATAAAGCCATGGAACGCTTATTTGCCTTCTATCTATGCATTCTGACACTCCAACAATGTGTTTTGCTTCAATTTGACTCATTTGACAAAGGTGCGTATTCCTGGAGTGAATATGCAGTTCTACTCAAGAGTAAGCAACTAAGCGAAATAAAGCCATGGAACGCTTATTTGCCTTCTAACTATGCATTCTGACACTCCAACAATGTTTTCTGCTTCAATTTGGCTCATTTTAAAAAGATGCTTATTCCTGGAGTGAATATGCAGTTCTACTCAAGAGTAAGCAACTAAGCGAAATAAAGCCATGGAACGCTTATTTGCCTTCTATCTATGCATTCTGACACTCCAACAATGTGTTTTGCTTCAATTTGACTCATTTGACAAATGTGCTTATTCCTGGAGTGAATATGCAGTTCTACTCAAGAGTAAGCAACTAAGCGAAATAAAGCCATGGAACGCTTATTTGCCTTCTATCTATGCATTCTGACACTCCAACAATGTGTTTTGCTTCAATTTGACTCATTTGACAAAGGTGCGTATTCCTGGAGTGAATATGCAGTTCTACTCAAGAGTAAGCAACTAAGCGAAATAAAGACATGGAACGCTTATTTGCCTTCTATCTATGCATTCTGACACTCCAACAATGTGTTTTGCTTCAATTTGACTCATTTGACAAAGGTACTTATTCCTGGAGTGAATATGCAGTTCTACTCAAGAGTAAGCAACTAAGCGAAATAAAGCCATGGAACGCTTATTTGCCTTCTATCTATGCATTCTGACACTCCAACAATGTGTTTTGCTTCAATTTGACTCATTTGACAAATGTGCTTATTCCTGGAGTGAATATGCAGTTCTACTCAAGAGTAAGCAACTAAGCGAAATAAAGCCATGGAACGCTTATTTGCTTTCTATCTATGCATTCTGACACTCCAACAATGTGTTTTGCTTCAATCTGACTCATTTGACAAATGTGCTTATTCCTGGAGTGAATATGCAGTTCTACTCAAGAGTAAGCAACTAAGCGAAATAAAGCCATGGAACGCTTATTTGCCTTCTATCTATGCATTCTGACACTCCAACAATGTGTTTTGCTTCAATTTGACTCATTTGACAAATGTGCTTATTCCTGGAGTGAATATGCAGTTCTACTCAAGAGTAAGCAACTAAGCGAAATAAAGCCATGGAACGCTTATTTGCCTTCTATCTATGCATTCTGACACTCCAACAATGTGTTTTGCTTCAATTTGACTCATTTGACAAAGGTGCGTATTCCTGGAGTGAATATGCAGTTCTACTCAAGAGTAAGCAACAGCGAAATAAAGCCATGGAACGCTTATTTGCCTTCTATCTATGCATTCTGACACTCCAACAATGTTTTCTGCTTCAATTTGGCTCATTTTAAAAAGATGCTTATTTCTGGAGTGAATATGCAGTTCTACTCAAGAGTAAGCAACTAAGCGAAATAAAGCCATGGAACGCTTATTTGCCTTCTAACTATGCATTCTGACACTCCAACAATGTGTTTTGCTTCAATTTGACTCATTTGACAAATGTGCTTATTCCTGGAGTGAATATGCAGTTCTACTCAAGAGTAAGCAACTAAGCGAAATAAAGCCATGGAACGCTTATTTGCCTTCTATCTATGCATTCTGACACTCCAACAATGTGTTCTGCTTCAATTTGACTCATTTGACAAAGGTGCGTATTCCTGGAGTGAATATGCAGTTCTACTCAAGAGTAAGCAACAGCGAAATAAAGCCATGGAACGCTTATTTGCCTTCTATCTATGCATTCTGACACTCCAACAATGTTTTCTGCTTCAATTTGGCTCATTTTAAAAAGATGCTTATTTCTGGAGTGAATATGCAGTTCTACTCAAGAGTAAGCAACTAAGCGAAATAAAGCCATGGAACGCTTATTTGCCTTCTAACTATGCATTCTGACACTCCAACAATGTGTTTTGCTTCAATTTGACTCATTTGACAAATGTGCTTATTCCTGGAGTGAATATGCAGTTCTACTCAAGAGTAAGCAACTAAGCGAAATAAAGCCATGGAACGCTTATTTGCCTTCTATCTATGCATTCTGACACTCCAACAATGTGTTTTGCTTCAATTTGACTCATTTGACAAAGGTACTTATTCCTGGAGTGAATATGCAGTTCTACTCAAGAGTAAGCAACTAAGCGAAATAAAGCCATGGAACGCTTATTTGCCTTCTATCTATGCATTCTGACACTCCAACAATGTGTTTTGCTTCAATCTGACTCATTTGACAAAGGTGCGTATTCCTGGAGTGAATATGCAGTTCTACTCAAGAGTAAGCAACTAAGCGAAATAAAGCCATGGAACGCTTATTTGCCTTCTATCTATGCATTCTGACACTCCAACAATGTGTTTTGCTTCAATTTGACTCATTTGACAAATGTGCTTATTCCTGGAGTGAATATGCAGTTCTACTCAAGAGTAAGCAACTAAGCGAAATAAAGCCATGGAACGCTTATTTGCCCTCTATCTATGCATTCTGACACTCCAACAATGTGTTTTGCTTCAATTTGACTCATTTGACAAATGTGCTTATTCCTGGAGTGAATATGCAGTTCTACTCAAGAGTAAGCAACTAAGCGAAATAAAGCCATGGAAGGCTTATTTGCCTTCTATCTATGCATTCTGACACTCCAACAATGTGTTTTGCTTCAATTTGACTCATTTGACAAATGTGCTTATTCCTGGAGTGAATATGCAGTTCTACTCAAGAGTAAGCAACTAAGCGAAATAAAGCCATGGAACGCTTATTTGCTTTCTATCTATGCATTCTGACACTCCAACAATGTGTTTTGCTTCAATCTGACTCATTTGACAAATGTGCTTATTCCTGGAGTGAATATGCAGTTCTACTCAAGAGTAAGCAACTAAGCGAAATAAAGCCATGGAACGCTTATTTGCCTTCTATCTATGCATTCTGACACTCCAACAATGTGTTTTGCTTCAATTTGACTCATTTGACAAATGTGCTTATTCCTGGAGTGAATATGCAGTTCTACTCAAGAGTAAGCAACTAAGCGAAATAAAGCCATGGAACGCTTATTTGCCCTCTATCTATGCATTCTGACACTCCAACAATGTGTTTTGCTTCAATTTGACTCATTTGACAAATGTGCTTATTCCTGGAGTGAATATGCAATTCTACTCAAGAGTAAGCAACTAAGCGAAATAAAGCCATGGAACGCTTATTTGCTTTCTATCTATGCATTCTGACACTCCAACAATGTGTTTTGCTTCAATCTGACTCATTTGACAAATGTGCTTATTCCTGGAGTGAATATGCAGTTCTACTCAAGAGTAAGCAACTAAGCGAAATAAAGCCATGGAACGCTTATTTGCCTTCTATCTATGCATTCTGACACTCCAACAATGTGTTTTGCTTCAATTTGACTCATTTGACAAATGTGCGTATTCCTGGAGTGAATATGCAGTTCTACTCAAGAGTAAGCAACTAAGCGAAATAAAGCCATGGAACGCTTATTTGCCTTCTATCTATGCATTCTGACACTCCAACAATGTTTTCTGCTTCAATTTGGCTCATTTTAAAAAGATGCTTATTTCTGGAGTGAATATGCAGTTCTACTCAAGAGTAAGCAACTAAGCGAAATAAAGCCATGGAACGCTTATTTGCCTTCTAACTATGCATTCTGACACTCCAACAATGTGTTTTGCTTCAATTTGACTCATTTGACAAATGTGCTTATTCCTGGAGTGAATATGCAGTTCTACTCAAGAGTAAGCAACTAAGCGAAATAAAGCCATGGAACGCTTATTTGCCTTCTATCTATGCATTCTGACACTCCAACAATGTGTTTTGCTTCAATTTGACTCATTTGACAAATGTGCTTATTCCTGGAGTGAATATGCAGTTCTACTCAAGAGTAAGCAACTAAGCGAAATAAAGCCATGGAACGCTTATTTGCCTTCTATCTATGCATTCTGACACTCCAACAATGTGTTTTGCTTCAATTTGACTCATTTGACAAAGGTGCGTATTCCTGGAGTGAATATGCAGTTCTACTCAAGAGTAAGCAACTAAGCGAAATAAAGCCATGGAACGCTTATTTGCCTTCTATCTATGCATTCTGACACTCCAACAATGTGTTTTGCTTCAATTTGACTCATTTGACAAATGTGCTTATTCCTGGAGTGAATATGCAGTTCTACTCAAGAGTAAGCAACTAAGCGAAATAAAGCCATGGAACGCTTATTTGCCCTCTATCTATGCATTCTGACACTCCAACAATGTGTTTTGCTTCAATTTGACTCATTTGACAAATGTGCTTATTCCTGGAGTGAATATGCAGTTCTACTCAAGAGTAAGCAACTAAGCGAAATAAAGCCATGGAACGCTTATTTGCTTTCTATCTATGCATTCTGACACTCCAACAATGTGTTTTCAATCTGACTCATTTGACAAATGTGCTTATTCCTGGAGTGAATATGCAGTTCTACTCAAGAGTAAGCAACTAAGCGATATAAAGCCATGGAACGCTTATTTGCCTTCTATCTATGCATTCTGACACTCCAACAATGTGTTTTGCTTCAATTTGACTCATTTGACAAATGTGCTTATTCCTGGAGTTAATATGCAGTTCTACTCAAGAGTAAGCAACTAAGCGAAATAAAGCCATGGAACGCTTATTTGCCTTCTATCTATGCATTCTGACACTCCAACAATGTGTTTTGCTTCAATTTGACTCATTTGACAAATGTGCGTATTCCTGGAGTGAATATGCAGTTCTACTCAAGAGTAAGCAACTAAGCGAAATAAAGCCATGGAACGCTTATTTGCCTTCTATCTATGCATTCTGACACTCCAACAATGTTTTCTGCTTCAATTTGGCTCATTTTAAAAAGATGCTTATTTCTGGAGTGAATATGCAGTTCTACTCAAGAGTAAGCAACTAAGCGAAATAAAGCCATGGAACGCTTATTTGCCTTCTAACTATGCATTCTGACACTCCAACAATGTGTTTTGCTTCAATTTGACTCATTTGACAAATGTGCTTATTCCTGGAGTGAATATGCAGTTCTACTCAAGAGTAAGCAACTAAGCGAAATAAAGCCATGGAACGCTTATTTGCCTTCTATCTATGCATTCTGACACTCCAACAATGTGTTTTGCTTCAATTTGACTCATTTGACAAATGTGCTTATTCCTGGAGTGAATATGCAGTTCTACTCAAGAGTAAGCAACTAAGCGAAATAAAGCCATGGAACGCTTATTTGCCTTCTATCTATGCATTCTGACACTCCAACAATGTGTTTTGCTTCAATTTGACTCATTTGACAAAGGTGCGTATTCCTGGAGTGAATATGCAGTTCTACTCAAGAGTAAGCAACTAAGCGAAATAAAGCCATGGAACGCTTATTTGCCTTCTATCTATGCATTCTGACACTCCAACAATGTGTTTTGCTTCAATTTGACTCATTTGACAAATGTGCTTATTCCTGGAGTGAATATGCAGTTCTACTCAAGAGTAAGCAACTAAGCGAAATAAAGCCATGGAACGCTTATTTGCCCTCTATCTATGCATTCTGACACTCCAACAATGTGTTTTGCTTCAATTTGACTCATTTGACAAATGTGCTTATTCCTGGAGTGAATATGCAGTTCTACTCAAGAGTAAGCAACTAAGCGAAATAAAGCCATGGAACGCTTATTTGCTTTCTATCTATGCATTCTGACACTCCAACAATGTGTTTTCAATCTGACTCATTTGACAAATGTGCTTATTCCTGGAGTGAATATGCAGTTCTACTCAAGAGTAAGCAACTAAGCGAAATAAAGCCATGGAACGCTTATTTGCCTTCTATCTATGCATTCTGACACTCCAACAATGTGTTTTGCTTCAATTTGACTCATTTGACAAATGTGCTTATTCCTGGAGTTAATATGCAGTTCTACTCAAGAGTAAGCAACTAAGCGAAATAAAGCCATGGAACGCTTATTTGCCTTCTATCTATGCATTCTGACACTCCAACAATGTGTTTTGCTTCAATTTGACTCATTTGACAAATGTGCTTATTCCTGGAGTGAATATGCAGTTCTACTCAAGAGTAAGCAACTAAGCGAAATAAAGCCATGGAATGCTTATTTGCCTTCTATCTATGCATTCTGACACTCCAACAATGTGTTTTGCTTCAATTTGACTCATTTGACAAAGGTGCGTATTCCTGGAGTGAATATGCAGTTCTACTCAAGAGTAAGCAACAGCGAAATAAAGCCATGGAACGCTTATTTGCCTTCTATCTATGCATTCTGACACTCCAACAATGTTTTCTGCTTCAATTTGGCTCATTTTAAAAAGATGCTTATTTCTGGAGTGAATATGCAGTTCTACTCAAGAGTAAGCAACTAAGCGAAATAAAGCCATGGAACGCTTATTTGCCTTCTAACTATGCATTCTGACACTCCAACAATGTGTTTTGCTTCAATTTGACTCATTTGACAAATGTGCTTATTCCTGGAGTGAATATGCAGTTCTACTCAAGAGTAAGCAACTAAGCGAAATAAAGCCATGGAACGCTTATTTGCCTTCTATCTATGCATTCTGACACTCCAACAATGTGTTCTGCTTCAATTTGACTCATTTGACAAATGTGCTTATTCCTGGAGTGAATATGCACTTCTACTCAAGAGTAAGCAACTAAGCGAAATAAAGCCATGGAACGCTTATTTGCCTTCTATCTATGCATTCTGACACTCCAACAATGTGTTTTGCTTCAATCTGACTCATTTGACAAATGTGCTTATTCCTGGAGTGAATATGCACTTCTACTCAAGAGTAAGCAACTAAGCGAAATAAAGCCATGGAACGCTTATTTGCCTTCTATCTATGCATTCTGACACTCCAACAATGTGTTTTGCTTCAATTTGACTCATTTGACAAATGTGCTTATTCCTGGAGTGAATATGCAGTTCTACTCAAGAGTAAGCAACTAAGCGAAATAAAGCCATGGAACGCTTATTTGCCTTCTATCTATGCATTCTGACACTCCAACAATGTGTTTTGATTCAATTTGACTCATTTGACAAAGGTGCGTATTCCTGGAGTGAATATGCAGTTCTACTCAAGAGTAAGCAACTAAGCGAAATAAAGCCATGGAACGCTTATTTGCCTTCTATCTATGCATTCTGACACTCCAACAATGTGTTTTGCTTCAATTTGACTCATTTGACAAATGTGCTTATTCCTGGAGTGAATATGCAGTTCTACTCAAGAGTAAGCAACTAAGCGAAATAAAGCCATGGAACCCTTATTTGCCCTCTATCTATGCATTCTGACACTCCAACAATGTGTTTTGCTTCAATTTGACTCATTTGACAAATGTGCTTATCTCTGGAGTGAATATGCAGTTCTACTCAAGAGTAAGCAACTAAGCGAAATAAAGCCATGGAACGCTTATTTGCTTTCTATCTATGCATTCTGACACTCCAACAATGTGTTTTGCTTCATTCTGACTCATTTGACAAATGTGCTTATTCCTGGAGTGAATATGCAGTTCTACTCAAGAGTAAGCAACTAAGCGAAATAAAGCCATGGAACGCTTATTTGCCTTCTATCTATGCATTCTGACACTCCAACAATGTGTTTTGCTTCAATTTGACTCATTTGACAAATGTGCTTATTCCTGGAGTGAATATGCAGTTCTACTCAAGAGTAAGCAACTAAGCGAAATAAAGCCATGGAACGCTTATTTGCTTTCTATCTATGCATTCTGACACTCCAACAATGTGTTTTGCTTCAATCTGACTCATTTGACAAATGTGCTTATTCCTGGAGTGAATATGCAGTTCTACTCAAGAGTAAGCAACTAAGCGAAATAAAGCCATGGAACGCTTATTTGCCTTCTATCTATGCATTCTGACACTCCAACAATGTGTTTTGCTTCAATTTGACTCATTTGACAAATGTGCTTATTCCTGGAGTGAATATGCAGTTCTACTCAAGAGTAAGCAACTAAGCGAAATAAAGCCATGGAACGCTTATTTGCCCTCTATCTATGCATTCTGACACTCCAACAATGTGTTTTGCTTCAATTTGACTCATTTGACAAATGTGCTTATTCCTGGAGTGAATATGCAATTCTACTCAAGAGTAAGCAACTAAGCGAAATAAAGCCATGGAACGCTTATTTGCTTTCTATCTATGCATTCTGACACTCCAACAATGTGTTTTGCTTCAATCTGACTCATTTGACAAATGTGCTTATTCCTGGAGTGAATATGCAGTTCTACTCAAGAGTAAGCAACTAAGCGAAATAAAGCCATGGAACGCTTATTTGCCTTCTATCTATGCATTCTGACACTCCAACAATGTGTTTTGCTTCAATTTGACTCATTTGACAAATGTGCTTATTCCTGGAGTGAATATGCAGTTCTACTCAAGAGTAAGCAACTAAGCGAAATAAAGCCATGGAACGCTTATTTGCCTTCTATCTATGCATTCTGACACTCCAACAATGTGTTTTGCTTCAATTTGACTCATTTGACAAAGGTGCGTATTCCTGGAGTGAATATGCAGTTCTACTCAAGAGTAAGCAACTAAGCGAAATAAAGCCATGGAACGCTTATTTGCCTTCTATCTATGCATTCTGACACTCCAACAATGTTTTCTGCTTCAATTTGGCTCATTTTAAAAAGATGCTTATTTCTGGAGTGAATATGCAGTTCTACTCAAGAGTAAGCAACTAAGCGAAATAAAGCCATGGAACGCTTATTTGCCTTCTAACTATGCATTCTGACACTCCAACAATGTGTTTTGCTTCAATTTGACTCATTTGACAAATGTGCTTATTCCTGGAGTGAATATGCAGTTCTACTCAAGAGTAAGCAACTAAGCGAAATAAAGCCATGGAACGCTTATTTGCCTTCTATCTATGCATTCTGACACTCCAACAATGTGTTTTGCTTCAATTTGACTCATTTGACAAATGTGCTTATTCCTGGAGTGAATATGCAGTTCTACTCAAGAGTAAGCAACTAAGCGAAATAAAGCCATGGAACGCTTATTTGCCTTCTATCTATGCATTCTGACACTCCAACAATGTGTTTTGCTTCAATTTGACTCATTTGACAAAGGTGCGTATTCCTGGAGTGAATATGCAGTTCTACTCAAGAGTAAGCAACTAAGCGAAATAAAGCCATGGAACGCTTATTTGCCTTCTATCTATGCATTCTGACACTCCAACAATGTGTTTTGCTTCAATTTGACTCATTTGACAAATGTGCTTATTCCTGGAGTGAATATGCAGTTCTACTCAAGAGTAAGCAACTAAGCGAAATAAAGCCATGGAACGCTTATTTGCCCTCTATCTATGCATTCTGACACTCCAACAATGTGTTTTGCTTCAATTTGACTCATTTGACAAATGTGCTTATTCCTGGAGTGAATATGCAGTTCTACTCAAGAGTAAGCAACTAAGCGAAATAAAGCCATGGAACGCTTATTTGCCTTCTATCTATGCATTCTGACACTCCAACAATGTGTTTTGCTTCAATTTGACTCATTTGACAAAGGTGCGTATTCCTGGAGTGAATATGCAGTTCTACTCAAGAGTAAGCAACTAAGCGAAATAAAGCCATGGAACGCTTATTTGCCTTCTATCTATGCATTCTGACACTCCAACAATGTGTTTTGCTTCAATTTGACTCATTTGACAAAGGTACTTATTCCTGGAGTGAATATGCAGTTCTACTCAAGAGTAAGCAATTAAGCGAAATAAAGCCATGGAACGCTTATTTGCCTTCTATCTATGCATTCTGACACTCCAACAATGTGTTTTGCTTCAATTTGACTCATTTGACAAATGTGCTTATTCCTGCAGTGAATATGCAGTTCTACTCAAGAGTAAGCAACTAAGCGAAATAAAGCCATGGAACGCTTATTTGCCTTCTATCTATGCATTCTGACACTCCAACAATGTGTTTTGCGTCAATTTGACTCATTTGACAAATGTGCTTATTCCTGGAGTGAATATGCAGTTCTACTCAAGAGTAAGCAACTAAGCGAAATAAAGCGATGGAACGCTTATTTGCCTTCTATCTATGCATTCTGACACTCCAACAATGTGTTTTGCGTCAATTTGACTCATTTGACAAATGTGCTTATTCCTGGAGTGAATATGCAGTTCTACTCAAGAGTAAGCAACTAAGCGAAATAAAGCGATGGAACGCTTATTTGCCTTCTATCTATGCATTCTGACACTCCAACAATGTGTTTTGCTTCAATTTGACTCATTTGACAAAGGTGCTTATTCCTGGAGTGAATATGCAGTTCTACTCAAGAGTAAGCAACTAAGCGAAATAAAGCCATGGAACGCTTATTTGCCTTCTATCTATGCATTCTGACACTCCAACAATGTGTTTTGCTTCAATTTGACTCATTTGACAAATGTGCTTATTCCTGGAGTGAATATGCAGTTCTACTCAAGAGTAAGCAACTAAGCGAAATAAAGCCATGGAACGCTTATTTGCCTTCTATCTATGCATTCTGACACTCCAACAATGTGTTTTGCTTCAATTTGACTCATTTGACAAAGGTGCGTATTCCTGGAGTGAATATGCAGTTCTACTCAAGAGTGAGCAACTAAGCGAAATAAAGCCATGGAACGCTTATTTGCCTTCTATCTATGCATTCTGACACTCCAACAATGTGTTTTGCTTCAATCTGACTCATTTGACAAATGTGCTTATTCCTGGAGTGAATATGCAGTTCTACTCAAGAGTAAGCAACTAAGCGAAATAAAGCCATGGAACGCTTATTCGCCTTCTATCTATGCATTCTGACACTCCAACAATGTGTTTTGCTTCAATTTGACTCATTTGACAAATGTGCTTATTCCTGGAGTGAATATGCAGTTCTACTCAAAAGTAAGCAACTAAGCGAAATAAAGCCATGGAACGCTTATTTGCCTTCTATCTATGCATTCTGACACTGCAACAATGTGTTTTGCTTCAATTTGACTCATTTGACAAATGTGCTTATTCCTGGAGTGAATATGCAGTTCTACTCAAGAGTAAGCAACTAAGCGAAATAAAGCCATGGAACGCTTATTTACCTTCTATCTATGCATTCTGACACTCCAACAATGTGTTTTGCTTCAATTTGACTCATTTGACAAATGTGCTTATTCCTGGAGTGAATATGCAGTTCTACTCAAGAGTAAGCAACTAAGCGAAATAAAGCCATGGAACGCTTATTTGCCCTCTATCTATGCATTCTGACACTCCAACAATGTGTTTTGCTTCAATTTGACTCATTTGACAAATGTGCTTATTCCTGGAGTGAATATGCAGTTCTACTCAAGAGTAAGCAACTAAGCGAAATAAAGCCATGGAACGCTTATTTGCTTTCTATCTATGCATTCTGACACTCCAACAATGTGTTTTGCTTCAATTTGACTCATTTGACAAATGTGCTTATTCCTGGAGTGAATATGCACTTCTACTCAAGAGTAAGCAACTAAGCGAAATAAAGCCATGGAACGCTTATTTGCCTTCTATCTATGCATTCTGACACTCCAACAATGTGTTTTGCTTCAATTTGACTCATTTGACAAATGTGCTTATTCCTGGAGTGAATATGCAGTTCTACTCAAGAGTAAGCAACTAAGCGAAATAAAGCCATGGAACGCTTATTTGCCCTCTATCTATGCATTCTGACACTCCAACAATGTGTTTTGCTTCAATTTGACTCATTTGACAAATGTGCTTATTCCTGGAGTGAATATGCAGTTCTACTCAAGAGTAAGCAACTAAGCGAAATAAAGCCATGGAACGCTTATTTGCTTTCTATCTATGCATTCTGACACTCCAACAATGTGTTTTGCTTCAATCTGACTCATTTGACAAATGTGCTTATTCCTGGAGTGAATATGCAGTTCTACTCAAGAGTAAGCAACTAAGCGAAATAAAGCCATGGAACGCTTATTTGCCTTCTATCTATGCATTCTGACACTCCAACAATGTGTTTTGCTTCAATTTGACTCATTTGACAAATGTGCTTATTCCTGGAGTGAATATGCAGTTCTACTCAAGAGTAAGCAACTAAGCGAAATAAAGCCATGGAACGCTTATTTGCCTTCTATCTATGCATTCTGACACTCCAACAATGTGTTTTGCTTCAATTTGACTCATTTGACAAATGTGCTTATTCCTGGAGTGAATATGCAGTTCTACTCAAGAGTAAGCAACTAAGCGAAATAAAGCCATGGAACGCTTATTTGCTTTCTATCTATGCATTCTGACACTCCAACAATGTGTTTTGCTTCAATCTGACTCATTTGACAAATGTGCTTATTCCTGGAGTGAATATGCAGTTCTACTCAAGAGTAAGCAACTAAGCGAAATAAAGCCATGGAACGCTTATTTGCCTTCTATCTATGCATTCTGACACTCCAACAATGTGTTTTGCTTCAATTTGACTCATTTGACAAATGTGCTTATTCCTGGAGTGAATATGCAGTTCTACTCAAGAGTAAGCAACTAAGCGAAATAAAGCCATGGAACGCTTATTTGCCTTCTATCTATGCATTCTGACACTCCAACAATGTGTTTTGCTTCAATTTGACTCATTTGACAAAGGTGCGTATTCCTGGAGTGAATATGCAGTTCTACTCAAGAGTAAGCAACTAAGCGAAATAAAGCCATGGAACGCTTATTTGCCTTCTATCTATGCATTCTGACACTCCAACAATGTTTTCTGCTTCAATTTGGCTCATTTTAAAAAGATGCTTATTTCTGGAGTGAATATGCAGTTCTACTCAAGAGTAAGCAACTAAGCGAAATAAAGCCATGGAACGCTTATTTGCCTTCTAATTATGCATTCTGACACTCCAACAATGTGTTCTGCTTCAATTTGACTCATTTGACAAATGTGCTTATTCCTGGAGTGAATATGCAGTTCTACTCAAGAGTAAGCAACTAAGCGAAATAAAGCCATGGAACGCTTATTTGCTTTCTATCTATGCATTCTGACACTCCAACAATGTGTTTTGCTTCAATCTGACTCATTTGACAAATGTGCTTATTCCTGGAGTGAATATGCAGTTCTACTCAAGAGTAAGCAACTAAGCGAAATAAAGCCATGGAACGCTTATTTGCCTTCTATCTATGCATTCTGACACTCCAACAATGTGTTTTGCTTCAATTTGACTCATTTGACAAAGGTGCGTATTCCTGGAGTGAATATGCAGTTCTACTCAAGAGTAAGCAACTAAGCGAAATAAAGCCATGGAACGCTTATTTGCCTTCTATCTATGCATTCTGACACTCCAACAATGTTTTCTGCTTCAATTTGGCTCATTTTAAAAAGATGCTTATTTCTGGAGTGAATATGCAGTTCTACTCAAGAGTAAGCAACTAAGCGAAATAAAGCCATGGAACGCTTATTTACCTTCTAACTATGCATTCTGACACTCCAACAATGTGTTTTGCTTCAATTTGACTCATTTGACAAATGTGCTTATTCCTGGAGTGAATATGCAGTTCTACTCAAGAGTAAGCAACTAAGCGAAATAAAGCCATGGAACGCTTATTTGCCTTCTATCTATGCATTCTGACACTCCAACAATGTGTTTTGCTTCAATTTGACTCATTTGACAAATGTGCTTATTCCTGGAGTGAATATGCAGTTCTACTCAAGAGTAAGCAACTAAGCGAAATAAAGCCATGGAACGCTTATTTGCCTTCTATCTATGCATTCTGACACTCCAACAATGTGTTTTGCTTCAATCTGACTCATTTGACAAATGTGCTTATTCCTGGAGTGAATATGCACTTCTACTCAAGAGTAAGCAACTAAGCGAAATAAAGCCATGGAACGCTTATTTGCCTTCTATCTATGCATTCTGACACTCCAACAATGTGTTTTGCTTCAATTTGACTCATTTGACAAATGTGCTTATTCCTGGAGTGAATATGCAGTTCTACTCAAGAGTAAGCAACTAAGCGAAATAAAGCCATGGAACGCTTATTTGCCTTCTATCTATGCATTCTGACACTCCAACAATGTGTTTTGCTTCAATTTGACTCATTTGACAAAGGTGCGTATTCCTGGAGTGAATATGCAGTTCTACTCAAGAGTAAGCAACTAAGCGAAATAAAGCCATGGAACGCTTATTTGCCTTCTAACTATGCATTCTGACACTCCAACAATGTGTTTTGCTTCAATTTGACTCATTTGACAAATGTGCTTATTCCTGGAGTGAATATGCAGTTCTACTCAAAAGTAAGCAACTAAGCGAAATAAAGCCATGGAACGCTTATTTGCCTTCTATCTATGCATTCTGACACTCCAACAATGTGTTTTGCTTCAATTTGACTCATTTGACAAATGTGCTTATTCCTGGAGTGAATATGCAGTTCTACTCAAGAGTAAGCAACTAAGCGAAATAAAGCCATGGAACGCTTATTTGCCTTCTATCTATGCATTCTGACACTCCAACAATGTGTTTTGCTTCAATTTGACTCATTTGACAAATGTGCTTATTCCTGGAGTGAATATGCAGTTCTACTCAAGAGTAAGCAACTAAGCGAAATAAAGCCATGGAACGCTTATTTGCCCTCTATCTATGCATTCTGACACTCCAACAATGTGTTTTGCTTCAATTTGACTCATTTGACAAATGTGCTTATTCCTGGAGTGAATATGCAGTTCTACTCAAGAGTAAGCAACTAAGCGAAATAAAGCCATGGAACGCTTATTTGCTTTCTATCTATGCATTCTGACACTCCAACAATGTGTTTTGCTTCAATCTGACTCATTTGACAAATGTGCTTATTCCTGGAGTGAATATGCAGTTCTACTCAAGAGTAAGCAACTAAGCGAAATAAAGCCATGGAACGCTTATTTGCCTTCTATCTATGCATTCTGACACTCCAACAATGTGTTTTGCTTCAATTTGACTCATTTGACAAATGTGCTTATTCCTGGAGTGAATATGCAGTTCTACTCAAGAGTAAGCAACTAAGCGGAATAAAGCCATGGAACGCTTATTTGCTTTCTATCTATGCATTCTGACACTCCAACAATGTGTTTTGCTTCAATTTGACTCATTTGACAAATGTGCTTATTCCTGGAGTGAATATGCAGTTCTACTCAAGAGTAAGCAACTAAGCGAAATAAAGCCATGGAACGCTTATTTGCCCTCTATCTATGCATTCTGACACTCCAACAATGTGTTTTGCTTCAATTTGACTCATTTGACAAATGTGCTTATTCCTGGAGTGAATATGCAGTTCTACTCAAGAGTAAGCAACTAAGCGAAATAAAGCCATGGAACGCTTATTTGCTTTCTATCTATGCATTCTGACACTCCAACAATGTGTTTTGCTTCAATCTGACTCATTTGACAAATGTGCTTATTCCTGGAGTGAATATGCAGTTCTACTCAAGAGTAAGCAACTAAGCGAAATAAAGCCATGGAACGCTTATTTGCCTTCTATCTATGCATTCTGACACTCCAACAATGTGTTTTGCTTCAATTTGACTCATTTGACAAATGTGCTTATTCCTGGAGTGAATATGCAGTTCTACTCAAGAGTAAGCAACTAAGCGAAATAAAGCCATGGAACGCTTATTTGCCTTCTATCTATGCATTCTGACACTCCAACAATGTGTTTTGCTTCAATTTGACTCATTTGACAAAGGTGCGTATTCCTGGAGTGAATATGCAGTTCTACTCAAGAGTAAGCAACTAAGCGAAATAAAGCCATGGAACGCTTATTTGCCTTCTATCTATGCATTCTGACACTCCAACAATGTTTTCTGCTTCAATTTGGCTCATTTTAAAAAGATGCTTATTTCTGGAGTGAATATGCAGTTCTACTCAAGAGTAAGCAACTAAGCGAAATAAAGCCATGGAACGCTTATTTACCTTCTAACTATGCATTCTGACACTCCAACAATGTGTTTTGCTTCAATTTGACTCATTTGACAAATGTGCTTATTCCTGGAGTGAATATGCAGTTCTACTCAAGAGTAAGCAACTAAGCGAAATAAAGCCATGGAACGCTTATTTGCCTTCTATCTATGCATTCTGACACTCCAACAATGTGTTTTGCTTCAATTTGACTCATTTGACAAATGTGCTTATTCCTGGAGTGAATATGCAGTTCTACTCAAGAGTAAGCAACTAAGCGAAATAAAGCCATGGAACGCTTATTTGCCTTCTATCTATGCATTCTGACACTCCAACAATGTGTTTTGCTTCAATTTGACTCATTTGACAAAGGTGCGTATTCCTGGAGTGAATATGCAGTTCTACTCAAGAGTAAGCAACTAAGCGAAATAAAGCCATGGAACGCTTATTTGCCTTCTATCTATGCATTCTGACACTCCAACAATGTGTTTTGCTTCAATTTGACTCATTTGACAAATGTGCTTATTCCTGGAGTGAATATGCAGTTCTACTCAAGAGTAAGCAACTAAGCGAAATAAAGCCATGGAACGCTTATTTGCCCTCTATCTATGCATTCTGACACTCCAACAATGTGTTTTGCTTCAATCTGACTCATTTGACAAATGTGCTTATTCCTGGAGTGAATATGCAGTTCTACTCAAGAGTAAGCAACTAAGCGAAATAAAGCCATGGAACGCTTATTTGCCTTCTATCTATGCATTCTGACACTCCAACAATGTTTTCTGCTTCAATTTGGCTCATTTGACAAAGGTGCGTATTCCTGGAGTGAATATGCAGTTCTACTCAAGAGTAAGCAACTAAGCGAAATAAAGCCATGGAACGCTTATTTGCCTTCTATCTATGCATGCTGACACTCCAACAATGTGTTTTGCTTCAATTTGACTCATTTGACAAAGGTGCGTATTCCTGGAGTGAATATGCAGTTCTACTCAAGAGTAAGCAACTAAGCGAAATAAAGCCATGGAACGCTTATTTGCCTTCTATCTATGCATTCTGACACTCCAACAATGTGTTTTGCTTCAATTTGACTCATTTGACAAATGTGCTTATTCCTGGAGTGAATATGCAGTTCTACTCAAGAGTAAGCAACTAAGCGAAATAAAGCCATGGAACGCTTATTTGCCTTCTATCTATGCATTCTGACACTCCAACAATGTGTTTTGCTTCAATTTGACTCATTTGACAAAGGTGCGTATTCCTGGAGTGAATATGCAGTTCTACTCAAGAGTAAGCAACTAAGCGAAATAAAGCCATGGAACGCTTATTTGCCTTCTATCTATGCATTCTGACACTCCAACAATGTTTTCTGCTTCAATTTGGCTCATTTGACAAAGGTGCGTATTCCTGGAGTGAATATGCAGTTCTACTCAAGAGTAAGCAACTAAGCGAAATAAAGCCATGGAACGCTTATTTGCCTTCTATCTATGCATTCTGACACTCCAACAATGTGTTTTGCTTCAATTTGACTCATTTGACAAATGTGCTTATTCCTGGAGTGAATATGCAGTTCTACTCAAGAGTAAGCAACTAAGCGAAATAAAGCCATGGAACGCTTATTTGCCTTCTATCTATGCATTCTGACACTCCAACAATGTGTTTTGCTTCAATTTGACTCATTTGACAAAGGTGCGTATTCCTGGAGTGAATATGCAGTTCTACTCAAGAGTAAGCAACTAAGCGAAATAAAGCCATGGAACGCTTATTTGCCTTCTATCTATGCATTCTGACACTCCAACAATGTGTTTTGCTTCAATTTGACTCATTTGACAAAGGTGCGTATTCCTGGAGTGAATATGCAGTTCTACTCAAGAGTAAGCAACTAAGCGAAATAAAGCCATGGAACGCTTATTTGCCTTCTATCTATGCATTCTGACACTCCAACAATGTTTTCTGCTTCAATTTGGCTCATTTGACAAAGGTGCGTATTCCTGGAGTGAATATGCAGTTCTACTCAAGAGTAAGCAACTAAGCGAAATAAAGCCATGGAACGCTTATTTGCCTTCTATCTATGCATGCTGACACTCCAACAATGTGTTTTGCTTCAATTTGACTCATTTGACAAAGGTGCGTATTCCTGGAGTGAATATGCAGTTCTACTCAAGAGTAAGCAACTAAGCGAAATAAAGCCATGGAACGCTTATTTGCCTTCTATCTATGCATTCTGACACTCCAACAATGTGTTTTGCTTCAATTTGACTCATTTGACAAATGTGCTTATTCCTGGAGTGAATATGCAGTTCTACTCAAGAGTAAGCAACTAAGCGAAATAAAGCCATGGAACGCTTATTTGTCTTCTATCTATGCATTCTGACACTCCAACAATGTGTTTTGCTTCAATTTGACTCATTTGACAAAGGTGCGTATTCCTGGAGTGAATATGCAGTTCTACTCAAGAGTAAGCAACTAAGCGAAATAAAGCCATGGAACGCTTATTTGCCTTCTATCTATGCATTCTGACACTCCAACAATGTTTTCTGCTTCAATTTGGCTCATTTGACAAAGGTGCGTATTCCTGGAGTGAATATGCAGTTCTACTCAAGAGTAAGCAACTAAGCGAAATAAAGCCATGGAACGCTTATTTGCCTTCTATCTATGCATTCTGACACTCCAACAATGTGTTTTGCTTCAATTTGACTCATTTGACAAAGGTGCGTATTCCTGGAGTGAATATGCAGTTCTACTCAAGAGTAAGCAACTAAGCGAAATAAAGCCATGGAACGCTTATTTGCCTTCTATCTATGCATTCTGACACTCCAACAATGTGTTTTTGCTTCAATTTGACTCATTTGACAAATGTGCTCATTCCTGGAGTGAATATGCAGTTCTACTCAAGAGTAAGCAACTAAGCGAAATAAAGCCATGGAACGCTTATTTGCCTTCTATCTATGCATTCTGACACTCCAACAATGTGTTTTGCGTCAATTTGACTCATTTGACAAATGTGCTTATTCCTGGAGTGAATATGCAGTTCTACTCAAGAGTAAGCAACTAAGCGAAATAAAGCCATGGAACGCTTATTTGCCTTCTATCTATGCATTCTGACACTCCAACAATGTGTTTTGCTTCAATTTGACTCATTTGACAAATGTGCTTATTCCTGGAGTGAATATGCAGTTCTACTCAAGAGTAAGCAACTAAGCAAAATAAAGCCATGGAACGCTTATTTGCCTTCTATCTATGCATTCTGACACTCCAACAATGTGTTTTGCTTCAATTTGATTCATTTGACAAAGGTGCGTATTCCTGGAGTGAATATGCAGTTCTACTCAAGAGTGAGCAACTAAGCGAAATAAAGCCATGGAACGCTTATATGCCTTCTATCTATGCATTCTGACACTCCAACAATGTGTTTTGCTTCAATTTGACTCATTTGACAAAGGTACTTATTCCTGGAGTGAATATGCAGTTCTACTCAAGAGTAAGCAACTAAGCGAAATAAAGCCATGGAACGCTTATTTGCCTTCTATCTATGCATTCTGACACTCCAACAATGTGTTTTGCTTCAATTTGACTCATTTGACAAAGGTGCGTATTCCTGGAGTGAATATGCAGTTCTACTCAAGAGTAAGCAACTAAGCGAAATAAAGCCATGGAACGCTTATTTGCCTTCTATCTATGCATTCTGACACTCCAACAATGTGTTTTGCTTCAATTTGACTCATTTGACAAATGTGCTTATTCCTGGAGTAAATATGCAGTTCTACTCAAGAGTAAGCAACTAAGCGAAATAAAGCCATGGAACGCTTATTTGCCTTCTATCTATGCATTCTGACACTCCAACAATGTGTTTTGCTTCAATTTGACTCATTTGACAAATGTGCTTATTCCTGGAGTGAATATGCAGTTCTACTCAAGAGTAAGCAACTAAGCGAAATAAAGCCATGGAACGCTTATTTGCCTGCTATCTATGCATTCTGACACTCCAACAATGTGTTTTGCTTCAATTTGACTCATTTGACAAAGGTACTTATTCCTGGAGTGAATATGCAGTTCTACTCAAGAGTAAGCAACTAAGCGAAATAAAGCCATAGAACGCTTATTTGCCTTCTATCTATGCATTCTGACACTCCAACAATGTGTTTTGCTTCAATTTGACTCATTTGACAAATGTGCTTATTCCTGGAGTGAATATGCAGTTCTACTCAAGAGTAAGCAACTAAGCGAAATAAAGCCATGGAACGCTTATTTGCCTTCTATCTATGCATTCTGACACTCCAACAATGTGTTTTGCTTCAATTTGACTCATTTGACAAATGTGCTTATTCCTGGAGTGAATATGCAGTTCTACTCAAGAGTAAGCAACTAAGCGAAATAAAGCCATGGAACGCTTATTTGCCCTCTATCTATGCATTCTGACACTCCAACAATGTGTTTTGCTTCAATTTGACTCATTTGACAAAGGTGCGTATTCCTGGAGTGAATATGCAGTTCTACTCAAGAGTAAGCAACTAAGCGAAATAAAGCCATGGAACGCTTATTTGCCTTCTATCTATGCATTCTGACACTCCAACAATGTGTTTTGCTTCAATTTGACTCATTTGACAAATGTGCTTATTCCTGGAGTGAATATGCAGTTCTACTCAAGAGTAAGCAACTAAGCGAAATAAAGCCATGGAACGCTTATTTGCCCTCTATCTATGCATTCTGACACTCCAACAATGTGTTTTGCTTCAATCTGACTCATTTGACAAATGTGCTTATTCCTGGAGTGAATATGCAGTTCTACTCAAGAGTAAGCAACTAAGCGAAATAAAGCCATGGAACGCTTATTTGCCTTCTATCTATGCATTCTGACACTCCAACAATGTTTTCTGCTTCAATTTGGCTCATTTGACAAAGGTGCGTATTCCTGGAGTGAATATGCAGTTCTACTCAAGAGTAAGCAACTAAGCGAAATAAAGCCATGGAACGCTTATTTGCCTTCTATCTATGCATGCTGACACTCCAACAATGTGTTTTGCTTCAATTTGACTCATTTGACAAAGGTGCGTATTCCTGGAGTGAATATGCAGTTCTACTCAAGAGTAAGCAACTAAGCGAAATAAAGCCATGGAACGCTTATTTGCCTTCTATCTATGCATTCTGACACTCCAACAATGTGTTTTGCTTCAATTTGACTCATTTGACAAATGTGCTTATTCCTGGAGTGAATATGCAGTTCTACTCAAGAGTAAGCAACTAAGCGAAATAAAGCCATGGAACGCTTATTTGCCTTCTATCTATGCATTCTGACACTCCAACAATGTGTTTTGCTTCAATTTGACTCATTTGACAAAGGTGCTTATTCCTGGAGTGAATATGCAGTTCTACTCAAGAGTAAGCAACTAAGCGAAATAAAGCCATGGAACGCTTATTTGCCTTCTATCTATGCATTCTGACACTCCAACAATGTTTTCTGCTTCAATTTGGCTCATTTGACAAAGGTGCGTATTCCTGGAGTGAATATGCAGTTCTACTCAAGAGTAAGCAACTAAGCGAAATAAAGCCATGGAACGCTTATTTGCCTTCTATCTATGCATTCTGACACTCCAACAATGTGTTTTGCTTCAATTTGACTCATTTGACAAAGGTGCGTATTCCTGGAGTGAATATGCAGTTCTACTCAAGAGTAAGCAACTAAGCGAAATAAAGCCATGGAACGCTTATTTGCCTTCTATCTATGCATTCTGACACTCCAACAATGTGTTTTGCTTCAATTTGACTCATTTGACAAATGTGCTTATTCCTGGAGTAAATATGCAGTTCTACTCAAGAGTAAGCAACTAAGCGAAATAAAGCCATGGAACGCTTATTTGCCTTCTATCTATGCATTCTGACACTCCAACAATGTGTTTTGCTTCAATTTGACTCATTTGACAAATGTGCTTATTCCTGGAGTGAATATGCAGTTCTACTCAAGAGTAAGCAACTAAGCGAAATAAAGCCATGGAACGCTTATTTGCCTGCTATCTATGCATTCTGACACTCCAACAATGTGTTTTGCTTCAATTTGACTCATTTGACAAAGGTACTTATTCCTGGAGTGAATATGCAGTTCTACTCAAGAGTAAGCAACTAAGCGAAATAAAGCCATAGAACGCTTATTTGCCTTCTATCTATGCATTCTGACACTCCAACAATGTGTTTTGCTTCAATTTGACTCATTTGACAAATGTGCTTATTCCTGGAGTGAATATGCAGTTCTACTCAAGAGTAAGCAACTAAGCGAAATAAAGCCATGGAACGCTTATTTGCCTTCTATCTATGCATTCTGACACTCCAACAATGTGTTTTGCTTCAATTTGACTCATTTGACAAATGTGCTTATTCCTGGAGTGAATATGCAGTTCTACTCAAGAGTAAGCAACTAAGCGAAATAAAGCCATGGAACGCTTATTTGCCCTCTATCTATGCATTCTGACACTCCAACAATGTGTTTTGCTTCAATTTGACTCATTTGACAAAGGTGCGTATTCCTGGAGTGAATATGCAGTTCTACTCAAGAGTAAGCAACTAAGCGAAATAAAGCCATGGAACGCTTATTTGCCTTCTATCTATGCATTCTGACACTCCAACAATGTGTTTTGCTTCAATTTGACTCATTTGACAAATGTGCTTATTCCTGGAGTGAATATGCAGTTCTACTCAAGAGTAAGCAACTAAGCGAAATAAAGCCATGGAACGCTTATTTGCCCTCTATCTATGCATTCTGACACTCCAACAATGTGTTTTGCTTCAATCTGACTCATTTGACAAATGTGCTTATTCCTGGAGTGAATATGCAGTTCTACTCAAGAGTAAGCAACTAAGCGAAATAAAGCCATGGAACGCTTATTTGCCTTCTATCTATGCATTCTGACACTCCAACAATGTTTTCTGCTTCAATTTGGCTCATTTGACAAAGGTGCGTATTCCTGGAGTGAATATGCAGTTCTACTCAAGAGTAAGCAACTAAGCGAAATAAAGCCATGGAACGCTTATTTGCCTTCTATCTATGCATGCTGACACTCCAACAATGTGTTTTGCTTCAATTTGACTCATTTGACAAAGGTGCGTATTCCTGGAGTGAATATGCAGTTCTACTCAAGAGTAAGCAACTAAGCGAAATAAAGCCATGGAACGCTTATTTGCCTTCTATCTATGCATTCTGACACTCCAACAATGTGTTTTGCTTCAATTTGACTCATTTGACAAATGTGCTTATTCCTGGAGTGAATATGCAGTTCTACTCAAGAGTAAGCAACTAAGCGAAATAAAGCCATGGAACGCTTATTTGCCTTCTATCTATGCATTCTGACACTCCAACAATGTGTTTTGCTTCAATTTGACTCATTTGACAAAGGTGCTTATTCCTGGAGTGAATATGCAGTTCTACTCAAGAGTAAGCAACTAAGCGAAATAAAGCCATGGAACGCTTATTTGCCTTCTATCTATGCATTCTGACACTCCAACAATGTTTTCTGCTTCAATTTGGCTCATTTGACAAAGGTGCGTATTCCTGGAGTGAATATGCAGTTCTACTCAAGAGTAAGCAACTAAGCGAAATAAAGCCATGGAACGCTTATTTGCCTTCTATCTATGCATTCTGACACTCCAACAATGTGTTTTGCTTAAATTTGACTCATTTGACAAAGGTGCGTATTCCTGGAGTGAATATGCAGTTCTACTCAAGAGTAAGCAACTAAGCGAAATAAAGCCATGGAACGCTTATTTGCCTTCTATCTATGCATTCTGACACTCCAACAATGTTTTCTGCTTCAATTTGGCTCATTTGACAAAGGTGCGTATTCCTGGAGTGAATATGCAGTTCTACTCAAGAGTAAGCAACTAAGCGAAATAAAGCCATGGAACGCTTATTTGCCTTCTATCTATGCATGCTGACACTCCAACAATGTGTTTTGCTTCAATTTGACTCATTTGACAAAGGTGCGTATTCCTGGAGTGAATATGCAGTTCTACTCAAGAGTAAGCAACTAAGCGAAATAAAGCCATGGAACGCTTATTTGCCTTCTATCTATGCATTCTGACACTCCAACAATGTGTTTTGCTTCAATTTGACTCATTTGACAAATGTGCTTATTCCTGGAGTGAATATGCAGTTCTACTCAAGAGTAAGCAACTAAGCGAAATAAAGCCATGGAACGCTTATTTGTCTTCTATCTATGCATTCTGACACTCCAACAATGTGTTTTGCTTCAATTTGACTCATTTGACAAAGGTGCGTATTCCTGGAGTGAATATGCAGTTCTACTCAAGAGTAAGCAACTAAGCGAAATAAAGCCATGGAACGCTTATTTGCCTTCTATCTATGCATTCTGACACTCCAACAATGTTTTCTGCTTCAATTTGGCTCATTTGACAAAGGTGCGTATTCCTGGAGTGAATATGCAGTTCTACTCAAGAGTAAGCAACTAAGCGAAATAAAGCCATGGAACGCTTATTTGCCTTCTATCTATGCATTCTGACACTCCAACAATGTGTTTTGCTTCAATTTGACTCATTTGACAAAGGTGCGTATTCCTGGAGTGAATATGCAGTTCTACTCAAGAGTAAGCAACTAAGCGAAATAAAGCCATGGAACGCTTATTTGCCTTCTATCTATGCATTCTGACACTCCAACAATGTGTTTTGCTTCAATTTGACTCATTTGACAAATGTGCTCATTCCTGGAGTGAATATGCAGTTCTACTCAAGAGTAAGCAACTAAGCGAAATAAAGCCATGGAACGCTTATTTGCCTTCTATCTATGCATTCTGACACTCCAACAATGTGTTTTGCGTCAATTTGACTCATTTGACAAATGTGCTTATTCCTGGAGTGAATATGCAGTTCTACTCAAGAGTAAGCAACTAAGCGAAATAAAGCCATGGAACGCTTATTTGCCTTCTATCTATGCATTCTGACACTCCAACAATGTTTTCTGCTTCAATTTGGCTCATTTGACAAAGGTGCGTATTCCTGGAGTGAATATGCAGTTCTACTCAAGAGTAAGCAACTAAGCGAAATAAAGCCATGGAACGCTTATTTGCCTTCTATCTATGCATGCTGACACTCCAACAATGTGTTTTGCTTCAATTTGACTCATTTGACAAAGGTGCGTATTCCTGGAGTGAATATGCAGTTCTACTCAAGAGTAAGCAACTAAGCGAAATAAAGCCATGGAACGCTTATTTGCCTTCTATCTATGCATTCTGACACTCCAACAATGTGTTTTGCTTCAATTTGACTCATTTGACAAATGTGCTTATTCCTGGAGTGAATATGCAGTTCTACTCAAGAGTAAGCAACTAAGCGAAATAAAGCCATGGAACGCTTATTTGTCTTCTATCTATGCATTCTGACACTCCAACAATGTGTTTTGCTTCAATTTGACTCATTTGACAAAGGTGCGTATTCCTGGAGTGAATATGCAGTTCTACTCAAGAGTAAGCAACTAAGCGAAATAAAGCCATGGAACGCTTATTTGCCTTCTATCTATGCATTCTGACACTCCAACAATGTTTTCTGCTTCAATTTGGCTCATTTGACAAAGGTGCGTATTCCTGGAGTGAATATGCAGTTCTACTCAAGAGTAAGCAACTAAGCGAAATAAAGCCATGGAACGCTTATTTGCCTTCTATCTATGCATTCTGACACTCCAACAATGTGTTTTGCTTCAATTTGACTCATTTGACAAAGGTGCGTATTCCTGGAGTGAATATGCAGTTCTACTCAAGAGTAAGCAACTAAGCGAAATAAAGCCATGGAACGCTTATTTGCCTTCTATCTATGCATTCTGACACTCCAACAATGTGTTTTGCTTCAATTTGACTCATTTGACAAATGTGCTCATTCCTGGAGTGAATATGCAGTTCTACTCAAGAGTAAGCAACTAAGCGAAATAAAGCCATGGAACGCTTATTTGCCTTCTATCTATGCATTCTGACACTCCAACAATGTGTTTTGCGTCAATTTGACTCATTTGACAAATGTGCTTATTCCTGGAGTGAATATGCAGTTCTACTCAAGAGTAAGCAACTAAGCGAAATAAAGCCATGGAACGCTTATTTGCCTTCTATCTATGCATTCTGACACTCCAACAATGTGTTTTGCTTCAATTTGACTCATTTGACAAATGTGCTTATTCCTGGAGTGAATATGCAGTTCTACTCAAGAGTAAGCAACTAAGCAAAATAAAGCCATGGAACGCTTATTTGCCTTCTATCTATGCATTCTGACACTCCAACAATGTGTTTTGCTTCAATTTGATTCATTTGACAAAGGTGCGTATTCCTGGAGTGAATATGCAGTTCTACTCAAGAGTGAGCAACTAAGCGAAATAAAGCCATGGAACGCTTATATGCCTTCTATCTATGCATTCTGACACTCCAACAATGTGTTTTGCTTCAATTTGACTCATTTGACAAAGGTACTTATTCCTGGAGTGAATATGCAGTTCTACTCAAGAGTAAGCAACTAAGCGAAATAAAGCCATGGAACGCTTATTTGCCTTCTATCTATGCATTCTGACACTCCAACAATGTGTTTTGCTTCAATTTGACTCATTTGACAAATGTGCTTATTCCTGGAGTAAATATGCAGTTCTACTCAAGAGTAAGCAACTAAGCGAAATAAAGCCATGGAACGCTTATTTGCCTTCTATCTATGCATTCTGACACTCCAACAATGTGTTTTGCTTCAATTTGACTCATTTGACAAATGTGCTTATTCCTGGAGTAAATATGCAGTTCTACTCAAGAGTAAGCAACTAAGCGAAATAAAGCCATGGAACGCTTATTTGCCTTCTATCTATGCATTCTGACACTCCAACAATGTGTTTTGCTTCAATTTGACTCATTTGACAAAGGTGCGTATTCCTGGAGTGAATATGCAGTTCTACTCAAGAGTAAGCAACTAAGCGAAATAAAGCCATGGAACGCTTATTTGCCTTCTATCTATGCATTCTGACACTCCAACAATGTTTTCTGCTTCAATTTGGCTCATTTGACAAAGGTGCGTATTCCTGGAGTGAATATGCAGTTCTACTCAAGAGTAAGCAACTAAGCGAAATAAAGCCATGGAACGCTTATTTGCCTTCTATCTATGCATGCTGACACTCCAACAATGTGTTTTGCTTCAATTTGACTCATTTGACAAAGGTGCGTATTCCTGGAGTGAATATGCAGTTCTACTCAAGAGTAAGCAACTAAGCGAAATAAAGCCATGGAACGCTTATTTGCCTTCTATCTATGCATTCTGACACTCCAACAATGTGTTTTGCTTCAATTTGACTCATTTGACAAATGTGCTTATTCCTGGAGTGAATATGCAGTTCTACTCAAGAGTAAGCAACTAAGCGAAATAAAGCCATGGAACGCTTATTTGTCTTCTATCTATGCATTCTGACACTCCAACAATGTGTTTTGCTTCAATTTGACTCATTTGACAAAGGTGCGTATTCCTGGAGTGAATATGCAGTTCTACTCAAGAGTAAGCAACTAAGCGAAATAAAGCCATGGAACGCTTATTTGCCTTCTATCTATGCATTCTGACACTCCAACAATGTTTTCTGCTTCAATTTGGCTCATTTGACAAAGGTGCGTATTCCTGGAGTGAATATGCAGTTCTACTCAAGAGTAAGCAACTAAGCGAAATAAAGCCATGGAACGCTTATTTGCCTTCTATCTATGCATTCTGACACTCCAACAATGTGTTTTGCTTCAATTTGACTCATTTGACAAAGGTGCGTATTCCTGGAGTGAATATGCAGTTCTACTCAAGAGTAAGCAACTAAGCGAAATAAAGCCATGGAACGCTTATTTGCCTTCTATCTATGCATTCTGACACTCCAACAATGTGTTTTGCTTCAATTTGACTCATTTGACAAATGTGCTCATTCCTGGAGTGAATATGCAGTTCTACTCAAGAGTAAGCAACTAAGCGAAATAAAGCCATGGAACGCTTATTTGCCTTCTATCTATGCATTCTGACACTCCAACAATGTGTTTTGCGTCAATTTGACTCATTTGACAAATGTGCTTATTCCTGGAGTGAATATGCAGTTCTACTCAAGAGTAAGCAACTAAGCGAAATAAAGCCATGGAACGCTTATTTGCCTTCTATCTATGCATTCTGACACTCCAACAATGTTTTCTGCTTCAATTTGGCTCATTTGACAAAGGTGCGTATTCCTGGAGTGAATATGCAGTTCTACTCAAGAGTAAGCAACTAAGCGAAATAAAGCCATGGAACGCTTATTTGCCTTCTATCTATGCATGCTGACACTCCAACAATGTGTTTTGCTTCAATTTGACTCATTTGACAAAGGTGCGTATTCCTGGAGTGAATATGCAGTTCTACTCAAGAGTAAGCAACTAAGCGAAATAAAGCCATGGAACGCTTATTTGCCTTCTATCTATGCATTCTGACACTCCAACAATGTGTTTTGCTTCAATTTGACTCATTTGACAAATGTGCTTATTCCTGGAGTGAATATGCAGTTCTACTCAAGAGTAAGCAACTAAGCGAAATAAAGCCATGGAACGCTTATTTGTCTTCTATCTATGCATTCTGACACTCCAACAATGTGTTTTGCTTCAATTTGACTCATTTGACAAAGGTGCGTATTCCTGGAGTGAATATGCAGTTCTACTCAAGAGTAAGCAACTAAGCGAAATAAAGCCATGGAACGCTTATTTGCCTTCTATCTATGCATTCTGACACTCCAACAATGTTTTCTGCTTCAATTTGGCTCATTTGACAAAGGTGCGTATTCCTGGAGTGAATATGCAGTTCTACTCAAGAGTAAGCAACTAAGCGAAATAAAGCCATGGAACGCTTATTTGCCTTCTATCTATGCATTCTGACACTCCAACAATGTGTTTTGCTTCAATTTGACTCATTTGACAAAGGTGCGTATTCCTGGAGTGAATATGCAGTTCTACTCAAGAGTAAGCAACTAAGCGAAATAAAGCCATGGAACGCTTATTTGCCTTCTATCTATGCATTCTGACACTCCAACAATGTGTTTTGCTTCAATTTGACTCATTTGACAAATGTGCTCATTCCTGGAGTGAATATGCAGTTCTACTCAAGAGTAAGCAACTAAGCGAAATAAAGCCATGGAACGCTTATTTGCCTTCTATCTATGCATTCTGACACTCCAACAATGTGTTTTGCGTCAATTTGACTCATTTGACAAATGTGCTTATTCCTGGAGTGAATATGCAGTTCTACTCAAGAGTAAGCAACTAAGCGAAATAAAGCCATGGAACGCTTATTTGCCTTCTATCTATGCATTCTGACACTCCAACAATGTGTTTTGCTTCAATTTGACTCATTTGACAAATGTGCTTATTCCTGGAGTGAATATGCAGTTCTACTCAAGAGTAAGCAACTAAGCAAAATAAAGCCATGGAACGCTTATTTGCCTTCTATCTATGCATTCTGACACTCCAACAATGTGTTTTGCTTCAATTTGATTCATTTGACAAAGGTGCGTATTCCTGGAGTGAATATGCAGTTCTACTCAAGAGTGAGCAACTAAGCGAAATAAAGCCATGGAACGCTTATATGCCTTCTATCTATGCATTCTGACACTCCAACAATGTGTTTTGCTTCAATTTGACTCATTTGACAAAGGTACTTATTCCTGGAGTGAATATGCAGTTCTACTCAAGAGTAAGCAACTAAGCGAAATAAAGCCATGGAACGCTTATTTGCCTTCTATCTATGCATTCTGACACTCCAACAATGTGTTTTGCTTCAATTTGACTCATTTGACAAATGTGCTTATTCCTGGAGTAAATATGCAGTTCTACTCAAGAGTAAGCAACTAAGCGAAATAAAGCCATGGAACGCTTATTTGCCTTCTATCTATGCATTCTGACACTCCAACAATGTGTTTTGCTTCAATTTGACTCATTTGACAAATGTGCTTATTCCTGGAGTGAATATGCAGTTCTACTCAAGAGTAAGCAACTAAGCGAAATAAAGTCATGGAACGCTTATTTGCCTGCTATCTATGCATTCTGACACTCCAACAATGTGTTTTGCTTCAATTTGACTCATTTGACAAAGGTACTTATTCCTGGAGTGAATATGCAGTTCTACTCAAGAGTAAGCAACTAAGCGAAATAAAGCCATAGAACGCTTATTTGCCTTCTATCTATGCATTCTGACACTCCAACAATGTGTTTTGCTTCAATTTGACTCATTTGACAAATGTGCTTATTCCTGGAGTGAATATGCAGTTCTACTCAAGAGTAAGCAACTAAGCGAAATAAAGCCATGGAACGCTTATTTGCCTTCTATCTATGCATTCTGACACTCCAACAATGTGTTTTGCTTCAATTTGACTCATTTGACAAAGGTGCGTATTCCTGGAGTGAATATGCAGTTCTACTCAAGAGTAAGCAACTAAGCGAAATAAAGCCATGGAACGCTTATTTGCCTTCTATCTATGCATTCTGACACTCCAACAATGTGTTTTGCTTCAATTTGACTCATTTGACAAAGGTACTTATTCCTGGAGTGAATATGCAGTTCTACTCAAGAGTAAGCAACTAAGCGAAATAAAGCCATGGAACGCTTATTTGCCTTCTATCTATGCATTCTGACACTCCAACAATGTGTTTTGCTTCAATTTGACTCATTTGACAAATGTGCTTATTCCTGGAGTGAATATGCAGTTCTACTCAAGAGTAAGCAACTAAGCGAAATAAAGCCATGGAACGCTTATTTGCCCTCTATCTATGCATTCTGACACTCCAACAATGTGTTTTGCTTCAATTTGACTCATTTGACAAATGTGCTTATTCCTGGAGTGAATATGCAGTTCTACTCAAGAGTAAGCAACTAAGCGAAATAAAGCCATGGAACGCTTATTTGCTTTCTATCTATGCATTCTGACACTCCAACAATGTGTTTTGCTTCAATCTGACTCATTTGACAAGTGCTTATTCCTGGAGTGAATATGCAGTTCTACTCAAGAGTAAGCAACTAAGCGAAATAAAGCCATGGAACGCTTATTTGCCTTCTATCTATGCATTCTGACACTCCAACAATGTGTTTTGCTTCAATTTGACTCATTTGACAAATGTGCTTATTCCTGGAGTGAATATGCAGTTCTACTCAAGAGTAAGCAACTAAGCGAAATAAAGCCATGGAACGCTTATTTGCCTTCTATCTATGCATTCTGACACTCCAACAATGTGTTTTGCTTCAATTTGACTCATTTGACAAAGGTGCGTATTCCTGGAGTGAATATGCAGTTCTACTCAAGAGTAAGCAACTAAGCGAAATAAAGCCATGGAACGCTTATTTGCCTTCTATCTATGCATTCTGACACTCCAACAATGTTTTCTGCTTCAATTTGGCTCATTTTAAAAAGATGCTTATTTCTGGAGTGAATATGCAGTTCTACTCAAGAGTAAGCAACTAAGCGAAATAAAGCCATGGAACGCTTATTTGCCTTCTACCTATGCATTCTGACACTCCAACAATGTGTTTTGCTTCAATTTGACTCATTTGACAAATGTGCTTATTCCTGGAGTGAATATGCAGTTCTACTCAAGAGTAAGCAACTAAGCGAAATAAAGCCATGGAACGCTTATTTGCCTTCTATCTATGCATTCTGACACTCCAACAATGTGTTTTGCTTCAATTTGACTCATTTGACAAATGTGCTTATTCCTGGAGTGAATATGCAGTTCTACTCAAGAGTAAGCAACTAAGCGAAATAAAGCCATGGAACGCTTATTTGCCTTCTATCTATGCATTCTGACACTCCAACAATGTGTTTTGCTTCAATTTGACTCATTTGACAAAGGTGCGTATTCCTGGAGTGAATATGCAGTTCTACTCAAGAGTAAGCAACTAAGCGAAATAAAGCCATGGAACGCTTATTTGCCTTCTATCTATGCATTCTGACACTCCAACAATGTGTTTTGCTTCAATTTGACTCATTTGACAAATGTGCTTATTCCTGGAGTGAATATGCAGTTCTACTCAAGAGTAAGCAACTAAGCGAAATAAAGCCATGGAACGCTTATTTGCCCTCTATCTATGCATTCTGACACTCCAACAATGTGTTTTGCTTCAATTTGACTCATTTGACAAATGTGCTTATTCCTGGAGTGAATATGCAGTTCTACTCAAGAGTAAGCAACTAAGCGAAATAAAGCCATGGAACGCTTATTTGCTTTCTATCTATGCATTCTGACACTCCAACAATGTGTTTTGCTTCAATCTGACTCATTTGACAAATGTGCTTATTCCTGGAGTGAATATGCAGTTCTACTCAAGAGTATAAGCAACTAAGCGAAATAAAGCATGGACCGTTATTTGCTATCTATCTATGCATTCTGACACTCAACAATGTGTTTTGCTTCAATTTTGACTCATTTGACAAAGGTGCGTATTCTGGAGTGAATATGCAGTTCTACTCAAGGAGTAAGCAACTAAGCGCAATAAGCCATGGAACGCTTATTTGCCTTCTATCTATGCATTCTGACACTCCAACACTGTTTTCTGCTTCAATTTGGCTCATTGACAAAGGTGCGTATTCCTGGAGTGAATATCGCAGATCTACTCAAGAGAAGCAACATAAGCGAAAAAAAGCCATGGAAGCCTTATTTTCTGTCTCTACCTATGCATGCTGACACTCCAACCAATGTGTTTTGCTTCAATTTGACTCATTTGACAAAGGTGCGTATTCCTGGAGTGAATATGCAGTTTCTACCTCACAGATTAAGCAACTAAGCGAAATAAAGCATGGAACGCTTATTTGCCTTCTATCTATGCATTCTGACACTCCAACAATGTTTTCTGCTTCAATTTGGACTCATTTTAAAAAGTGCTTATTTCTGGAGTGAATATGCAGTTCTACTCAAGAGTAAGCAACTAAGCGAAATAAAGCCATGGAACGCTTATTTGCCTTCTACCTATGCATTCTGACACTCCAACAATGTGTTTTGCTTCAATTTGACTCATTTGACAAATGTGCTTATTCCTGGAGTGAATATGCAGTTCTACTCAAGAGTAAGCAACTACGCGAAATAAAGCATGGAACGCTTATTTGCCTTCTATCTATGCATTCTGACACTCCAACAATGTGTTTTGCTTCAATTTGACTCATTTGACAATGTGCTTATTCCTGGAGTGAATATGCAGTTCTACTCAAGAGTAAGCAACTAAGCGAAATAAAGCCATGGAACGCTTATTTGCCTTCTATCTATGCATTCTGACACTCCAACAATGTGTTTTGCTTCAATTTGACTCATTTGACAAAGGTGCGTATTCCTGGAGTGAATATGCAGTTCTACTCAAGAGTAAGCAACTAAGCGAAATCAAAGCCATGGAACGCTTATTTGCCTTCTATCTATGCATTCTGACACTCCAACAATGTGTTTTGCTTCAATTTGACTCATTTGACAAATGTGCTTATTCCTGGAGTGAATATGCAGTTCTACTCAAGAGTAAGCAACTAAGCGAAATAAAGCCATGGAACGCTATTTGCCCTCTATCTATGCATTCTGACACTCCAACAATGTGTTTTGCTTCAATTTGACTCATTTGACAAATGTGCTTATTCCTGGAGTGAATATGCAGTTCTACTCAAGAGTAAGCAACTAAGCGAAATAAAGCCATGGAACGCTTATTTGCTTTCTATCTATGCATTCTGACACTCCAACAATGTGTTTTGCTTCAATCTGACTCATTTGACAAATGTGCTTATTCCTGGAGTGAATATGCAGTTCTACTCAAGAGTAAGCAACTAAGCGAAATAAAGCCATGGAACGCTTATTTGCCTTCTATCTATGCATTCTGACACTCCAACAATGTGTTTTGCTTCAATTTGACTCATTTGACAAAGGTGCGTATTCCTGGAGTGAATATGCAGTTCTACTCAAGAGTAAGCAACTAAGCGAAATAAAGCCATGGAACGCTTATTTGCCTTCTATCTATGCATTCTGACACTCACAACAATGTTTTCTGCTTCAATTTGGCTCATTTGACAAAGGTGCGTATTCTGGAGTGAATATGCAGTTCTACTCAAGAGTAAGCAACTAAGCGAAATAAAGCCATGGAACGCTTATTTGCCTTCTATCTATGCATGCTGACACTCCAACAATGTGTTTTGCTTCAATTTGACTCATTTGACAAAGGTGCGTATTCCTGGAGTGAATATGCAGTTCTACTCAAGAGTAAGCAACTAAGCGAAATAAAGCCATGGAACGCTTATTTGCCTTCTATCTATGCATTCTGACACTCCAACAATGTGTTTTGCTTCAATTTGACTCATTTGACAAATGTGCTTATTCCTGGAGTGAATATGCAGTTCTACTCAAGAGTAAGCAACTAAGCGAAATAAAGCCATGGAACGCTTATTTGCCTTCTATCTATGCATTCTGACACTCCAACAATGTGTTTTGCTTCAATTTGACTCATTTGACAAAGGTGCGTATTCCTGGAGTGAATATGCAGTTCTACTCAAGAGTAAGCAACTAAGCGAAATAAAGCCATGGAACGCTTATTTGCCTTCTATCTATGCATTCTGAACTCCAACAATGTTTTCTGCTTCAATTTGGCTCATTTGACAAAGGTGCGTATTCTGGAGTGAATATGCAGTTCTACTCAAGAGTAAGCAACTAAGCGAAATAAAGCCATGGAACGCTTATTTGCCTTCTATCTATGCATTCTGACACTCCAACAATGTGTTTTGCTTCAATTTGACTCATTTGACAAAGGTGCGTATTCCTGGAGTGAATATGCAGTTCTACTCAAGAGTAAGCAACTAAGCGAAATAAAGCCATGGAACGCTTATTTGCCTTCTATCTATGCATTCTGACACTCCAACAATGTGTTTTGCTTCAATTTGACTCATTTGACAAATGTGCTTATTCCTGGAGTGAATATGCAGTTCTACTCAAGAGTAAGCAACTAAGCGAAATAAAGCCATGGAACGCTTATTTGCCTTCTATCTATGCATTCTGACACTCCAACAATGTTTTCTGCTTCAATTTGGCTCATTTGACAAAGGTGCGTATTCCTGGAGTGAATATGCAGTTCTACTCAAGAGTAAGCAACTAAGCGAAATAAAGCCATGGAACGCTTATTTGCCTTCTATCTATGCATTCTGACACTCCAACAATGTGTTTTGCTTCAATTTGACTCATTTGACAAATGTGCTTATTCCTGGAGTGAATATGCAGTTCTACTCAAGAGTAAGCAACTAAGCGAAATAAAGCCATGGAACGCTTATTTGCCTTCTATCTATGCATTCTGACACTCCAACAATGTGTTTTGCGTCAATTTGACTCATTTGACAAATGTGCTTATTCCTGGAGTGAATATGCAGTTCTACTCAAGAGTAAGCAACTAAGCGAAATAAAGCCATGGAACGCTTATTTGCCTTCTATCTATGCATTCTGACACTCCAACAATGTGTTTTGCTTCAATTTGACTCATTTGACAAATGTGCTTATTCCTGGAGTGAATATGCAGTTCTACTCAAGAGTAAGCAACTAAGCGAAATAAAGCCATGGAACGCTTATTTGCCTTCTATCTATGCATTCTGACACTCCAACAATGTGTTTTGCTTCAATTTGACTCATTTGACAAAGGTGCGTATTCCTGGAGTGAATATGCAGTTCTACTCAAGAGTAAGCAACTAAGCGAAATAAAGCCATGGAACGCTTATTTGCCTTCTATCTATGCATTCTGACACTCCAACAATGTTTTCTGCTTCAATTTGGCTCATTTGACAAAGGTGCGTATTCCTGGAGTGAATATGCAGTTCTACTCAAGAGTAAGCAACTAAGCGAAATAAAGCCATGGAACGCTTATTTGCCTTCTATCTATGCATGCTGACACTCCAACAATGTGTTTTGCTTCAATTTGACTCATTTGACAAAGGTGCGTATTCCTGGAGTGAATATGCAGTTCTACTCAAGAGTAAGCAACTAAGCGAAATAAAGCCATGGAACGCTTATTTGCCTTCTATCTATGCATTCTGACACTCCAACAATGTTTTCTGCTTCAATTTGGCTCATTTGACAAAGGTGCGTATTCCTGGAGTGAATATGCAGTTCTACTCAAGAGTAAGCAACTAAGCGAAATAAAGCCATGGAACGCTTATTTGCCTTCTATCTATGCATGCTGACACTCCAACAATGTGTTTTGCTTCAATTTGACTCATTTGACAAAGGTGCGTATTCCTGGAGTGAATATGCAGTTCTACTCAAGAGTAAGCAACTAAGCGAAATAAAGCCATGGAACGCTTATTTGCCTTCTATCTATGCATTCTGACACTCCAACAATGTGTTTTGCTTCAATTTGACTCATTTGACAAATGTGCTTATTCCTGGAGTGAATATGCAGTTCTACTCAAGAGTAAGCAACTAAGCGAAATAAAGCCATGGAACGCTTATTTGCCTTCTATCTATGCATTCTGACACTCCAACAATGTGTTTTGCTTCAATTTGACTCATTTGACAAAGGTGCGTATTCCTGGAGTGAATATGCAGTTCTACTCAAGAGTAAGCAACTAAGCGAAATAAAGCCATGGAACGCTTATTTGCCTTCTATCTATGCATTCTGACACTCCAACAATGTTTTCTGCTTCAATTTGGCTCATTTGACAAAGGTGCGTATTCCTGGAGTGAATATGCAGTTCTACTCAAGAGTAAGCAACTAAGCGAAATAAAGCCATGGAACGCTTATTTGCCTTCTATCTATGCATTCTGACACTCCAACAATGTGTTTTGCTTCAATTTGACTCATTTGACAAAGGTGCGTATTCCTGGAGTGAATATGCAGTTCTACTCAAGAGTAAGCAACTAAGCGAAATAAAGCCATGGAACGCTTATTTGCCTTCTATCTATGCATTCTGACACTCCAACAATGTGTTTTGCTTCAATTTGACTCATTTGACAAATGTGCTTATTCCTGGAGTGAATATGCAGTTCTACTCAAGAGTAAGCAACTAAGCGAAATAAAGCCATGGAACGCTTATTTGCCTTCTATCTATGCATTCTGACACTCCAACAATGTTTTCTGCTTCAATTTGGCTCATTTGACAAAGGTGCGTATTCCTGGAGTGAATATGCAGTTCTACTCAAGAGTAAGCAACTAAGCGAAATAAAGCCATGGAACGCTTATTTGCCTTCTATCTATGCATTCTGACACTCCAACAATGTGTTTTGCTTCAATTTGACTCATTTGACAAATGTGCTTATTCCTGGAGTGAATATGCAGTTCTACTCAAGAGTAAGCAACTAAGCGAAATAAAGCCATGGAACGCTTATTTGCCTTCTATCTATGCATTCTGACACTCCAACAATGTGTTTTGCGTCAATTTGACTCATTTGACAAATGTGCTTATTCCTGGAGTGAATATGCAGTTCTACTCAAGAGTAAGCAACTAAGCGAAATAAAGCCATGGAACGCTTATTTGCCTTCTATCTATGCATTCTGACACTCCAACAATGTGTTTTGCTTCAATTTGACTCATTTGACAAATGTGCTTATTCCTGGAGTGAATATGCAGTTCTACTCAAGAGTAAGCAACTAAGCGAAATAAAGCCATGGAACGCTTATTTGCCTTCTATCTATGCATTCTGACACTCCAACAATGTGTTTTGCTTCAATTTGACTCATTTGACAAAGGTGCGTATTCCTGGAGTGAATATGCAGTTCTACTCAAGAGTAAGCAACTAAGCGAAATAAAGCCATGGAACGCTTATTTGCCTTCTATCTATGCATTCTGACACTCCAACAATGTTTTCTGCTTCAATTTGGCTCATTTGACAAAGGTGCGTATTCCTGGAGTGAATATGCAGTTCTACTCAAGAGTAAGCAACTAAGCGAAATAAAGCCATGGAACGCTTATTTGCCTTCTATCTATGCATGCTGACACTCCAACAATGTGTTTTGCTTCAATTTGACTCATTTGACAAAGGTGCGTATTCCTGGAGTGAATATGCAGTTCTACTCAAGAGTAAGCAACTAAGCGAAATAAAGCCATGGAACGCTTATTTGCCTTCTATCTATGCATTCTGACACTCCAACAATGTGTTTTGCTTCAATTTGACTCATTTGACAAATGTGCTTATTCCTGGAGTGAATATGCAGTTCTACTCAAGAGTAAGCAACTAAGCGAAATAAAGCCATGGAACGCTTATTTGCCTTCTATCTATGCATTCTGACACTCCAACAATGTGTTTTGCTTCAATTTGACTCATTTGACAAAGGTGCGTATTCCTGGAGTGAATATGCAGTTCTACTCAAGAGTAAGCAACTAAGCGAAATAAAGCCATGGAACGCTTATTTGCCTTCTATCTATGCATTCTGACACTCCAACAATGTTTTCTGCTTCAATTTGGCTCATTTGACAAAGGTGCGTATTCCTGGAGTGAATATGCAGTTCTACTCAAGAGTAAGCAACTAAGCGAAATAAAGCCATGGAACGCTTATTTGCCTTCTATCTATGCATTCTGACACTCCAACAATGTGTTTTGCTTCAATTTGACTCATTTGACAAAGGTGCGTATTCCTGGAGTGAATATGCAGTTCTACTCAAGAGTAAGCAACTAAGCGAAATAAAGCCATGGAACGCTTATTTGCCTTCTATCTATGCATTCTGACACTCCAACAATGTGTTTTGCTTCAATTTGACTCATTTGACAAATGTGCTTATTCCTGGAGTGAATATGCAGTTCTACTCAAGAGTAAGCAACTAAGCGAAATAAAGCCATGGAACGCTTATTTGCCTTCTATCTATGCATTCTGACACTCCAACAATGTGTTTTGCGTCAATTTGACTCATTTGACAAATGTGCTTATTCCTGGAGTGAATATGCAGTTCTACTCAAGAGTAAGCAACTAAGCGAAATAAAGCCATGGAACGCTTATTTGCCTTCTATCTATGCATTCTGACACTCCAACAATGTGTTTTGCTTCAATTTGACTCATTTGACAAATGTGCTTATTCCTGGAGTGAATATGCAGTTCTACTCAAGAGTAAGCAACTAAGCAAAATAAAGCCATGGAACGCTTATTTGCCTTCTATCTATGCATTCTGACACTCCAACAATGTGTTTTGCTTCAATCTGACTCATTTGACAAATGTGCTCATTCCTGGAGTGAATATGCAGTTCTACTCAAGAGTAAGCAACTAGGCGAAATAAAGCCATGGAACGCTTATTTGCCTTCTATCTATGCATTCTGACACTCCAACAATGTGTTTTGCTTCAATTTGACTCATTTGACAAAGGTACTTATTCCTGGAGTGAATATGCAGTTCTACTCAAGAGTAAGCAACTAAGCGAAATAAAGCCATAGAACGCTTATTTGCCTTCTATCTATGCATTCTGACACTCCAACAATGTGTTTTGCTTCAATTTGACTCATTTGATAAATGTGCTTATTCCTGGAGTGAATATGCAGTTCTACTCAAGAGTAAGCAACTAAGCGAAATAAAGCCATGGAACGCTTATTTGCCTTCTATCTATGCATTCTGACACTCCAACAATGTGTTTTGCTTCAATTTGACTCATTTGACAAAGGTGCGTATTCCTGGAGTGAATATGCAGTTCTACTCAAGAGTAAGCAACTAAGCGAAATAAAGCCATGGAACGCTTATTTGCCTTCTATCTATGCATTCTGACACTCCAACAATGTGTTTTGCTTCAATTTGACTCATTTGACAAAGGTACTTATTCCTGGAGTGAATATGCAGTTCTACTCAAGAGTAAGCAACTAAGCGAAATAAAGCCATGGAACGCTTATTTGCCTTCTATCTATGCATTCTGACACTCCAACAATGTGTTTTGCTTCAATTTGACTCATTTGACAAATGTGCTTATTCCTGGAGTGAATATGCAGTTCTACTCAAGAGTAAGCAACTAAGCGAAATAAAGCCATGGAACGCTTATTTGCCTTCTATCTATGCATTCTGACACTCCAACAATGTGTTTTGCTTCAATTTGACTCATTTGACAAAGGTACTTATTCCTGGAGTGAATATGCAGTTCTACTCAAGAGTAAGCAACTAAGCGAAATAAAGCCATGGAACGCTTATTTGCCTTCTATCTATGCATTCTGACACTCCAACAATGTGTTTTGCTTCAATTTGACTCATTTGACAAATGTGCTTATTCCTGGAGTGAATATGCAGTTCTACTCAAGAGTAAGCAACTAAGCGAAATAAAGCCATGGAACGCTTATTTGCCTTCTATCTATGCATTCTGACACTCCAACAATGTGTTTTGCTTCAATTTGACTCATTTGACAAAGGTGCGTATTCCTGGAGTGAATATGCAGTTCTACTCAAGAGTGAGCAACTAAGCGAAATAAAGCCATGGAACGCTTATATGCCTTCTATCTATGCATTCTGACACTCCAACAATGTGTTTTGCTTCAATTTGACTCATTTGACAAAGGTACTTATTCCTGGAGTGAATATGCAGTTCTACTCAAGAGTAAGCAACTAAGCGAAATAAAGCCATGGAACGCTTATTTGCCTTCTATCTATGCATTCTGACACTCCAACAATGTGTTTTGCTTCAATTTGACTCATTTGACAAAGGTGCGTATTCCTGGAGTGAATATGCAGTTCTACTCAAGAGTAAGCAACTAAGCGAAATAAAGCCATGGAACGCTTATTTGCCTTCTATCTATGCATTCTGACACTCCAACAATGTGTTTTGCTTCAATTTGACTCATTTGACAAATGTGCTTATTCCTGGAGTGAATATGCAGTTCTACTCAAGAGTAAGCAACTAAGCGAAATAAAGCCATGGAACGCTTATTTGCCCTCTATCTATGCATTCTGACACTCCAACAATGTGTTTTGCTTCAATTTGACTCATTTGACAAATGTGCTTATTCCTGGAGTGAATATGCAGTTCTACTCAAGAGTAAGCAACTAAGCGAAATAAAGCCATGGAACGCTTATTTGCTTTCTATCTATGCATTCTGACACTCCAACAATGTGTTTTGCTTCAATCTGACTCATTTGACAAATGTGCTTATTCCTGGAGTGAATATGCAGTTCTACTCAAGAGTAAGCAACTAAGCGAAATAAAGCCATGGAACGCTTATTTGCCTTCTATCTATGCATTCTGACACTCCAACAATGTGTTTTGCTTCAATTTGACTCATTTGACAAATGTGCTTATTCCTGGAGTGAATATGCAGTTCTACTCAAGAGTAAGCAACTAAGCGAAATAAAGCCATGGAACGCTTATTTGCCTTCTATCTATGCATTCTGACACTCCAACAATGTGTTTTGCTTCAATTTGACTCATTTGACAAAGGTGCGTATTCCTGGAGTGAATATGCAGTTCTACTCAAGAGTAAGCAACTAAGCGAAATAAAGCCATGGAACGCTTATTTGCCTTCTATCTATGCATTCTGACACTCCAACAATGTTTTCTGCTTCAATTTGGCTCATTTTAAAAAGATGCTTATTTCTGGAGTGAATATGCAGTTCTACTCAAGAGTAAGCAACTAAGCGAAATAAAGCCATGGAACGCTTATTTGCCTTCTAACTATGCATTCTGACACTCCAACAATGTTTTCTGCTTCAATTTGGCTCATTTTAAAAAGATGCTTATTCCTGGAGTGAATATGCAGTTCTACTCAAGAGTAAGCAACTAAGCGAAATAAAGCCATGGAACGCTTATTTGCCTTCTATCTATGCATTCTGACACTCCAACAATGTGTTTTGCTTCAATTTGACTCATTTGACAAAGGTACTTATTCCTGGAGTGAATATGCAGTTCTACTCAAGAGTAAGCAACTAAGCGAAATAAAGCCATGGAACGCTTATTTGCCTTCTATCTATGCATTCTGACACTCCAACAATGTGTTTTGCTTCAATCTGACTCATTTGACAAATGTGCTTATTCCTGGAGTGAATATGCAGTTCTACTCAAGAGTAAGCAACTAAGCGAAATAAAGCCATGGAACGCTTATTTGCCTTCTATCTATGCATTCTGACACTCCAACAATGTGTTTTGCTTCAATTTGACTCATTTGACAAATGTGCTTATTCCTGGAGTGAATATGCAGTTCTACTCAAGAGTAAGCAACTAAGCGAAATAAAGCCATGGAACGCTTATTTGCCTTCTATCTATGCATTCTGACACTCCAACAATGTGTTTTGCTTCAATTTGACTCATTTGACAAAGGTGCGTATTCCTGGAGTGAATATGCAGTTCTACTCAAGAGTAAGCAACTAAGCGAAATAAAGCCATGGAACGCTTATTTACCTTCTATCTATGCATTCTGACACTCCAACAATGTGTTTTGCTTCAATTTGGCTCATTTTAAAAAGATGCTTATTTCTGGAGTGAATATGCAGTTCTACTCAAGAGTAAGCAACTAAGCGAAATAAAGCCATGGAACGCTTATTTGCCTTCTATCTATGCATTCTGACACTCCAACAATGTGTTTTGCTTCAATCTGACTCATTTGACAAATGTGCTTATTCCTGGAGTGAATATGCAGTTCTACTCAAGAGTAAGCAACTAAGCGAAATAAAGCCATGGAACGCTTATTTGCCTTCTATCTATGCATTCTGACACTCCAACAATGTGTTTTGCTTCAATTTGACTCATTTGACAAAGGTGCGTATTCCTGGAGTGAATATGCAGTTCTACTCAAGAGTAAGCAACTAAGCGAAATAAAGCCATGGAACGCTTATTTGCCTTCTATCTATGCATTCTGACACTCCAACAATGTGTTTTGCTTCAATTTGACTCATTGGACAAAGGTACTTATTCCTGGAGTGAATATGCAGTTCTACTCAAGAGTAAGCAACTAAGCGAAATAAAGCCATGGAAGGCTTATTTGCCTTCTATCTATGCATTCTGACACTCCAACAATGTGTTTTGCTTCAATTTGACTCATTTGACAAATGTGCTTATTCCTGGAGTGAATATGCAGTTCTACTCAAGAGTAAGCAACTAAGCGAAATAAAGCCATGGAACGCTTATTTGCTTTCTATCTATGCATTCTGACACTCCAACAATGTGTTTTGCTTCAATCTGACTCATTTGACAAATGTGCTTATTCCTGGAGTGAATATGCAGTTCTACTCAAGAGTAAGCAACTAAGCGAAATAAAGCCATGGAACGCTTATTTGCCTTCTATCTATGCATTCTGACACTCCAACAATGTGTTTTGCTTCTATTTGACTCATTTGACAAATGTGCTTATTCCTGGAGTGAATATGCAGTTCTACTCAAGAGTAAGCAACTAAGCGAAATAAAGCCATGGAACGCTTATTTGCCTTCTATCTATGCATTCTGACACTCCAACAATGTGTTTTGCTTCAATTTGACTCATTTGACAAAGGTGCGTATTCCTGGAGTGAATATGCAGTTCTACTCAAGAGTAAGCAACTAAGCGAAATAAAGCCATGGAACGCTTATTTGCCTTCTATCTATGCATTCTGACACTCCAACAATGTGTTTTGCTTCAATTTGACTCATTTGACAAATGTGCTTATTCCTGGAGTGAATATGCAGTTCTACTCAAGAGTAAGCAACAGCGAAATAAAGCCATGGAACGCTTATTTGCCTTCTATCTATGCATTCTGACACTCCAACAATGTGTTTTGCTTCAATTTGACTCATTTGACAAAGGTGCGTATTCCTGGAGTGAATATGCAGTTCTACTCAAGAGTAAGCAACTAAGCGAAATAAAGCCATGGCACGCTTATTTGCCTTCTATGTATGCATTCTGACACTCCAACAATGTGTTTTGCTTCAATTTGACTCATTTGACAAAGGTACTTATTCCTGGAGTGAATATGCAGTTCTACTCAAGAGTAAGCAACTAAGCGAAATAAAGCCATGGAACGCTTATTTGCCTTCTATCTATGCATTCTGACACTCCAACAATGTGTTTTGCTTCAATTTGACTCATTTGACAAAGGTGCGTATTCCTGGAGTGAATATGCAGTTCTACTCAAGAGTAAGCAACTAAGCGAAATAAAGCCATGGAACGCTTATTTGCCTTCTATCTATGCATTCTGACACTCCAACAATGTGTTTTGCTTCAATTTGACTCATTTGACAAATGTGCTTATTCCTGGAGTGAATATGCAGTTCTACTCAAGAGTAAGCAACTAAGCGAAATAAAGCCATGGAACGCTTATTTGCCTTCTATCTATGCATTCTGACACTCCAACAATGTGTTTTGCTTCAATTTGACTCATTTGACAAATGTGCGTATTCCTGGAGTGAATATGCAGTTCTACTCAAGAGTAAGCAACTAAGCGAAATAAAGCCATGGCACGCTTATTTGCCTTCTATCTATGCATTCTGACACTCCAACAATGTGTTTTGCTTCAATTTGACTCATTTGACAAATGTGCTTATTCCTGGAGTGAATATGCAGTTCTACTCAAGAGTAAGCAACTAAGCGAAATAAAGCCATGGAACGCTTATTTGCCTTCTATCTATGCATTCTGACACTCCAACAATGTGTTTTGCTTCAATTTGACTCATTTGACAAATGTGCTTATTCCTGGAGTGAATATGCAGTTCTACTCAAGAGTAAGCAACAGTGAAATAAAGCCATGGAACGCTTATTTGCCTTCTATCTATGCATTCTGACACTCCAACAATGTGTTTTGCTTCAATTTGACTCATTTGACAAAGGTGCGTATTCCTGGAGTGAATATGCAGTTCTACTCAAGAGTAAGCAACTAAGCGAAATAAAGCCATGGAACGCTTATTTGCCTTCTATCTATGCATTCTGACACTCCAACAATGTTTTCTGCTTCAATTTGGCTCATTTGACAAAGGTGCGTATTCCTGGAGTGAATATGCAGTTCTACTCAAGAGTAAGCAACTAAGCGAAATAAAGCCATGGAACGCTTATTTGCCTTCTATCTATGCATTCTGACACTCCAACAATGTGTTTTGCTTCAATTTGACTCATTTGACAAAGGTACTTATTCCTGGAGTGAATATGCAGTTCTACTCAAGAGTAAGCAACTAAGCGAAATAAAGCCATGGAACGCTTATTTGCCTTCTATCTATGCATTCTGACACTCCAACAATGTGTTTTGCTTCAATTTGACTCATTTGACAAAGGTGCGTATTCCTGGAGTGAATATGCAGTTCTACTCAAGAGTAAGCAACTAAGCGAAATAAAGCCATGGAACGCTTATTTGCCTTCTATCTATGCATTCTGACACTCCAACAATGTGTTTTGCTTCAATTTGACTCATTTGACAAATGTGCTTATTCCTGGAGTGAATATGCAGTTCTACTCAAGAGTAAGCAACTAAGCGAAATAAAGCCATGGAACGCTTATTTGCCTTCTATCTATGCATTCTGACACTCCAACAATGTGTTTTGCTTCAATCTGACTCATTTGACAAATGTGCGTATTCCTGGAGTGAATATGCAGTTCTACTCAAGAGTAAGCAACTAAGCGAAATAAAGCCATGGAACGCTTATTTGCCTTCTAACTATGCATTCTGACACTCCAACAATGTGTTTTGCTTCAATTTGACTCATTTGACAAATGTGCTTATTCCTGGAGTGAATATGCAGTTCTACTCAAGAGTAAGCAACTAAGCGAAATAAAGCCATGGAACGCTTATTTGCCTTCTATCTATGCATTCTGACACTCCAACAATGTGTTTTGCTTCAATTTGACTCATTTGACAAATGTGCTTATTCCTGGAGTGAATATGCAGTTCTACTCAAGAGTAAGCAACAGCGAAATAAAGCCATGGAACGCTTATTTGCCTTCTATCTATGCATTCTGACACTCCAACAATGTGTTTTGCTTCAATTTGACTCATTTGACAAAGGTGCGTATTCCTGGAGTGAATATGCAGTTCTACTCAAGAGTAAGCAACTAAGCGAAATAAAGCCATGGCACGCTTATTTGCCTTCTATCTATGCATTCTGACACTCCAACAATGTGTTTTGCTTCAATTTGACTCATTTGACAAAGGTACTTATTCCTGGAGTGAATATGCAGTTCTACTCAAGAGTAAGCAACTAAGCGAAATAAAGCCATGGAACGCTTATTTGCCTTCTATCTATGCATTCTGACACTCCAACAATGTGTTTTGCTTCAATTTGACTCATTTGACAAAGGTGCGTATTCCTGGAGTGAATATGCAGTTCTACTCAAGAGTAAGCAACTAAGCGAAATAAAGCCATGGAACGCTTATTTGCCTTCTATCTATGCATTCTGACACTCCAACAATGTGTTTTGCTTCAATTTGACTCATTTGACAAATGTGCTTATTCCTGGAGTGAATATGCAGTTCTACTCAAGAGTAAGCAACTAAGCGAAATAAAGCCATGGCACGCTTATTTGCCTTCTATCTATGCATTCTGACACTCCAACAATGTGTTTTGCTTCAATCTGACTCATTTGACAAATGTGCGTATTCCTGGAGTGAATATGCAGTTCTACTCAAGAGTAAGCAACTAAGCGAAATAAAGCCATGGCACGCTTATTTGCCTTCTATCTATGCATTCTGACACTCCAACAATGTGTTTTGCTTCAATTTGACTCATTTGACAAAGGTACTTATTCCTGGAGTGAATATGCAGTTCTACTCAAGAGTAAGCAACTAAGCGAAATAAAGCCATGGAACGCTTATTTGCCTTCTATCTATGCATTCTGACACTCCAACAATGTGTTTTGCTTCAATTTGACTCATTTGACAAAGGTGCGTATTCCTGGAGTGAATATGCAGTTCTACTCAAGAGTAAGCAACTAAGCGAAATAAAGCCATGGAACGCTTATTTGCCTTCTATCTATGCATTCTGACACTCCAACAATGTGTTTTGCTTCAATTTGACTCATTTGACAAAGGTGCGTATTCCTGGAGTGAATATGCAGTTCTACTCAAGAGTAAGCAACTAAGCGAAATAAAGCCATGGAACGCTTATTTACCTTCTATCTATGCATTCTGACACTCCAACAATGTTTTCTGCTTCAATTTGGCTCATTTTAAAAAGATGCTTATTTCTGGAGTGAATATGCAGTTCTACTCAAGAGTAAGCAACTAAGCGAAATAAAGCCATGGAACGCTTATTTGCCTTCTAACTATGCATTCTGACACTCCAACAATGTTTTCTGCTTCAATTTGGCTCATTTTAAAAAGATGCTTATTCCTGGAGTGAATATGCAGTTCTACTCAAGAGTAAGCAACTAAGCGAAATAAAGCCATGGAACGCTTATTTGCCTTCTATCTATGCATTCTGACACTCCAACAATGTGTTTTGCTTCAATTTGACTCATTTGACAAATGTGCTTATTCCTGGAGTGAATATGCAGTTCTACTCAAGAGTAAGCAACTAAGCGAAATAAAGCGATGGAACGCTTATTTGCCTTCTATCTATGCATTCTGACACTCCAACAATGTGTTTTGCTTCAATCTGACTCATTTGACAAATGTGCTTATTCCTGGAGTGAATATGCAGTTCTACTCAAGAGTAAGCAACTAAGCGAAATAAAGCCATGGAACGCTTATTTGCCTTCTATCTATGCATTCTGACACTCCAACAATGTGTTTTGCTTCAATTTGACTCATTTGACAAATGTGCTTATTCCTGGAGTGAATATGCAGTTCTACTCAAGAGTAAGCAACTAAGCGAAATAAAGCCATGGAACGCTTATTTGCCTTCTATCTATGCATTCTGACACTCCAACAATGTGTTTTGCTTCAATTTGACTCATTTGACAAAGGTACTTATTCCTGGAGTGAATATGCAGTTCTACTCAAGAGTAAGCAACTAAGCGAAATAAAGCCATAGAACGCTTATTTGCCTTCTATCTATGCATTCTGACACTCCAACAATGTGTTTTGCTTCAATTTGACTCATTTGACAAATGTGCTTATTCCTGGAGTGAATATGCAGTTCTACTCAAGAGTAAGCAACTAAGCGAAATAAAGCCATGGAACGCTTATTTGCCTTCTATCTATGCATTCTGACACTCCAACAATGTGTTTTGCTTCAATTTGACTCATTTGACAAAGGTGCGTATTCCTGGAGTGAATATGCAGTTCTACTCAAGAGTAAGCAACTAAGCGAAATAAAGCCATGGAACGCTTATTTGCCTTCTATCTATGCATTCTGACACTCCAACAATGTGTTTTGCTTCAATTTGACTCATTTGACAAAGGTACTTATTCCTGGAGTGAATATGCAGTTCTACTCAAGAGTAAGCAACTAAGCGAAATAAAGCCATGGAACGCTTATTTGCCTTCTATCTATGCATTCTGACACTCCAACAATGTGTTTTGCTTCAATTTGACTCATTTGACAAATGTGCTTATTCCTGGAGTGAATATGCAGTTCTACTCAAGAGTAAGCAACTAAGCGAAATAAAGCCATTTAACGCTTATTTGCCCTCTATCTATGCATTCTGACACTCCAACAATGTGTTTTGCTTCAATTTGACTCATTTGACAAATGTGCTTATTCCTGGAGTGAATATGCAGTTCTACTCAAGAGTAAGCAACTAAGCGAAATAAAGCCATGGAACGCTTATTTGCCTTCTATCTATGCATTCTGACACTCCAACAATGTGTTTTGCTTCAATTTGACTCATTTGACAAATGTGCTTATTCCTGGAGTGAATATGCAGTTCTACTCAAGAGTAAGCAACTAAGCGAAATAAAGCCATGGAACGCTTATTTGCCTTCTATCTATGCATTCTGACACTCCAACAATGTGTTTTGCTTCAATTTGACTCATTTGACAAAGGTGCGTATTCCTGGAGTGAATATGCAGTTCTACTCAAGAGTAAGCAACTAAGCGAAATAAAGCCATGGAACGCTTATTTGCCTTCTATCTATGCATTCTGACACTCCAACAATGTGTTTTGCTTCAATTTGACTCATTTGACAAATGTGCTTATTCCTGGAGTGAATATGCAGTTCTACTCAAGAGTAAGCAACTAAGCGAAATAAAGCCATGGAACGCTTATTTGCCTTCTATCTATGCATTCTGACACTCCAACAATGTGTTTTGCTTCAATTTGACTCATTTGACAAATGTGCTTATTCCTGGAGTGAATATGCAGTTCCTACTCAAGAGTAAGCAACTAAGCGAAATAAAGCCATGGAACGCTTATTTGCCCTCTATCTATGCATTCTGACACTCCAACAATGTGTTTTGCTTCAATTTGACTCATTTGACAAATGTGCTTATTCCTGGAGTGAATATGCAGTTCTACTCAAGAGTAAGCAACTAAGCGAAATAAAGCCATGGAACGCTTATTTGCCTTCTATCTATGCATTCTGACACTCCAACAATGTGTTTTGCTTCAATCTGACTCATTTGACAAATGTGCTTATTCCTGGAGTGAATATGCAGTTCTACTCAAGAGTAAGCAACTAAGCGAAATAAAGCCATGGAACGCTTATTTGCCTTCTATCTATGCATTCTGACACTCCAACAATGTGTTTTGCTTCAATTTGACTCATTTGACAAATGTACTTATTCCTGTAGTGAATATGCAGTTCTACTCAAGAGTAAGCAACTAAGCGAAATAAAGCCATGGAACGCTTATTTGCCTTCTATCTATGCATTCTGACACTCCAACAATGTGTTTTGCTTCAATTTGACTCATTTGACAAATGTGCTCATTCCTGGAGTGAATATGCAGTTCTACTCAAGAGTAAGCAACTAAGCGAAATAAAGCCATGGAACGCTTATATGCCCTCTATCTATGCATTCTGACACTCCAACAATGTGTTTTGCTTCAATTTGACTCATTTGACAAATGTGCTCATTCCTGGAGTGAATATGCAGTTCTACTCAAGAGTAAGCAACTAAGCGAAATAAAGCCATGGAACGCTTATTTGCCTTCTATCTATGCATTCTGACACTCCAACAATGTGTTTTGCTTCAATTTGACTCATTTGACAAATGTGCTTATTCCTGGAGTGAATATGCAGTTCTACTCAAGAGTAAGCAACTAAGCGAAATAAAGCCATGGAACGCTTATTTGCCTTCTATCTATGCATTCTGACACTCCAACAATGTGTTTTGCTTCTATTTGACTCATTTGACAAATGTGCTTATTCCTGGAGTGAATATGCAGTTCTACTCAAGAGTAAGCAACTAAGCGAAATAAAGCCATGGAACGCTTATTTGCCTTCTATCTATGCATTCTGACACTCCAACAATGTGTTTTGCTTCAATCTGACTCATTTGACAAATGTGCTTATTCCTGGAGTGAATATGCAGTTCTACTCAAGAGTAAGCAACTAAGCGAAATAAAGCCATGGAACGCTTATTTGCCTTCTATCTATGCATTCTGACACTCCAACAATGTGTTTTGCTTCAATTTGACTCATTTGACAAATGTGCTTATTCCTGGAGTGAATATGCAGTTCTACTCAAGAGTAAGCAACAGCGAAATAAAGCCATGGAACGCTTATTTGCCTTCTATCTATGCATTCTGACACTCCAACAATGTGTTTTGCTTCAATTTGACTCATTTGACAAAGGTGCGTATTCCTGGAGTGAATATGCAGTTCTACTCAAGAGTAAGCAACTAAGCGAAATAAAGCCATGGAACGCTTATTTGCCTTCTATCTATGCATTCTGACACTCCAACAATGTGTTTTGCTTCAATTTGACTCATTTGACAAAGGTACTTATTCCTGGAGTGAATATGCAGTTCTACTCAAGAGTAAGCAACTAAGCGAAATAAAGCCATGGAACGCTTATTTGCCTTCTATCTATGCATTCTGACACTCCAACAATGTGTTTTGCTTCAATTTGACTCATTTGACAAAGGTGCGTATTCCTGGAGTGAATATGCAGTTCTACTCAAGAGTAAGCAACTAAGCGAAATAAAGCCATGGAACGCTTATTTGCCTTCTATCTATGCATTCTGACACTCCAACAATGTGTTTTGCTTCAATTTGACTCATTTGACAAATGTGCTTATTCCTGGAGTGAATATGCAGTTCTACTCAAGAGTAAGCAACTAAGCGAAATAAAGCCATGGAACGCTTATTTGCCTTCTATCTATGCATTCTGACACTCCAACAATGTGTTTTGCTTCAATTTGACTCATTTGACAAATGTGCTTATTCCTGGAGTGAATATGCAGTTCTACTCAAGAGTAAGCAACTAAGCGAAATAAAGCCATTTAACGCTTATTTGCCCTCTATCTATGCATTCTGACACTCCAACAATGTGTTTTGCTTCAATTTGACTCATTTGACAAATGTGCTTATTCCTGGAGTGAATATGCAGTTCTACTCAAGAGTAAGCAACTAAGCGAAATAAAGCCATGGAACGCTTATTTGCCTTCTATCTATGCATTCTGACACTCCAACAATGTGTTTTGCTTCAATTTGACTCATTTGACAAATGTGCTTATTCCTGGAGTGAATATGCAGTTCTACTCAAGAGTAAGCAACTAAGCGAAATAAAGCCATGGAACGCTTATTTGCCTTCTATCTATGCATTCTGACACTCCAACAATGTGTTTTGCTTCAATTTGACTCATTTGACAAAGGTGCGTATTCCTGGAGTGAATATGCAGTTCTACTCAAGAGTAAGCAACTAAGCGAAATAAAGCCATGGAACGCTTATTTGCCTTCTATCTATGCATTCTGACACTCCAACAATGTGTTTTGCTTCTATTTGACTCATTTGACAAATGTGCTTATTCCTGGAGTGAATATGCAGTTCTACTCAAGAGTAAGCAACTAAGCGAAATAAAGCCATGGAACGCTTATTTGCCTTCTATCTATGCATTCTGACACTCCAACAATGTGTTTTGCTTCAATCTGACTCATTTGACAAATGTGCTTATTCCTGGAGTGAATATGCAGTTCTACTCAAGAGTAAGCAACTAAGCGAAATAAAGCCATGGAACGCTTATTTGCCTTCTATCTATGCATTCTGACACTCCAACAATGTGTTTTGCTTCAATTTGACTCATTTGACAAATGTGCTTATTCCTGGAGTGAATATGCAGTTCTACTCAAGAGTAAGCAACAGCGAAATAAAGCCATGGAACGCTTATTTGCCTTCTATCTATGCATTCTGACACTCCAACAATGTGTTTTGCTTCAATTTGACTCATTTGACAAAGGTGCGTATTCCTGGAGTGAATATGCAGTTCTACTCAAGAGTAAGCAACTAAGCGAAATAAAGCCATGGAACGCTTATTTGCCTTCTATCTATGCATTCTGACACTCCAACAATGTGTTTTGCTTCAATTTGACTCATTTGACAAAGGTACTTATTCCTGGAGTGAATATGCAGTTCTACTCAAGAGTAAGCAACTAAGCGAAATAAAGCCATGGAACGCTTATTTGCCTTCTATCTATGCATTCTGACACTCCAACAATGTGTTTTGCTTCAATTTGACTCATTTGACAAAGGTGCGTATTCCTGGAGTGAATATGCAGTTCTACTCAAGAGTAAGCAACTAAGCGAAATAAAGCCATGGAACGCTTATTTGCCTTCTATCTATGCATTCTGACACTCCAACAATGTGTTTTGCTTCAATTTGACTCATTTGACAAATGTGCTTATTCCTGGAGTGAATATGCAGTTCTACTCAAGAGTAAGCAACTAAGCGAAATAAAGCCATGGAACGCTTATTTGCCTTCTATCTATGCATTCTGACACTCCAACAATGTGTTTTGCTTCAATTTGACTCATTTGACAAATGTGCTTATTCCTGGAGTGAATATGCAGTTCTACTCAAGAGTAAGCAACTAAGCGAAATAAAGCCATGGAACGCTTATTTGCCTTCTATCTATGCATTCTGACACTCCAACAATGTGTTTTGCTTCAATTTGACTCATTTGACAAAGGTGCGTATTCCTGGAGTGAATATGCAGTTCTACTCAAGAGTAAGCAACTAAGCGAAATAAAGCCATGGAACGCTTATTTGCCTTCTATCTATGCATTCTGACACTCCAACAATGTGTTTTGCTTCAATTTGACTCATTTGACAAATGTGCTTATTCCTGGAGTGAATATGCAGTTCTACTCAAGAGTAAGCAACTAAGCGAAATAAAGCCATGGAACGCTTATTTGCCTTCTATCTATGCATTCTGACACTCCAACAATGTGTTTTGCTTCAATTTGACTCATTTGACAAATGTGCTTATTCCTGGAGTGAATATGCAGTTCTACTCAAGAGTAAGCAACTAAGCGAAATAAAGCCATGGAACGCTTATTTGCCCTCTATCTATGCATTCTGACACTCCAACAATGTGTTTTGCTTCAATTTGACTCATTTGACAAATGTGCTTATTCCTGGAGTGAATATGCAGTTCTACTCAAGAGTAAGCAACTAAGCGAAATAAAGCCATGGAACGCTTATTTGCCTTCTATCTATGCATTCTGACACTCCAACAATGTGTTTTGCTTCAATCTGACTCATTTGACAAATGTGCTTATTCCTGGAGTGAATATGCAGTTCTACTCAAGAGTAAGCAACTAAGCGAAATAAAGCCATGGAACGCTTATTTGCCTTCTATCTATGCATTCTGACACTCCAACAATGTGTTTTGCTTCAATTTGACTCATTTGACAAATGTGCTTATTCCTGGAGTGAATATGCAGTTCTACTCAAGAGTAAGCAACTAAGCGAAATAAAGCCATGGAACGCTTATTTGCCTTCTATCTATGCATTCTGACACTCCAACAATGTGTTTTGCTTCAATTTGACTCATTTGACAAATGTGCTTATTCCTGGAGTGAATATGCAGTTCGACTCAAGAGTAAGCAACTAAGCGAAATAAAGCCATGGAACGCTTATATGCCCTCTATCTATGCATTCTGACACTCCAACAATGTGTTTTGCTTCAATTTGACTCATTTGACAAATGTGCTCATTCCTGGAGTGAATATGCAGTTCTACTCAAGAGTAAGCAACTAAGCGAAATAAAGCCATGGAACGCTTATTTGCCTTCTATCTATGCATTCTGACACTCCAACAATGTGTTTTGCTTCAATTTGACTCATTTGACAAATGTGCTTATTCCTGGAGTGAATATGCAGTTCTACTCAAGAGTAAGCAACTAAGCGAAATAAAGCCATGGAACGCTTATTTGCCTTCTATCTATGCATTCTGACACTCCAACAATGTGTTTTGCTTCAATTTGACTCATTTGACAAAGGTTCGTATTCCTGGAGTGAATATGCAGTTCTACTCAAGAGTAAGCAACTAAGCGAAATAAAGCCATGGAACGCTTATTTGCCTTCTATCTATGCATTCTGACACTCCAACAATGTTTTCTGCTTCAATTTGGCTCATTTTAAAAAGATGCTTATTTCTGGAGTGAAAATGCAGTTCTACTCAAGAGTAAGCAACTAAGCGAAATAAAGCCATGGAACGCTTATTTGCCTTCTAACTATGCATTCTGACACTCCAACAATGTTTTCTGCTTCAATTTGGCTCATTTTAAAAAGATGCTTATCTCTGGAGTGAATATGCAGTTCTACTCAAGAGTAAGCAACTAAGCGAAATAAAGCCATGGAACGCTTATTTGCCTTCTATCTATGCATTCTGACACTCCAACAATGTGTTTTGCTTCAATTTGACTCATTTGACAAATGTGCTTATTCCTGGAGTGAATATGCAGTTCTACTCAAGAGTAAGCAACTAAGCGAAATAAAGCCATGGAACGCTTATTTGCCTTCTATCTATGCATTCTGACACTCCAACAATGTGTTTTGCTTCAATCTGACTCATTTGACAAATGTGCTCATTCCTGGAGTGAATATGCAGTTCTACTCAAGAGTAAGCAACTAAGCGAAATAAAGCCATGGAACGCTTATATGCCCTCTATCTATGCATTCTGACACTCCAACAATGTTTTCTGCTTCAATTTGACTCATTTGACAAATGTGCTCATTCCTGGAGTGAATATGCAGTTCTACTCAAGAGTAAGCAACTAAGCGAAATAAAGCCATGGAACGCTTATTTGCCTTCTATCTATCCATTCTGACACTCCAACAATGTGTTTTGCTTCAATTTGACTCATTTGACAAATGTGCTTATTCCTGGAGTGAATATGCAGTTCTACTCAAGAGTAAGCAACTAAGCGAAATAAAGCCATGGAACGCTTATTTGCCTTCTATCTATGCATTCTGACACTCCAACAATGTTTTCTGCTTCAATTTGGCTCATTTTAAAAAGATGCTTATTTCTGGAGTGAATATGCAGTTCTACTCAAGAGTAAGCAACTAAGCGAAATAAAGCCATGGAACGCTTATTTGCCTTCTAACTATGCATTCTGACACTCCAACAATGTTTTCTGCTTCAATTTGGCTCATTTTAAAAAGATGCTTATCTCTGGAGTGAATATGCAGTTCTACTCAAGAGTAAGCAACTAAGCGAAATAAAGCCATGGAACGCTTATTTGCCTTCTATCTATGCATTCTGACACTCCAACAATGTGTTTTGCTTCAATTTGACTCATTTGACAAATGTGCTTATTCCTGGAGTGAATATGCAGTTCTACTCAAGAGTAAGCAACTAAGCGAAATAAAGCCATGGAACGCTTATTTGCCCTCTATCTATGCATTCTGACACTCCAACAATGTGTTTTGCTTCAATTTGACTCATTTGACAAATGTGCTTATTCCTGGAGTGAATATGCAGTTCTACTCAAGAGTAAGCAACTAAGCGAAATAAAGCCATGGAACGCTTATTTGACTTCTATCTATGCATTCTGACACTCTAACAATGTGTTTTGCTTCAATTTGACTCATTTGACAAAGGTGCGTATTCCTGGAGTGAATATGCAGTTCTACTCAAGAGTAAGCAACTAAGCGAAATAAAGCCATGGAACGCTTATTTGCCTTCTATCTATGCATTCTGACACTCCAACAATGTGTTTTGCTTCAATTTGACTCATTTGACAAAGGTGCGTATTCCTGGAGTGAATATGCAGTTCTACTCAAGAGTAAGCAACTAAGCGAAATAAAGCCATGGAACGCTTATTTGCCTTCTATCTATGCATTCTGACACACCAACAATGTGTTTTGCTTCAATTTGACTCATTTGACAAAGGTACGTATTCCTGGAGTGAATATGCAGTTCTACTCAAGAGTAAGCAACTAAGCGAAATAAAGCCATGGAACGCTTATTTGCCTTCTATCTATGCATTCGGACACTCCAACAATGTGTTTTGCTTCAATTTGACTCATTTGACAAAGGTGCGTATTCCTGGAGTGAATATGCAGTTCTACTCAAGAGTAAGCAACTAAGCGAAATAAAGCCATGGAACGCTTATTTGCCTTCTATCTATGCATTCTGACACTCCAACAATGTGTTTTGCTTCAATTTGACTCATTTGACAAATGTGCTTATTCCTGGAGTGAATATGCAGTTCTACTCAAGAGTAAGCAACTAAGCGAAATAAAGCCATGGAACGCTTATTTGCCTTCTATCTATGCATTCTGACACTCCAACAATGTGTTTTGCTTCAATCTGACTCATTTGACAAATGTGCTCATTCCTGGAGTGAATATGCAGTTCTACTCAAGAGTAAGCAACTAAGCGAAATAAAGCCATGGAACGCTTATATGCCCTCTATCTATGCATTCTGACACTCCAACAATGTTTTCTGCTTCAATTTGACTCATTTGACAAATGTGCTCATTCCTGGAGTGAATATGCAGTTCTACTCAAGAGTAAGCAACTAAGCGAAATAAAGCCATGGAACGCTTATTTGCCTTCTATCTATGCATTCTGACACTCCAACAATGTGTTTTGCTTCAATTTGACTCATTTGACAAATGTGCTTATTCCTGGAGTGAATATGCAGTTCTACTCAAGAGTAAGCAACTAAGCGAAATAAAGCCATGGAACGCTTATTTGCCTTCTATCTATGCATTCTGACACTCCAACAATGTTTTCTGCTTCAATTTGGCTCATTTTAAAAAGATGCTTATTTCTGGAGTGAATATGCAGTTCTACTCAAGAGTAAGCAACTAAGCGAAATAAAGCCATGGAACGCTTATTTGCCTTCTAACTATGCATTCTGACACTCCAACAATGTTTTCTGCTTCAATTTGGCTCATTTTAAAAAGATGCTTATCTCTGGAGTGAATATGCAGTTCTACTCAAGAGTAAGCAACTAAGCGAAATAAAGCCATGGAACGCTTATTTGCCTTCTATCTATGCATTCTGACACTCCAACAATGTGTTTTGCTTCAATTTGACTCATTTGACAAATGTGCTTATTCCTGGAGTGAATATGCAGTTCTACTCAAGAGTAAGCAACTAAGCGAAATAAAGCCATGGAACGCTTATTTGCCCTCTATCTATGCATTCTGACACTCCAACAATGTGTTTTGCTTCAATTTGACTCATTTGACAAATGTGCTTATTCCTGGAGTGAATATGCAGTTCTACTCAAGAGTAAGCAACTAAGCGAAATAAAGCCATGGAACGCTTATTTGACTTCTATCTATGCATTCTGACACTCTAACAATGTGTTTTGCTTCAATTTGACTCATTTGACAAAGGTGCGTATTCCTGGAGTGAATATGCAGTTCTACTCAAGAGTAAGCAACTAAGCGAAATAAAGCCATGGAACGCTTATTTGCCTTCTATCTATGCATTCTGACACTCCAACAATGTGTTTTGCTTCAATTTGACTCATTTGACAAAGGTGCGTATTCCTGGAGTGAATATGCAGTTCTACTCAAGAGTAAGCAACTAAGCGAAATAAAGCCATGGAACGCTTATTTGCCTTCTATCTATGCATTCTGACACACCAACAATGTGTTTTGCTTCAATTTGACTCATTTGACAAAGGTACGTATTCCTGGAGTGAATATGCAGTTCTACTCAAGAGTAAGCAACTAAGCGAAATAAAGCCATGGAACGCTTATTTGCCTTCTATCTATGCATTCGGACACTCCAACAATGTGTTTTGCTTCAATTTGACTCATTTGACAAAGGTGCGTATTCCTGGAGTGAATATGCAGTTCTACTCAAGAGTAAGCAACTAAGCGAAATAAAGCCATGGAACGCTTATTTGCCTTCTATCTATGCATTCTGACACTCCAACAATGTGTTTTGCTTCAATTTGACTCATTTGACAAATGTGCTCATTCCTGGAGTGAATATGCAGTTCTACTCAAGAGTAAGCAACTAAGCGAAATAAAGCCATGGAACGCTTATTTGCCTTCTATCTATGCATTCTGACACTCCAACAATGTGTTTTGCTTCAATTTGACTCATTTGACAAAGGTGCGTATTCCTGGAGTGAATATGCAGTTCTACTCAAGAGTAAGCAACTAAGCGAAATAAAGCCATGGAACGCTTATATGCCCTCTATCTATGCATTCTGACACTCCAACAATGTGTTTTGCTTCAATTTGACTCATTTGACAAATGTGCTCATTCCTGGAGTGAATATGCAGTTCTACTCAAGAGTAAGCAACTAAGCGAAATAAAGCCATGGAACGCTTATTTGCCTTCTATCTATGCATTCTGACACTCCAACAATGTGTTTTGCTTCAATTTGACTCATTTGACAAATGTGCTTATTCCTGGAGTGAATATGCAGTTCTACTCAAGAGTAAGCAACTAAGCGAAATAAAGCCATGGAACGCTTATTTGCCTTCTATCTATGCATTCTGACACTCCAACAATGTTTTCTGCTTCAATTTGGCTCATTTTAAAAAGATGCTTATTTCTGGAGTGAATATGCAGTTCTACTCAAGAGTAAGCAACTAAGCGAAATAAAGCCATGGAACGCTTATTTGCCTTCTAACTATGCATTCTGACACTCCAACAATGTTTTCTGCTTCAATTTGGCTCATTTTAAAAAGATGCTTATCTCTGGAGTGAATATGCAGTTCTACTCAAGAGTAAGCAACTAAGCGAAATAAAGCCATAGAACGCTTATTTGCCTTCTATCTATGCATTCTGACACTCCAACAATGTGTTTTGCTTCAATTTGACTCATTTGACAAATGTGCTTATTCCTGGAGTGAATATGCAGTTCTACTCAAGAGTAAGCAACTAAGCGAAATAAAGCCATGGAACGCTTATTTGCCCTCTATCTATGCATTCTGACACTCCAACAATGTGTTTTGCTTCAATTTGACTCATTTGACAAATGTGCTTATTCCTGGAGTGAATATGCAGTTCTACTCAAGAGTAAGCAACTAAGCGAAATAAAGCCATGGAACGCTTATTTGACTTCTATCTATGCATTCTGACACTCCAACAATGTGTTTTGCTTCAATTTGACTCATTTGACAAAGGTGCGTATTCCTGGAGTGAATATGCAGTTCTACTCAAGAGTAAGCAACTAAGCGAAATAAAGCCATGGAACGCTTATTTGCCTTCTATCTATGCATTCTGACACTCCAACAATGTGTTTTGCTTCAATTTGACTCATTTGACAAAGGTGCGTATTCCTGGAGTGAATATGCAGTTCTACTCAAGAGTAAGCAACTAAGCGAAATAAAGCCATGGAACGCTTATTTGCCTTCTATCTATGCATTCTGACACTCCAACAATGTGTTTTGCTTCAATTTGACTCATTTGACAAAGGTGCGTATTCCTGGAGTGAATATGCAGTTCTACTCAAGAGTAAGCAACTAAGCGAAATAAAGCCATGGAACGCTTATTTGCCTTCTATCTATGCATTCTGACACTCCAACAATGTGTTTTGCTTCAATTTGACTCATTTGACAAAGGTGCGTATTCCTGGAGTGAATATGCAGTTCTACTCAAGAGTAAGCAACTAAGCGAAATAAAGCCATGGAACGCTTATTTGCCTTCTATCTATGCATTCTAACACTCCAACAATGTGTTTTGCTTCAATTTGACTCATTTGACAAATGTGCTTATTCCTGGAGTGAATATGCAGTTCTACTCAAGAGTAAGCAACTAAGCAAAATAAAGCCATGGAACGCTTATTTGCCTTCTATCTATGCATTCTGACACTCCAACAATGTGTTTTGCTTCAATCTGACTCATTTGACAAATGTGCTCATTCCTGGAGTGAATATGCAGTTCTACTCAAGAGTAAGCAACTAAGCGAAATAAAGCCATGGAACGCTTATTTGCCTTCTATCTATGCATTCTGACACTCCAACAATGTTTTCTGCTTCAATTTGGCTCATTTTAAAAAGATGCTTATTTCTGGAGTGAATATGCAGTTCTACTCAAGAGTAAGCCACTAAGCGAAATAAAGCCATGGAACGCTTATTTGCCTTCTAACTATGCATTCTGACACTCCAACAATGTGTTTTGCTTCAATTTGACTCATTTGACAAATGTGCTTATTCCTGGAGTGAATATGCAGTTCTACTCAAGAGTAAGCAACTAAGCGAAATAAAGCCATGGAACGCTTATTTGCCTTCTATCTATGCATTCTGACACTCCAACAATGTGTTTTGCTTCAATCTGACTCATTTGACAAATGTGCTTATTCCTGGAGTGAATATGCAGTTCTACTCAAGAGTAAGCAACTAAGCGAAATAAAGCCATGGAACGCTTATTTGCCTTCTATCTATGCATTCTGACACTCCAACAATGTGTTTTGCTTCAATTTGACTCATTTGACAAATGTGCTTATTCCTGGAGTGAATATGCAGTTCTACTCAAGAGTAAGCAACTAAGCGAAATAAAGCCATGGAACGCTTATTTGCCTTCTATCTATGCATTCTGACACTCCAACAATGTGTTTTGCTTCAATTTGACTCATTTGACAAAGGTACTTATTCCTGGAGTGAATATGCAGTTCTACTCAAGAGTAAGCAACTAAGCGAAATAAAGCCATAGAACGCTTATTTGCCTTCTATCTATGCATTCTGACACTCCAACAATGTGTTTTGCTTCAATTTGACTCATTTGACAAATGTGCTTATTCCTGGAGTGAATATGCAGTTCTACTCAAGAGTAAGCAACTAAGCGAAATAAAGCCATGGAACGCTTATTTGCCTTCTATCTATGCATTCTGACACTCCAACAATGTGTTTTGCTTCAATTTGACTCATTTGACAAAGGTGCGTATTCCTGGAGTGAATATGCAGTTCTACTCAAGAGTAAGCAACTAAGCGAAATAAAGCCATGGAACGCTTATTTGCCTTCTATCTATGCATTCTGACACTCCAACAATGTGTTTTGCTTCAATTTGACTCATTTTAAAAAGATGCTTATTTCTGGAGTGAAAATGCAGTTCTACTCAAGAGTAAGCAACTAAGCGAAATAAAGCCATGGAACGCTTATTTGCCTTCTATCTATGCATTCTAACACTCCAACAATGTGTTTTGCTTCAATTTGACTCATTTGACAAATGTGCTTATTCCTGGAGTGAATATGCAGTTCTACTCAAGAGTAAGCAACTAAGCAAAATAAAGCCATGGAACGCTTATTTGCCTTCTATCTATGCATTCTGACACTCCAACAATGTGTTTTGCTTCAATCTGACTCATTTGACAAATGTGCTCATTCCTGGAGTGAATATGCAGTTCTACTCAAGAGTAAGCAACTAAGGGAAATAAAGCCATAGAACGCTTATTTGCCTTCTATCTATGCATTCTGACACTCCAACAATGTGTTTTGCTTCAATTTGACTCATTTGACAAATATGCTTATTCCTGGAGTGAATATGCAGTTCTACTCAAGAGTAAGCAACTAAGCGAAATAAAGCCATGGAACGCTTATTTGCCTTCTATCTATGCATTCTGACACTCCAACAATGTGTTTTGCTTCAATTTGACTCATTTGACAAAGGTGCGTATTCCTGGAGTGAATATGCAGTTCTACTCAAGAGTAAGCAACTAAGCGAAATAAAGCCATGGAACGCTTATTTGCCTTCTATCTATGCATTCTGACACTCCAACAATGTGTTTTGCTTCAATTTGACTCATTTTAAAAAGATGCTTATTTCTGGAGTGAAAATGCAGTTCTACTCAAGAGTAAGCAACTAAGCGAAATAAAGCCATGGAACGCTTATTTGCCTTCTATCTATGCATTCTGACACTCCAACAATGTGTTTTGCTTCAATTTGACTCATTTGACAAAGGTGCGTATTCCTGGAGTGAATATGCAGTTCTACTCAAGAGTAAGCAACTCAGCGAAATAAAGCCATGGAACGCTTATTTGCCTTCTATCTATGCATTCTGACACTCCAACAATGTGTTTTGCTTCAATTTGACTCATTTGACAAAGGTGCGTATTCCTGGAGTGAATATGCAGTTCTACTCAAGAGTAAGCAACTAAGCGAAATAAAGCCATGGAACGCTTATTTGCCTTCTATCTATGCATTCTGACACTCCAACAATGTGTTTTGCTTCAATTTGACTCATTTGACAAAGGTGCGTATTCCTGGAGTGAATATGCAGTTCTACTCAAGAGTAAGCAACTAAGCGAAATAAAGCCATGGAACGCTTATTTGCCTTCTATCTATGCATTCTGACACTCCAACAATGTGTTTTGCTTCAATTTGACTCATTTGACAAATGTGCTCATTCCTGGAGTGAATATGCAGTTCTACTCAAGAGTAAGCAACTAAGCGAAATAAAGCCATGGAACGCTTATTTGCCTTCTATCTATGCATTCTGACACTCCAACAATGTGTTTTGCTTCAATTTGACTCATTTGACAAAGGTGCGTATTCCTGGAGTGAATATGCAGTTCTACTCAAGAGTAAGCAACTAAGCGAAATAAAGCCATGGAACGCTTATATGCCCTCTATCTATGCATTCTGACACTCCAACAATGTGTTTTGCTTCAATTTGACTCATTTGACAAATGTGCTCATTCCTGGAGTGAATATGCAGTTCTACTCAAGAGTAAGCAACTAAGCGAAATAAAGCCATGGAACGCTTATTTGCCTTCTATCTATGCATTCTGACACTCCAACAATGTGTTTTGCTTCAATTTGACTCATTTGACAAATGTGCTTATTCCTGGAGTGAATATGCAGTTCTACTCAAGAGTAAGCAACTAAGCGAAATAAAGCCATGGAACGCTTATTTGCCTTCTATCTATGCATTCTGACACTCCAACAATGTTTTCTGCTTCAATTTGGCTCATTTTAAAAAGATGCTTATTTCTGGAGTGAATATGCAGTTCTACTCAAGAGTAAGCAACTAAGCGAAATAAAGCCATGGAACGCTTATTTGCCTTCTAACTATGCATTCTGACACTCCAACAATGTTTTCTGCTTCAATTTGGCTCATTTTAAAAAGATGCTTATCTCTGGAGTGAATATGCAGTTCTACTCAAGAGTAAGCAACTAAGCGAAATAAAGCCATGGAACGCTTATTTGCCTTCTATCTATGCATTCTGACACTCCAACAATGTGTTTTGCTTCAATTTGACTCATTTGACAAATGTGCTTATTCCTGGAGTGAATATGCAGTTCTACTCAAGAGTAAGCAACTAAGCGAAATAAAGCCATGGAACGCTTATTTGCCCTCTATCTATGCATTCTGACACTCCAACAATGTGTTTTGCTTCAATTTGACTCATTTGACAAATGTGCTTATTCCTGGAGTGAATATGCAGTTCTACTCAAGAGTAAGCAACTAAGCGAAATAAAGCCATGGAACGCTTATTTGACTTCTATCTATGCATTCTGACACTCCAACAATGTGTTTTGCTTCAATTTGACTCATTTGACAATGGTGCGTATTCCTGGAGTGAATATGCAGTTCTACTCGTGAGTAAGCAACTAAGCGAAATAAAGCCATGGAACGCTTATATGCCTTCTATCTATGCATTCTGACACTCCAACAATGTGTTTTGCTTCAATTTGACTCATTTGACAAAGGTGCGTATTCCTGGAGTGAATATGCAGTTCTACTCAAGAGTAAGCAACTAAGCGAAATAAAGCCATGGAACGCTTATTTGCCTTCTATCTATGCATTCTGACACTCCAACAATGTGTTTTGCTTCAATTTGACTCATTTGACAAAGGTGCGTATTCCTGGAGTGAATATGCAGTTCTACTCAAGAGTAAGCAACTAAGCGAAATAAAGCCATGGAACGCTTATTTGCCTTCTATCTATGCATTCTGACACTCCAACAATGTGTTTTGCTTCAATTTGACTCATTTGACAAAGGTGCGTATTCCTGGAGTGAATATGCAGTTCTACTCAAGAGTAAGCAACTAAGCGAAATAAAGCCATGGAACGCTTATTTGCCTTCTATCTATGCATTCTGACACTCCAACAATGTGTTTTGCTTCAATTTGACTCATTTGACAAAGGTGCGTATTCCTGGAGTGAATATGCAGTTCTACTCAAGAGTAAGCAACTAAGCGAAATAAAGCCATGGAATGCTTATTTGCCTTCTATCTATGCATTCTAACACTCCAACAATGTGTTTTGCTTCAATTTGACTCATTTGACAAATGTGCTTATTCCTGGAGTGAATATGCAGTTCTACTCAAGAGTAAGCAACTAAGCAAAATAAAGCCATGGAACGCTTATTTGCCTTCTATCTATGCATTCTGACACTCCAACAATGTGTTTTGCTTCAATCTGACTCATTTGACAAATGTGCTCATTCCTGGAGTGAATATGCAGTTCTACTCAAGAGTAAGCAACTAAGCGAAATAAAGCCATGGAACGCTTATTTGCCTTCTATCTATGCATTCTGACACTCCAACAATGTTTTCTGCTTCAATTTGGCTCATTTTAAAAAGATGCTTATTTCTGGAGTGAATATGCAGTTCTACTCAAGAGTAAGCCACTAAGCGAAATAAAGCCATGGAACGCTTATTTGCCTTCTAACTATGCATTCTGACACTCCAACAATGTGTTTTGCTTCAATTTGACTCATTTGACAAATGTGCTTATTCCTGGAGTGAATATGCAGTTCTACTCAAGAGTAAGCAACTAAGCGAAATAAAGCCATGGAACGCTTATTTGCCTTCTATCTATGCATTCTGACACTCCAACAATGTGTTTTGCTTCAATCTGACTCATTTGACAAATGTGCTTATTCCTGGAGTGAATATGCAGTTCTACTCAAGAGTAAGCAACTAAGCGAAATAAAGCCATGGAACGCTTATTTGCCTTCTATCTATGCATTCTGACACTCCAACAATGTGTTTTGCTTCAATTTGACTCATTTGACAAATGTGCTTATTCCTGGAGTGAATATGCAGTTCTACTCAAGAGTAAGCAACTAAGCGAAATAAAGCCATGGAACGCTTATTTGCCTTCTATCTATGCATTCTGACACTCCAACAATGTGTTTTGCTTCAATTTGACTCATTTGACAAAGGTACTTATTCCTGGAGTGAATATGCAGTTCTACTCAAGAGTAAGCAACTAAGCGAAATAAAGCCATGGAACGCTTATTTGCCTTCTATCTATGCATTCTGACACTCCAACAATGTGTTTTGCTTCAATTTGACTCATTTGACAAATGTGCTTATTCCTGGAGTGAATATGCAGTTCTACTCAAGAGTAAGCAACTAAGCGAAATAAAGCCATGGAACGCTTATTTGCCTTCTATCTATGCATTCTGACACTCCAACAATGTGTTTTGCTTCAATTTGACTCATTTGACAAAGGTGCGTATTCCTGGAGTGAATATGCAGTTCTACTCAAGAGTAAGCAACTAAGCGAAATAAAGCCATGGAACGCTTATTTGCCTTCTATCTATGCATTCTGACACTCCAACAATGTGTTTTGCTTCAATTTGACTCATTTTAAAAAGATGCTTATTTCTGGAGTGAAAATGCAGTTCTACTCAAGAGTAAGCAACTAAGCGAAATAAAGCCATGGAACGCTTATTTGCCTTCTATCTATGCATTCTGACACTCCAACAATGTGTTTTGCTTCAATTTGACTCATTTGACAAAGGTGCGTATTCCTGGAGTGAATATGCAGTTCTACTCAAGAGTAAGCAACTAAGCGAAATAAAGCCATGGAACGCTTATATGCCCTCTATCTATGCATTCTGACACGCCAACAATGTGTTTTGCTTCAATTTGACTCATTTGACAAATGTGCTCATTCCTGGAGTGAATATGCAGTTCTACTCAAGAGTAAGCAACTAAGCGAAATAAAGCCATGGAACGCTTATTTGCCTTCTATCTATGCATTCTGACACTCCAACAATGTGTTTTGCTTCAATTTGACTCATTTGACAAATGTGCTTATTCCTGGAGTGAATATGCAGTTCTACTCAAGAGTAAGCAACTAAGCGAAATAAAGCCATGGAACGCTTATTTGCCTTCTATCTATGCATTCTGACACTCCAACAATGTTTTCTGCTTCAATTTGGCTCATTTTAAAAAGATGCTTATTTCTGGAGTGAATATGCAGTTCTACTCAAGAGTAAGCAACTAAGCGAAATAAAGCCATGGAACGCTTATTTGCCTTCTAACTATGCATTCTGACACTCCAACAATGTTTTCTGCTTCAATTTGGCTCATTTTAAAAAGATGCTTATCTCTGGAGTGAATATGCAGTTCTACTCAAGAGTAAGCAACTAAGCGAAATAAAGCCATGGAACGCTTATTTGCCTTCTATCTATGCATTCTGACACTCCAACAATGTGTTTTGCTTCAATTTGACTCATTTGACAAAGGTGCGTATTCCTGGAGTGAATATGCAGTTCTACTCAAGAGTAAGCAACTAAGCGAAATAAAGCCATGGAACGCTTATATGCCCTCTATCTATGCATTCTGACACTCCAACAATGTGTTTTGCTTCAATTTGACTCATTTGACAAATGTGCTCATTCCTGGAGTGAATATGCAGTTCTACTCAAGAGTAAGCAACTAAGCGAAATAAAGCCATGGAACGCTTATTTGCCTTCTATCTATGCATTCTGACACTCCAACAATGTGTTTTGCTTCAATCTGACTCATTTGACAAATGTGCTTATTCCTGGAGTGAATATGCAGTTCTACTCAAGAGTAAGCAACTAAGCGAAATAAAGCCATGGAACGCTTATTTGCCTTCTATCTATGCATTCTGACACTCCAACAATGTTTTCTGCTTCAATTTGGCTCATTTTAAAAAGATGCTTATTTCTGGAGTGAATATGCAGTTCTACTCAAGAGTAAGCAACTAAGCGAAATAAAGCCATGGAACGCTTATTTGCTTTCTATCTATGCATTCTGACACTCCAACAATGTGTTTTGCTTCAATTTGACTCATTTGACAAAGGTGCGTATTCCTGGAGTGAATATGCAGTTCTACTCAAGAGTAAGCAACTAAGCGAAATAAAGCCATGGAACGCTTATTTGCCTTCTATCTATGCATTCTGACACTCCAACAATGTGTTTTGCTTCAATTTGACTCATTTGACAAAGGTGCGTATTCCTGGAGTGAATATGCAGTTCTACTCAAGAGTAAGCAACTAAGCGAAATAAAGCCATGGAACGCTTATTTGCCTTCTATCTATGCATTCTGACACTCCAACAATGTGTTTTGCTTCAATTTGACTCATTTGACAAAGGTGCGTATTCCTGGAGTGAATATGCAGTTCTACTCAAGAGTAAGCAACTAAGCGAAATAAAGCCATGGAACGCTTATTTGCCTTCTATCTATGCATTCTGACACTCCAACAATGTGTTTTGCTTCAATTTGACTCATTTGACAAATGTGCTCATTCCTGGAGTGAATATGCAGTTCTACTCAAGAGTAAGCAACTAAGCGAAATAAAGCCATGGAACGCTTATTTGCCTTCTATCTATGCATTCTGACACTCCAACAATGTGTTTTGCTTCAATTTGACTCATTTGACAAAGGTGCGTATTCCTGGAGTGAATATGCAGTTCTACTCAAGAGTAAGCAACTAAGCGAAATAAAGCCATGGAACGCTTATATGCCCTCTATCTATGCATTCTGACACGCCAACAATGTGTTTTGCTTCAATTTGACTCATTTGACAAATGTGCTCATTCCTGGAGTGAATATGCAGTTCTACTCAAGAGTAAGCAACTAAGCGAAATAAAGCCATGGAACGCTTATTTGCCTTCTATCTATGCATTCTGACACTCCAACAATGTGTTTTGCTTCAATTTGACTCATTTGACAAATGTGCTTATTCCTGGAGTGAATATGCAGTTCTACTCAAGAGTAAGCAACTAAGCAAAATAAAGCCATGGAACGCTTATTTGCCTTCTATCTATGCATTCTGACACTCCAACAATGTGTTTTGCTTCAATCTGACTCATTTGACAAATGTGCTCATTCCTGGAGTGAATATGCAGTTCTACTCAAGAGTAAGCAACTAAGCGAAATAAAGCCATGGAACGCTTATTTGCCTTCTATCTATGCATTCTGACACTCCAACAATGTTTTCTGCTTCAATTTGGCTCATTTTAAAAAGATGCTTATCTCTGGAGTGAATATGCAGTTCTACTCAAGAGTAAGCAACTAAGCGAAATAAAGCCATGGAACGCTTATTTGCCTTCTATCTATGCATTCTGACACTCCAACAATGTGTTTTGCTTCAATTTGACTCATTTGACAAAGGTGCGTATTCCTGGAGTGAATATGCAGTTCTACTCAAGAGTAAGCAACTAAGCGAAATAAAGCCATGGAACGCTTATATGCCCTCTATCTATGCATTCTGACACTCCAACAATGTGTTTTGCTTCAATTTGACTCATTTGACAAATGTGCTCATTCCTGGAGTGAATATGCAGTTCTACTCAAGAGTAAGCAACTAAGCGAAATAAAGCCATGGAACGCTTATTTGCCTTCTATCTATGCATTCTGACACTCCAACAATGTGTTTTGCTTCAATTTGACTCATTTGACAAATGTGCTTATTCCTGGAGTGAATATGCAGTTCTACTCAAGAGTAAGCAACTAAGCGAAATAAAGCCATGGAACGCTTATTTGCCTTCTATCTATGCATTCTGACACTCCAACAATGTTTTCTGCTTCAATTTGGCTCATTTTAAAAAGATGCTTATTTCTGGAGTGAATATGCAGTTCTACTCAAGAGTAAGCAACTAAGCGAAATAAAGCCATGGAACGCTTATTTGCCTTCTAACTATGCATTCTGACACTCCAACAATGTTTTCTGCTTCAATTTGGCTCATTTTAAAAAGATGCTTATCTCTGGAGTGAATATGCAGTTCTACTCAAGAGTAAGCAACTAAGCGAAATAAAGCCATGGAACGCTTATTTGCCTTCTATCTATGCATTCTGACACTCCAACAATGTGTTTTGCTTCAATTTGACTCATTTGACAAATGTGCTTATTCCTGGAGTGAATATGCAGTTCTACTCAAGAGTAAGCAACTAAGCGAAATAAAGCCATGGAACGTTTATTTGCCCTCTATCTATGCATTCTGACACTCCAACAATGTGTTTTGCTTCAATTTGACTCATTTGACAAATGTGCTTATTCCTGGAGTGAATATGCAGTTCTACTCAAGAGTAAGCAACTAAGCGAAATAAAGCCATGGAACGCTTATTTGACTTCTATCTATGCATTCTGACACTCCAACAATGTGTTTTGCTTCAATTTGACTCATTTGACAATGGTGCGTATTCCTGGAGTGAATATGCAGTTCTACTCGTGAGTAAGCAACTAAGCGAAATAAAGCCATGGAACGCTTATATGCCTTCTATCTATGCATTCTGACACTCCAACAATGTGTTTTGCTTCAATTTGACTCATTTGACAAAGGTGCGTATTCCTGGAGTGAATATGCAGTTCTACTCAAGAGTAAGCAACTAAGCGAAATAAAGCCATGGAACGCTTATTTGCCTTCTATCTATGCATTCTGACACTCCAACAATGTGTTTTGCTTCAATTTGACTCATTTGACAAAGGTGCGTATTCCTGGAGTGAATATGCAGTTCTACTCAAGAGTAAGCAACTAAGCGAAATAAAGCCATGGAACGCTTATTTGCCTTCTATCTATGCATTCTGACACTCCAACAATGTGTTTTGCTTCAATTTGACTCATTTGACAAAGGTGCGTATTCCTGGAGTTAATATGCAGTTCTACTCAAGAGTAAGCAACTAAGCGAAATAAAGCCATGGAACGCTTATTTGCCTTCTATCTATGCATTCTGACACTCCAACAATGTGTTTTGCTTCAATTTGACTCATTTGACAAAGGTGCGTATTCCTGGAGTGAATATGCAGTTCTACTCAAGAGTAAGCAACTAAGCGAAATAAAGCCATGGAACGCTTATTTGCCTTCTATCTATGCATTCTAACACTCCAACAATGTGTTTTGCTTCAATTTGACTCATTTGACAAATGTGCTTATTCCTGGAGTGAATATGCAGTTCTACTCAAGAGTAAGCAACTAAGCAAAATAAAGCCATGGAACGCTTATTTGCCTTCTATCTATGCATTCTGACACTCCAACAATGTGTTTTGCTTCAATCTGACTCATTTGACAAATGTGCTCATTCCTGGAGTGAATATGCAGTTCTACTCAAGAGTAAGCAACTAAGCGAAATAAAGCCATGGAACGCTTATTTGCCTTCTATCTATGCATTCTGACACTCCAACAATGTTTTCTGCTTCAATTTGGCTCATTTTAAAAAGATGCTTATTTCTGGAGTGAATATGCAGTTCTACTCAAGAGTAAGCCACTAAGCGAAATAAAGCCATGGAACGCTTATTTGCCTTCTAACTATGCATTCTGACACTCCAACAATGTGTTTTGCTTCAATTTGACTCATTTGACAAATGTGCTTATTCCTGGAGTGAATATGCAGTTCTACTCAAGAGTAAGCAACTAAGCGAAATAAAGCCATGGAACGCTTATTTGCCTTCTATCTATGCATTCTGACACTCCAACAATGTGTTTTGCTTCAATCTGACTCATTTGACAAATGTGCTTATTCCTGGAGTGAATATGCAGTTCTACTCAAGAGTAAGCAACTAAGCGAAATAAAGCCATGGAACGCTTATTTGCCTTCTATCTATGCATTCTGACACTCCAACAATGTGTTTTGCTTCAATTTGACTCATTTGACAAATGTGCTTATTCCTGGAGTGAATATGCAGTTCTACTCAAGAGTAAGCAACTAAGCGAAATAAAGCCATGGAACGCTTATTTGCCTTCTATCTATGCATTCTGACACTCCAACAATGTGTTTTGCTTCAATTTGACTCATTTGACAAAGGTACTTATTCCTGGAGTGAATATGCAGTTCTACTCAAGAGTAAGCAACTAAGCGAAATAAAGCCATGGAACGCTTATTTGCCTTTTATCTATGCATTCTGACACTCCAACAATGTGTTTTGCTTCAATCTGACTCATTTGACAAATGTGCTTATTCCTGGAGTGAATATGCAGTTCTACTCAAGAGTAAGCAACTAAGCGAAATAAAGCCATGGAACGCTTATTTGCCTTCTATCTATGCATTCTGACACTCCAACAATGTGTTTTGCTTCAATTTGACTCATTTGACAAATGTGCTTATTCCTGGAGTGAATATGCAGTTCTACTCAAGAGTAAGCAACTAAGCGAAATAAAGCCATGGAACGCTTATTTGCCTTCTATCTATGCATTCTGACACTCCAACAATGTGTTTTGCTTCAATTTGACTCATTTGACAAATGTGCTTATTCCTGGAGTGAATATGCAGTTCTACTCAAGAGTAAGCAACTAAGCGAAATAAAGCCATGGAACGCTTATTTGCCTTCTATCTATGCATTCTGACACTCCAACAATGTGTTTTGCTTCAATTTGACTCATTTGACAAAGGTACTTATTCCTGGAGTGAATATGCAGTTCTACTCAAGAGTAAGCAACTAAGCGAAATAAAGCCATGGAACGCTTATATGCCCTCTATCTATGCATTCTGACACTCCAACAATGTGTTTTGCTTCAATTTGACTCATTTGACAAATGTGCTCATTCCTGGAGTGAATATGCAGTTCTACTCAAGAGTAAGCAACTAAGCGAAATAAAGCCATGGAACGCTTATTTGCCTTCTATCTATGCATTCTGACACTCCAACAATGTGTTTTGCTTCAATCTGACTCATTTGACAAATGTGCTTATTCCTGGAGTGAATATGCAGTTCTACTCAAGAGTAAGCAACTAAGCGAAATAAAGCCATGGAACGCTTATTTGCCTTCTATCTATGCATTCTGACACTCCAACAATGTGTTTTGCTTCAATTTGACTCATTTGACAAATGTGCTTATTCCTGGAGTGAATATGCAGTTCTACTCAAGAGTAAGCAACTAAGCGAAATAAAGCCATAGAACGCTTATTTGCCTTCTATCTATGCATTCTGACACTCCAACAATGTGTTTTGCTTCAATTTGACTCATTTGACAAATGTGCTTATTCCTGGAGTGAATATGCAGTTCTACTCAAGAGTAAGCAACTAAGCGAAATAAAGCCATGGAACGCTTATTTGCCTTCTATCTATGCATTCTGACACTCCAACAATGTGTTTTGCTTCAATTTGACTCATTTGACAAAGGTGCGTATTCCTGGAGTGAATATGCAGTTCTACTCAAGAGTAAGCAACTAAGCGAAATAAAGCCATGGAACGCTTATATGCCCTCTATCTATGCATTCTGACACGCCAACAATGTGTTTTGCTTCAATTTGACTCATTTGACAAATGTGCTCATTCCTGGAGTGAATATGCAGTTCTACTCAAGAGTAAGCAACTAAGCGAAATAAAGCCATGGAACGCTTATTTGCCTTCTATCTATGCATTCTGACACTCCAACAATGTGTTTTGCTTCAATTTGACTCATTTGACAAATGTGCTTATTCCTGGAGTGAATATGCAGTTCTACTCAAGAGTAAGCAACTAAGCGAAATAAAGCCATGGAACGCTTATTTGCCTCCTATCTATGCATTCTGACACTCCAACAATGTGTTTTGCTTCAATTTGACTCATTTGACAAAGGTGCGTATTCCTGGAGTGAATATGCAGTTCTACTCAAGAGTAAGCAACTAAGCGAAATAAAGCCATGGAACGCTTATTTGCCTTCTATCTATGCATTCTGACACTCCAACAATGTGTTTTGCTTCAATTTGACTCATTTGACAAATGTGCTTATTCCTGGAGTGAATATGCAGTTCTACTCAAGAGTAAGCAACTAAGCGAAATAAAGCCATGGAACGCTTATTTGCCTTCTATCTATGCATTCTGACACTCCAACAATGTGTTTTGCTTCAATTTGACTCATTTGACAAAGGTGCGTATTCCTGGAGTGAATATGCAGTTCTACTCAAGAGTAAGCAACTAAGCGAAATAAAGCCATGGAACGCTTATATGCCCTCTATCTATGCATTCTGACACTCCAACAATGTGTTTTGCTTCAATTTGACTCATTTGACAAATGTGCTCATTCCTGGAGTGAATATGCAGTTCTACTCAAGAGTAAGCAACTAAGCGAAATAAAGCCATGGAACGCTTATTTGCCTTCTATCTATGCATTCTGACACTCCAACAATGTGTTTTGCTTCAATTTGACTCATTTGACAAATGTGCTTATTCCTGGAGTGAATATGCAGTTCTACTCAAGAGTAAGCAACTAAGCGAAATAAAGCCATGGAACGCTTATTTGCCTTCTATCTATGCATTCTGACACTCCAACAATGTTTTCTGCTTCAATTTGGCTCATTTTAAAAAGATGCTTATTTCTGGAGTGAATATGCAGTTCTACTCAAGAGTAAGCAACTAAGCGAAATAAAGCCATGGAACGCTTATTTGCCTTCTAACTATGCATTCTGACACTCCAACAATGTTTTCTGCTTCAATTTGGCTCATTTTAAAAAGATGCTTATCTCTGGAGTGAATATGCAGTTCTACTCAAGAGTAAGCAACTAAGCGAAATAAAGCCATGGAACGCTTATTTGCCTTCTATCTATGCATTCTGACACTCCAACAATGTGTTTTGCTTCAATTTGACTCATTTGACAAATGTGCTTATTCCTGGAGTGAATATGCAGTTCTACTCAAGAGTAAGCAACTAAGCGAAATAAAGCCATGGAACGCTTATTTGCCCTCTATCTATGCATTCTGACACTCCAACAATGTGTTTTGCTTCAATTTGACTCATTTGACAAATGTGCTTATTCCTGGAGTGAATATGCAGTTCTACTCAAGAGTAAGCAACTAAGCGAAATAAAGCCATGGAACGCTTATTTGACTTCTATCTATGCATTCTGACACTCCAACAATGTGTTTTGCTTCAATTTGACTCATTTGACAATGGTGCGTATTCCTGGAGTGAATATGCAGTTCTACTCGTGAGTAAGCAACTAAGCGAAATAAAGCCATGGAACGCTTATATGCCTTCTATCTATGCATTCTGACACTCCAACAATGTGTTTTGCTTCAATTTGACTCATTTGACAAAGGTGCGTATTCCTGGAGTGAATATGCAGTTCTACTCAAGAGTAAGCAACTAAGCGAAATAAAGCCATGGAACGCTTATTTGCCTTCTATCTATGCATTCTGACACTCCAACAATGTGTTTTGCTTCAATTTGACTCATTTGACAAAGGTGCGTATTCCTGGAGTGAATATGCAGTTCTACTCAAGAGTAAGCAACTAAGCGAAATAAAGCCATGGAACGCTTATTTGCCTTCTATCTATGCATTCTGACACTCCAACAATGTGTTTTGCTTCAATTTGACTCATTTGACAAAGGTGCGTATTCCTGGAGTGAATATGCAGTTCTACTCAAGAGTAAGCAACTAAGCGAAATAAAGCCATGGAACGCTTATTTGCCTTCTATCTATGCATTCTGACACTCCAACAATGTGTTTTGCTTCAATTTGACTCATTTGACAAAGGTGCGTATTCCTGGAGTGAATATGCAGTTCTACTCAAGAGTAAGCAACTAAGCGAAATAAAGCCATGGAACGCTTATTTGCCTTCTATCTATGCATTCTAACACTCCAACAATGTGTTTTGCTTCAATTTGACTCATTTGACAAATGTGCTTATTCCTGGAGTGAATATGCAGTTCTACTCAAGAGTAAGCAACTAAGCAAAATAAAGCCATGGAACGCTTATTTGCCTTCTATCTATGCATTCTGACACTCCAACAATGTGTTTTGCTTCAATCTGACTCATTTGACAAATGTGCTCATTCCTGGAGTGAATATGCAGTTCTACTCAAGAGTAAGCAACTAAGCGAAATAAAGCCATGGAACGCTTATTTGCCTTCTATCTATGCATTCTGACACTCCAACAATGTTTTCTGCTTCAATTTGGCTCATTTTAAAAAGATGCTTATTTCTGGAGTGAATATGCAGTTCTACTCAAGAGTAAGCCACTAAGCGAAATAAAGCCATGGAACGCTTATTTGCCTTCTAACTATGCATTCTGACACTCCAACAATGTGTTTTGCTTCAATTTGACTCATTTGACAAATGTGCTTATTCCTGGAGTGAATATGCAGTTCTACTCAAGAGTAAGCAACTAAGCGAAATAAAGCCATGGAACGCTTATTTGCCTTCTATCTATGCATTCTGACACTCCAACAATGTGTTTTGCTTCAATCTGACTCATTTGACAAATGTGCTTATTCCTGGAGTGAATATGCAGTTCTACTCAAGAGTAAGCAACTAAGCGAAATAAAGCCATGGAACGCTTATTTGCCTTCTATCTATGCATTCTGACACTCCAACAATGTGTTTTGCTTCAATTTGACTCATTTGACAAATGTGCTTATTCCTGGAGTGAATATGCAGTTCTACTCAAGAGTAAGCAACTAAGCGAAATAAAGCCATGGAACGCTTATTTGCCTTCTATCTATGCATTCTGACACTCCAACAATGTGTTTTGCTTCAATTTGACTCATTTGACAAAGGTACTTATTCCTGGAGTGAATATGCAGTTCTACTCAAGAGTAAGCAACTAAGCGAAATAAAGCCATAGAACGCTTATTTGCCTTCTATCTATGCATTCTGACACTCCAACAATGTGTTTTGCTTCAATTTGACTCATTTGACAAATGTGCTTATTCCTGGAGTGAATATGCAGTTCTACTCAAGAGTAAGCAACTAAGCGAAATAAAGCCATGGAACGCTTATTTGCCTTCTATCTATGCATTCTGACACTCCAACAATGTGTTTTGCTTCAATTTGACTCATTTGACAAAGGTGCGTATTCCTGGAGTGAATATGCAGTTCTACTCAAGAGTAAGCAACTAAGCGAAATAAAGCCATGGAACGCTTATTTGCCTTCTATCTATGCATTCTGACACTCCAACAATGTGTTTTGCTTCAATTTGACTCATTTTAAAAAGATGCTTATTTCTGGAGTGAAAATGCAGTTCTACTCAAGAGTAAGCAACTAAGCGAAATAAAGCCATGGAACGCTTATTTGCCTTCTATCTATGCATTCTGACACTCCAACAATGTGTTTTGCTTCAATTTGACTCATTTGACAAAGGTGCGTATTCCTGGAGTGAATATGCAGTTCTACTCAAGAGTAAGCAACTAAGCGAAATAAAGCCATGGAACGCTTATTTGCCTTCTATCTATGCATTCTGACACTCCAACAATGTGTTTTGCTTCAATTTGACTCATTTGACAAAGGTGCGTATTCCTGGAGTGAATATGCAGTTCTACTCAAGAGTAAGCAACTAAGCGAAATAAAGCCATGGAACGCTTATTTGCCTTCTATCTATGCATTCTGACACTCCAACAATGTGTTTTGCTTCAATTTGACTCATTTGACAAAGGTGCGTATTCCTGGAGTGAATATGCAGTTCTACTCAAGAGTAAGCAACTAAGCGAAATAAAGCCATGGAACGCTTATTTGCCTTCTATCTATGCATTCTGACACTCCAACAATGTGTTTTGCTTCAATTTGACTCATTTGACAAATGTGCTCATTCCTGGAGTGAATATGCAGTTCTACTCAAGAGTAAGCAACTAAGCGAAATAAAGCCATGGAACGCTTATTTGCCTTCTATCTATGCATTCCGACACTCCAACAATGTGTTTTGCTTCAATTTGACTCATTTGACAAAGGTGCGTATTCCTGGAGTGAATATGCAGTTCTACTCAAGAGTAAGCAACTAAGCGAAATAAAGCCATGGAACGCTTATATGCCCTCTATCTATGCATTCTGACACTCCAACAATGTGTTTTGCTTCAATTTGACTCATTTGACAAATGTGCTCATTCCTGGAGTGAATATGCAGTTCTACTCAAGAGTAAGCAACTAAGCGAAATAAAGCCATGGAACGCTTATTTGCCTTCTATCTATGCATTCTGACACTCCAACAATGTGTTTTGCTTCAATTTGACTCATTTGACAAATGTGCTTATTCCTGGAGTGAATATGCAGTTCTACTCAAGAGTAAGCAACTAAGCGAAATAAAGCCATGGAACGCTTATTTGCCTTCTATCTATGCATTCTGACACTCCAACAATGTTTTCTGCTTCAATTTGGCTCATTTTAAAAAGATGCTTATTTCTGGAGTGAATATGCAGTTCTACTCAAGAGTAAGCAACTAAGCGAAATAAAGCCATGGAACGCTTATTTGCCTTCTAACTATGCATTCTGACACTCCAACAATGTTTTCTGCTTCAATTTGGCTCATTTTAAAAAGATGCTTATCTCTGGAGTGAATATGCAGTTCTACTCAAGAGTAAGCAACTAAGCGAAATAAAGCCATGGAACGCTTATTTGCCTTCTATCTATGCATTCTGACACTCCAACAATGTGTTTTGCTTCAATTTGACTCATTTGACAAATGTGCTTATTCCTGGAGTGAATATGCAGTTCTACTCAAGAGTAAGCAACTAAGCGAAATAAAGCCATGGAACGCTTATTTGCCCTCTATCTATGCATTCTGACACTCCAACAATGTGTTTTGCTTCAATTTGACTCATTTGACAAATGTGCTTATTCCTGGAGTGAATATGCAGTTCTACTCAAGAGTAAGCAACTAAGCGAAATAAAGCCATGGAACGCTTATTTGACTTCTATCTATGCATTCTGACACTCCAACAATGTGTTTTGCTTCAATTTGACTCATTTGACAATGGTGCGTATTCCTGGAGTGAATATGCAGTTCTACTCGTGAGTAAGCAACTAAGCGAAATAAAGCCATGGAACGCTTATATGCCTTCTATCTATGCATTCTGACACTCCAACAATGTGTTTTGCTTCAATTTGACTCATTTGACAAAGGTGCGTATTCCTGGAGTGAATATGCAGTTCTACTCAAGAGTAAGCAACTAAGCGAAATAAAGCCATGGAACGCTTATTTGCCTTCTATCTATGCATTCTGACACTCCAACAATGTGTTTTGCTTCAATTTGACTCATTTGACAAAGGTGCGTATTCCTGGAGTGAATATGCAGTTCTACTCAAGAGTAAGCAACTAAGCGAAATAAAGCCATGGAACGCTTATTTGCCTTCTATCTATGCATTCTGACACTCCAACAATGTGTTTTGCTTCAATTTGACTCATTTGACAAAGGTGCGTATTCCTGGAGTGAATATGCAGTTCTACTCAAGAGTAAGCAACTAAGCGAAATAAAGCCATGGAACGCTTATTTGCCTTCTATCTATGCATTCTGACACTCCAACAATGTTTTCTGCTTCAATTTGGCTCATTTTAAAAAGATGCTTATTTCTGGAGTGAATATGCAGTTCTACTCAAGAGTAAGCAACTAAGCGAAATAAAGCCATGGAACGCTTATTTGCCTTCTAACTATGCATTCTGACACTCCAACAATGTTTTCTGCTTCAATTTGGCTCATTTTAAAAAGATGCTTATCTCTGGAGTGAATATGCAGTTCTACTCAAGAGTAAGCAACTAAGCGAAATAAAGCCATGGAACGCTTATTTGCCTTCTATCTATGCATTCTGACACTCCAACAATGTGTTTTGCTTCAATTTGACTCATTTGACAAATGTGCTTATTCCTGGAGTGAATATGCAGTTCTACTCAAGAGTAAGCAACTAAGCGAAATAAAGCCATGGAACGCTTATTTGCCCTCTATCTATGCATTCTGACACTCCAACAATGTGTTTTGCTTCAATTTGACTCATTTGACAAATGTGCTTATTCCTGGAGTGAATATGCAGTTCTACTCAAGAGTAAGCAACTAAGCGAAATAAAGCCATGGAACGCTTATTTGACTTCTATCTATGCATTCTGACACTCCAACAATGTGTTTTGCTTCAATTTGACTCATTTGACAATGGTGCGTATTCCTGGAGTGAATATGCAGTTCTACTCGTGAGTAAGCAACTAAGCGAAATAAAGCCATGGAACGCTTATATGCCTTCTATCTATGCATTCTGACACTCCAACAATGTGTTTTGCTTCAATTTGACTCATTTGACAAAGGTGCGTATTCCTGGAGTGAATATGCAGTTCTACTCAAGAGTAAGCAACTAAGCGAAATAAAGCCATGGAACGCTTATTTGCCTTCTATCTATGCATTCTGACACTCCAACAATGTGTTTTGCTTCAATTTGACTCATTTGACAAAGGTGCGTATTCCTGGAGTGAATATGCAGTTCTACTCAAGAGTAAGCAACTAAGCGAAATAAAGCCATGGAACGCTTATTTGCCTTCTATCTATGCATTCTGACACTCCAACAATGTGTTTTGCTTCAATTTGACTCATTTGACAAAGGTGCGTATTCCTGGAGTGAATATGCAGTTCTACTCAAGAGTAAGCAACTAAGCGAAATAAAGCCATGGAACGCTTATTTGCCTTCTATCTATGCATTCTGACACTCCAACAATGTGTTTTGCTTCAATTTGACTCATTTGACAAAGGTGCGTATTCCTGGAGTGAATATGCAGTTCTACTCAAGAGTAAGCAACTAAGCGAAATAAAGCCATGGAACGCTTATTTGCCTTCTATCTATGCATTCTAACACTCCAACAATGTGTTTTGCTTCAATTTGACTCATTTGACAAATGTGCTTATTCCTGGAGTGAATATGCAGTTCTACTCAAGAGTAAGCAACTAAGCAAAATAAAGCCATGGAACGCTTATTTGCCTTCTATCTATGCATTCTGACACTCCAACAATGTGTTTTGCTTCAATCTGACTCATTTGACAAATGTGCTCATTCCTGGAGTGAATATGCAGTTCTACTCAAGAGTAAGCAACTAAGCGAAATAAAGCCATGGAACGCTTATTTGCCTTCTATCTATGCATTCTGACACTCCAACAATGTTTTCTGCTTCAATTTGGCTCATTTTAAAAAGATGCTTATTTCTGGAGTGAATATGCAGTTCTACTCAAGAGTAAGCCACTAAGCGAAATAAAGCCATGGAACGCTTATTTGCCTTCTAACTATGCATTCTGACACTCCAACAATGTGTTTTGCTTCAATTTGACTCATTTGACAAATGTGCTTATTCCTGGAGTGAATATGCAGTTCTACTCAAGAGTAAGCAACTAAGCGAAATAAAGCCATGGAACGCTTATTTGCCTTCTATCTATGCATTCTGACACTCCAACAATGTGTTTTGCTTCAATCTGACTCATTTGACAAATGTGCTTATTCCTGGAGTGAATATGCAGTTCTACTCAAGAGTAAGCAACTAAGCGAAATAAAGCCATGGAACGCTTATTTGCCTTCTATCTATGCATTCTGACACTCCAACAATGTGTTTTGCTTCAATTTGACTCATTTGACAAATGTGCTTATTCCTGGAGTGAATATGCAGTTCTACTCAAGAGTAAGCAACTAAGCGAAATAAAGCCATGGAACGCTTATTTGCCTTCTATCTATGCATTCTGACACTCCAACAATGTGTTTTGCTTCAATTTGACTCATTTGACAAAGGTACTTATTCCTGGAGTGAATATGCAGTTCTACTCAAGAGTAAGCAACTAAGCGAAATAAAGCCATAGAACGCTTATTTGCCTTCTATCTATGCATTCTGACACTCCAACAATGTGTTTTGCTTCAATTTGACTCATTTGACAAATGTGCTTATTCCTGGAGTGAATATGCAGTTCTACTCAAGAGTAAGCAACTAAGCGAAATAAAGCCATGGAACGCTTATTTGCCTTCTATCTATGCATTCTGACACTCCAACAATGTGTTTTGCTTCAATTTGACTCATTTGACAAAGGTGCGTATTCCTGGAGTGAATATGCAGTTCTACTCAAGAGTAAGCAACTAAGCGAAATAAAGCCATGGAACGCTTATTTGACTTCTATCTATGCATTCTGACACTCCAACAATGTGTTTTGCTTCAATTTGACTCATTTGACAAAGGTGCGTATTCCTGGAGTGAATATGCAGTTCTACTCAAGAGTAAGCAACTAAGCGAAATAAAGCCATGGAACGCTTATTTGCCTTCTATCTATGCATTCTGACACTCCAACAATGTGTTTTGCTTCAATTTGACTCATTTGACAAAGGTGCGTATTCCTGGAGTGAATATGCAGTTCTACTCAAGAGTAAGCAACTAAGCGAAATAAAGCCATGGAACGCTTATTTGCCTTCTATCTATGCATTCTGACACTCCAACAATGTGTTTTGCTTCAATTTGACTCATTTGACAAAGGTGCGTATTCCTGGAGTGAATATGCAGTTCTACTCAAGAGTAAGCAACTAAGCGAAATAAAGCCATGGAACGCTTATTTGCCTTCTATCTATGCATTCTGACACTCCAACAATGTGTTTTGCTTCAATTTGACTCATTTGACAAATGTGCTCATTCCTGGAGTGAATATGCAGTTCTACTCAAGAGTAAGCAACTAAGCGAAATAAAGCCATGGAACGCTTATTTGCCTTCTATCTATGCATTCCGACACTCCAACAATGTGTTTTGCTTCAATTTGACTCATTTGACAAAGGTGCGTATTCCTGGAGTGAATATGCAGTTCTACTCAAGAGTAAGCAACTAAGCGAAATAAAGCCATGGAACGCTTATATGCCCTCTATCTATGCATTCTGACACTCCAACAATGTGTTTTGCTTCAATTTGACTCATTTGACAAATGTGCTCATTCCTGGAGTGAATATGCAGTTCTACTCAAGAGTAAGCAACTAAGCGAAATAAAGCCATGGAACGCTTATTTGCCTTCTATCTATGCATTCTGACACTCCAACAATGTGTTTTGCTTCAATTTGACTCATTTGACAAATGTGCTTATTCCTGGAGTGAATATGCAGTTCTACTCAAGAGTAAGCAACTAAGCGAAATAAAGCCATGGAACGCTTATTTGCCTTCTATCTATGCATTCTGACACTCCAACAATGTTTTCTGCTTCAATTTGGCTCATTTTAAAAAGATGCTTATTTCTGGAGTGAATATGCAGTTCTACTCAAGAGTAAGCAACTAAGCGAAATAAAGCCATGGAACGCTTATTTGCCTTCTAACTATGCATTCTGACACTCCAACAATGTTTTCTGCTTCAATTTGGCTCATTTTAAAAAGATGCTTATCTCTGGAGTGAATATGCAGTTCTACTCAAGAGTAAGCAACTAAGCGAAATAAAGCCATGGAACGCTTATTTGCCTTCTATCTATGCATTCTGACACTCCAACAATGTGTTTTGCTTCAATTTGACTCATTTGACAAATGTGCTTATTCCTGGAGTGAATATGCAGTTCTACTCAAGAGTAAGCAACTAAGCGAAATAAAGCCATGGAACGCTTATTTGCCCTCTATCTATGCATTCTGACACTCCAACAATGTGTTTTGCTTCAATTTGACTCATTTGACAAATGTGCTTATTCCTGGAGTGAATATGCAGTTCTACTCAAGAGTAAGCAACTAAGCGAAATAAAGCCATGGAACGCTTATTTGACTTCTATCTATGCATTCTGACACTCCAACAATGTGTTTTGCTTCAATTTGACTCATTTGACAATGGTGCGTATTCCTGGAGTGAATATGCAGTTCTACTCGTGAGTAAGCAACTAAGCGAAATAAAGCCATGGAACGCTTATATGCCTTCTATCTATGCATTCTGACACTCCAACAATGTGTTTTGCTTCAATTTGACTCATTTGACAAAGGTGCGTATTCCTGGAGTGAATATGCAGTTCTACTCAAGAGTAAGCAACTAAGCGAAATAAAGCCATGGAACGCTTATTTGCCTTCTATCTATGCATTCTGACACTCCAACAATGTGTTTTGCTTCAATTTGACTCATTTGACAAAGGTGCGTATTCCTGGAGTGAATATGCAGTTCTACTCAAGAGTAAGCAACTAAGCGAAATAAAGCCATGGAACGCTTATTTGCCTTCTATCTATGCATTCTGACACTCCAACAATGTGTTTTGCTTCAATTTGACTCATTTGACAAAGGTGCGTATTCCTGGAGTGAATATGCAGTTCTACTCAAGAGTAAGCAACTAAGCGAAATAAAGCCATGGAACGCTTATTTGCCTTCTATCTATGCATTCTGACACTCCAACAATGTGTTTTGCTTCAATTTGACTCATTTGACAAAGGTGCGTATTCCTGGAGTGAATATGCAGTTCTACTCAAGAGTAAGCAACTAAGCGAAATAAAGCCATGGAACGCTTATTTGCCTTCTATCTATGCATTCTAACACTCCAACAATGTGTTTTGCTTCAATTTGACTCATTTGACAAATGTGCTTATTCCTGGAGTGAATATGCAGTTCTACTCAAGAGTAAGCAACTAAGCAAAATAAAGCCATGGAACGCTTATTTGCCTTCTATCTATGCATTCTGACACTCCAACAATGTGTTTTGCTTCAATCTGACTCATTTGACAAATGTGCTCATTCCTGGAGTGAATATGCAGTTCTACTCAAGAGTAAGCAACTAAGCGAAATAAAGCCATGGAACGCTTATTTGCCTTCTATCTATGCATTCTGACACTCCAACAATGTTTTCTGCTTCAATTTGGCTCATTTTAAAAAGATGCTTATTTCTGGAGTGAATATGCAGTTCTACTCAAGAGTAAGCCACTAAGCGAAATAAAGCCATGGAACGCTTATTTGCCTTCTAACTATGCATTCTGACACTCCAACAATGTGTTTTGCTTCAATTTGACTCATTTGACAAATGTGCTTATTCCTGGAGTGAATATGCAGTTCTACTCAAGAGTAAGCAACTAAGCGAAATAAAGCCATGGAACGCTTATTTGCCTTCTATCTATGCATTCTGACACTCCAACTGTGTTTTGCTTCAATCTGACTCATTTGACAAATGTGCTTATTCCTGGAGTGAATATGCAGTTCTACTCAAGAGTAAGCAACTAAGCGAAATAAAGCCATGGAACGCTTATTTGCCTTCTATCTATGCATTCTGACACTCCAACAATGTGTTTTGCTTCAATTTGACTCATTTGACAAATGTGCTTATTCCTGGAGTGAATATGCAGTTCTACTCAAGAGTAAGCAACTAAGCGAAATAAAGCCATGGAACGCTTATTTGCCTTCTATCTATGCATTCTGACACTCCAACAATGTGTTTTGCTTCAATTTGACTCATTTGACAAAGGTACTTATTCCTGGAGTGAATATGCAGTTCTACTCAAGAGTAAGCAACTAAGCGAAATAAAGCCATGGAACGCTTATTTGCCTTCTATCTATGCATTCTGACACTCCAACAATGTGTTTTGCTTCAATTTGACTCATTTGACAAATGTGCTTATTCCTGGAGTGAATATGCAGTTCTACTCAAGAGTAAGCAACTAAGCGAAATAAAGCCATGGAACGCTTATTTGCCTTCTATCTATGCATTCTGACACTCCAACAATGTGTTTTGCTTCAATTTGACTCATTTGACAAAGGTGCGTATTCCTGGAGTGAATATGCAGTTCTACTCAAGAGTAAGCAACTAAGCGAAATAAAGCCATGGAACGCTTATTTGCCTTCTATCTATGCATTCTGACACTCCAACAATGTGTTTTGCTTCAATTTGACTCATTTTAAAAAGATGCTTATTTCTGGAGTGAGAATGCAGTTCTACTCAAGAGTAAGCAACTAAGCGAAATAAAGCCATGGAACGCTTATTTGCCTTCTATCTATGCATTCTGACACTCCAACAATGTGTTTTGCTTCAATTTGACTCATTTGACAAAGGTGCGTATTCCTGGAGTGAATATGCAGTTCTACTCAAGAGTAAGCAACTAAGCGAAATAAAGCCATGGAACGCTTATTTGCCTTCTATCTATGCATTCTGACACTCCAACAATGTGTTTTGCTTCAATTTGACTCATTTGACAAAGGTGCGTATTCCTGGAGTGAATATGCAGTTCTACTCAAGAGTAAGCAACTAAGCGAAATAAAGCCATGGAACGCTTATTTGCCTTCTATCTATGCATTCTGACACTCCAACAATGTGTTTTGCTTCAATTTGACTCATTTGACAAAGGTGCGTATTCCTGGAGTGAATATGCAGTTCTACTCAAGAGTAAGCAACTAAGCGAAATAAAGCCATGGAACGCTTATTTGCCTTCTATCTATGCATTCTGACACTCCAACAATGTGTTTTGCTTCAATTTGACTCATTTGACAAATGTGCTCATTCCTGGAGTGAATATGCAGTTCTACTCAAGAGTAAGCAACTAAGCGAAATAAAGCCATGGAACGCTTATTTGCCTTCTATCTATGCATTCTGACACTCCAACAATGTGTTTTGCTTCAATTTGACTCATTTGACAAAGGTGCGTATTCCTGGAGTGAATATGCAGTTCTACTCAAGAGTAAGCAACTAAGCGAAATAAAGCCATGGAACGCTTATATGCCCTCTATCTATGCATTCTGACACTCCAACAATGTGTTTTGCTTCAATTTGACTCATTTGACAAATGTGCTCATTCCTGGAGTGAATATGCAGTTCTACTCAAGAGTAAGCAACTAAGCGAAATAAAGCCATGGAACGCTTATTTGCCTTCTATCTATGCATTCTGACACTCCAACAATGTGTTTTGCTTCAATTTGACTCATTTGACAAATGTGCTTATTCCTGGAGTGAATATGCAGTTCTACTCAAGAGTAAGCAACTAAGCGAAATAAAGCCATGGAACGCTTATTTGCCTTCTATCTATGCATTCTGACACTCCAACAATGTTTTCTGCTTCAATTTGGCTCATTTTAAAAAGATGCTTATTTCTGGAGTGAATATGCAGTTCTACTCAAGAGTAAGCAACTAAGCGAAATAAAGCCATGGAACGCTTATTTGCCTTCTAACTATGCATTCTGACACTCCAACAATGTTTTCTGCTTCAATTTGGCTCATTTTAAAAAGATGCTTATCTCTGGAGTGAATATGCAGTTCTACTCAAGAGTAAGCAACTAAGCGAAATAAAGCCATGGAACGCTTATTTGCCTTCTATCTATGCATTCTGACACTCCAACAATGTGTTTTGCTTCAATTTGACTCATTTGACAAATGTGCTTATTCCTGGAGTGAATATGCAGTTCTACTCAAGAGTAAGCAACTAAGCGAAATAAAGCCATGGAACGCTTATTTGCCCTCTATCTATGCATTCTGACACTCCAACAATGTGTTTTGCTTCAATTTGACTCATTTGACAAATGTGCTTATTCCTGGAGTGAATATGCAGTTCTACTCAAGAGTAAGCAACTAAGCGAAATAAAGCCATGGAACGCTTATTTGACTTCTATCTATGCATTCTGACACTCCAACAATGTGTTTTGCTTCAATTTGACTCATTTGACAATGGTGCGTATTCCTGGAGTGAATATGCAGTTCTACTCGTGAGTAAGCAACTAAGCGAAATAAAGCCATGGAACGCTTATATGCCTTCTATCTATGCATTCTGACACTCCAACAATGTGTTTTGCTTCAATTTGACTCATTTGACAAAGGTGCGTATTCCTGGAGTGAATATGCAGTTCTACTCAAGAGTAAGCAACTAAGCGAAATAAAGCCATGGAACGCTTATTTGCCTTCTATCTATGCATTCTGACACTCCAACAATGTGTTTTGCTTCAATTTGACTCATTTGACAAAGGTGCGTATTCCTGGAGTGAATATGCAGTTCTACTCAAGAGTAAGCAACTAAGCGAAATAAAGCCATGGAACGCTTATTTGCCTTCTATCTATGCATTCTGACACTCCAACAATGTGTTTTGCTTCAATTTGACTCATTTGACAAAGGTGCGTATTCCTGGAGTGAATATGCAGTTCTACTCAAGAGTAAGCAACTAAGCGAAATAAAGCCATGGAACGCTTATTTGCCTTCTATCTATGCATTCTGACACTCCAACAATGTGTTTTGCTTCAATTTGACTCATTTGACAAAGGTGCGTATTCCTGGAGTGAATATGCAGTTCTACTCAAGAGTAAGCAACTAAGCGAAATAAAGCCATGGAACGCTTATTTGCCTTCTATCTATGCATTCTAACACTCCAACAATGTGTTTTGCTTCAATTTGACTCATTTGACAAATGTGCTTATTCCTGGAGTGAATATGCAGTTCTACTCAAGAATAAGCAACTAAGCAAAATAAAGCCATGGAACGCTTATTTGCCTTCTATCTATGCATTCTGACACTCCAACAATGTGTTTTGCTTCAATCTGACTCATTTGACAAATGTGCTCATTCCTGGAGTGAATATGCAGTTCTACTCAAGAGTAAGCAACTAAGCGAAATAAAGCCATGGAACGCTTATTTGCCTTCTATCTATGCATTCTGACACTCCAACAATGTTTTCTGCTTCAATTTGGCTCATTTTGAAAAGATGCTTATTTCTGGAGTGAATATGCAGTTCTACTCAAGAGTAAGCCACTAAGCGAAATAAAGCCATGGAACGCTTATTTGCCTTCTAACTATGCATTCTGACACTCCAACAATGTGTTTTGCTTCAATTTGACTCATTTGACAAATGTGCTTATTCCTGGAGTGAATATGCAGTTCTACTCAAGAGTAAGCAACTAAGCGAAATAAAGCCATGGAACGCTTATTTGCCTTCTATCTATGCATTCTGACACTCCAACAATGTGTTTTGCTTCAATCTGACTCATTTGACAAATGTGCTTATTCCTGGAGTGAATATGCAGTTCTACTCAAGAGTAAGCAACTAAGCGAAATAAAGCCATGGAACGCTTATTTGCCTTCTATCTATGCATTCTGACACTCCAACAATGTGTTTTGCTTCAATTTGACTCATTTGACAAAGGTACTTATTCCTGGAGTGAATATGCAGTTCTACTCAAGAGTAAGCAACTAAGCGAAATAAAGCCATAGAACGCTTATTTGCCTTCTATCTATGCATTCTGACACTCCAACAATGTGTTTTGCTTCAATTTGACTCATTTGACAAATGTGCTTATTCCTGGAGTGAATATGCAGTTCTACTCAAGAGTAAGCAACTAAGCGAAATAAAGCCATGGAACGCTTATTTGCCTTCTATCTATGCATTCTGACACTCCAACAATGTGTTTTGCTTCAATTTGACTCATTTGACAAAGGTGCGTATTCCTGGAGTGAATATGCAGTTCTACTCAAGAGTAAGCAACTAAGCGAAATAAAGCCATGGAACGCTTATTTGCCTTCTATCTATGCATTCTGACACTCCAACAATGTTTTCTGCTTCAATTTGGCTCATTTTAAAAAGATGCTTATTTCTGGAGTGAATATGCAGTTCTACTCAAGAGTAAGCCACTAAGCGAAATAAAGCCATGGAACGCTTATTTGCCTTCTAACTATGCATTCTGACACTCCAACAATGTGTTTTGCTTCAATTTGACTCATTTGACAAATGTGCTTATTCCTGGAGTGAATATGCAGTTCTACTCAAGAGTAAGCAACTAAGCGAAATAAAGCCATGGAACGCTTATTTGCCTTCTATCTATGCATTCTGACACTCCAACAATGTGTTTTGCTTCAATCTGACTCATTTGACAAATGTGCTTATTCCTGGAGTGAATATGCAGTTCTACTCAAGAGTAAGCAACTAAGCGAAATAAAGCCATGGAACGCTTATTTGCCTTCTATCTATGCATTCTGACACTCCAACAATGTGTTTTGCTTCAATTTGACTCATTTGACAAATGTGCTTATTCCTGGAGTGAATATGCAGTTCTACTCAAGAGTAAGCAACTAAGCGAAATAAAGCCATGGAACGCTTATTTGCCTTCTATCTATGCATTCTGACACTCCAACAATGTGTTTTGCTTCAATTTGACTCATTTGACAAAGGTACTTATTCCTGGAGTGAATATGCAGTTCTACTCAAGAGTAAGCAACTAAGCGAAATAAAGCCATAGAACGCTTATTTGCCTTCTATCTATGCATTCTGACACTCCAACAATGTGTTTTGCTTCAATTTGACTCATTTGACAAATGTGCTTATTCCTGGAGTGAATATGCAGTTCTACTCAAGAGTAAGCAACTAAGCGAAATAAAGCCATGGAACGCTTATTTGCCTTCTATCTATGCATTCTGACACTCCAACAATGTGTTTTGCTTCAATTTGACTCATTTGACAAAGGTGCGTATTCCTGGAGTGAATATGCAGTTCTACTCAAGAGTAAGCAACTAAGCGAAATAAAGCCATGGAACGCTTATTTGCCTTCTATCTATGCATTCTGACACTCCAACAATGTGTTTTGCTTCAATTTGACTCATTTGACAAAGGTACTTATTCCTGGAGTGAATATGCAGTTCTACTCAAGAGTAAGCAACTAAGCGAAATAAAGCCATGGAACGCTTATTTGCCTTCTATCTATGCATTCTGACACTCCAACAATGTGTTTTGCTTCAATTTGACTCATTTGACAAAGGTGCGTATTCCTGGAGTGAATATGCAGTTCTACTCAAGAGTAAGCAACTAAGCGAAATAAAGCCATGGAACGCTTATTTGCCTTCTATCTATGCATTCTGACACTCCAACAATGTGTTTTGCTTCAATTTGACTCATTTGACAAAGGTGCGTATTCCTGGAGTGAATATGCAGTTCTACTCAAGAGTAAGCAACTAAGCGAAATAAAGCCATGGAACGCTTATTTGCCTTCTATCTATGCATTCTGACACTCCAACAATGTGTTTTGCTTCAATTTGACTCATTTTAAAAAGATGCTTATTTCTGGAGTGAAAATGCAGTTCTACTCAAGAGTAAGCAACTAAGCGAAATAAAGCCATGGAACGCTTATTTGCCTTCTATCTATGCATTCTGACACTCCAACAATGTGTTTTGCTTCAATTTGACTCATTTGACAAATGTGCTTATTCCTGGAGTGAATATGCAGTTCTACTCAAGAGTAAGCAACTAAGCGAAATAAAGCCATGGAACGCTTATTTGCCCTCTATCTATGCATTCTGACACTCCAACAATGTGTTTTGCTTCAATTTGACTCATTTGACAAATGTGCTTATTCCTGGAGTGAATATGCAGTTCTACTCAAGAGTAAGCAACTCAGCGAAATAAAGCCATGGAACGCTTATTTGCCTTCTATCTATGCATTCTGACACTCCAACAATGTGTTTTGCTTCAATCTGACTCATTTGACAAATGTGCTTATTCCTGGAGTGAATATGCAGTTCTACTCAAGAGTAAGCAACTAAGCGAAATAAAGCCATGGAACGCTTATTTGCCTTCTATCTATGCATTCTGACACTCCAACAATGTGTTTTGCTTCAATTTGACTCATTTGACAAATGTGCTTATTCCTGGAGTGAATATGCAGTTCTACTCAAGAGTAAGCAACTAAGCGAAATAAAGCCATGGAACGCTTATTTGCCTTCTATCTATGCATTCTGACACTCCAACAATGTGTTTTGCTTCAATTTGACTCATTTGACAAATGTGCTTATTCCTGGAGTGAATATGCAGTTCTACTCAAGAGTAAGCAACTAAGCGAAATAAAGCCATGGAACGCTTATATGCCCTCTATCTATGCATTCTGACACTCCAACAATGTGTTTTGCTTCAATTTGACTCATTTGACAAATGTGCTCATTCCTGGAGTGAATATGCAGTTCTACTCAAGAGTAAGCAACTAAGCGAAATAAAGCCATGGAACGCTTATTTGCCTTCTATCTATGCATTCTGACACTCCAACAATGTGTTTTGCTTCAATTTGACTCATTTGACAAATGTGCTTATTCCTGGAGTGAATATGCAGTTCTACTCAAGAGTAAGCAACTAAGCGAAATAAAGCCATGGAACGCTTATTTGCCTTCTATCTATGCATTCTGACACTCCAACAATGTGTTTTGCTTCAATTTGACTCATTTGACAAAGGTGCGTATTCCTGGAGTGAATATGCAGTTCTACTCAAGAGTAAGCAACTAAGCGAAATAAAGCCATGGAACGCTTATTTGCCTTCTATCTATGCATTCTGACACTCCAACAATGTTTTCTGCTTCAATTTGGCTCATTTTAAAAAGATGCTTATTTCTGGAGTGAATATGCAGTTCTACTCAAGAGTAAGCAACTAAGCGAAATAAAGCCATGGAACGCTTATTTGCCTGCTAACTATGCATTCTGACACTCCAACAATGTTTTCTGCTTCAATTTGGCTCATTTTAAAAAGATGCTTATCTCTGGAGTGAATATGCAGTTCTACTCAAGAGTAAGCAACTAAGCGAAATAAAGCCATGGAACGCTTATGTGCCTTCTATCTATGCATTCTGACACTCCAACAATGTGTTTTGCTTCAATTTGACTCATTTGACAAATGTGCTTATTCCTGGAGTGAATATGCAGTTCTACTCAAGAGTAAGCAACTAAGCGAAATAAAGCCATGGAACGCTTATTTGCCCTCTATCTATGCATTCTGACACTCCAACAATGTGTTTTGCTTCAATTTGACTCATTTGACAAATGTGCTTATTCCTGGAGTGAATATGCAGTTCTACTCAAGAGTAAGCAACTAAGCGAAATAAAGCCATGGAACGCTTATTTGACTTCTATCTATGCATTCTGACACTCCAACAATGTGTTTTGCTTCAATTTGACTCATTTGACAAAGGTGCGTATTCCTGGAGTGAATATGCAGTTCTACTCAAGAGTAAGCAACTAAGCGAAATAAAGCCATGGAACGCTTATTTGCCTTCTATCTATGCATTCTGACACTCCAACAATGTGTTTTGCTTCAATTTGACTCATTTGACAAATGTGCTTATTCCTGGAGTGAATATGCAGTTCTACTCAAGAGTAAGCAACTAAGCGAAATAAAGCCATGGAACGCTTATTTGCTTTCTATCTATGCATTCTGACACTCCAACAATGTGTTTTGCTTCAATTTGACTCATTTGACAAAGGTGCGTATTCCTGGAGTGAATATGCAGTTCTACTCAAGAGTAAGCAACTAAGCGAAATAAAGCCATGGAACGCTTATTTGCCTTCTATCTATGCATTCTGACACTCCAACAATGTGTTTTGCTTCAATTTGACTCATTTGACAAAGGTGCGTATTCCTGGAGTGAATATGCAGTTCTACTCAAGAGTAAGCAACTAAGCGAAATAAAGCCATGGAACGCTTATTTGCCTTCTATCTATGCATTCTGACACTCCAACAATGTGTTTTGCTTCAATTTGACTCATTTGACAAATGTGCTTATTCCTGGAGTGAATATGCAGTTCTACTCAAGAGTAAGCAACTAAGCGAAATAAAGCCATGGAACGCTTATTTGCCCTCTATCTATGCATTCTGACACTCCAACAATGTGTTTTGCTTCAATTTGACTCATTTGACAAATGTGCTTATTCCTGGAGTGAATATGCAGTTCTACTCAAGAGTAAGCAACTCAGCGAAATAAAGCCATGGAACGCTTATTTGCCTTCTATCTATGCATTCTGACACTCCAACAATGTGTTTTGCTTCAATCTGACTCATTTGACAAATGTGCTTATTCCTGGAGTGAATATGCAGTTCTACTCAAGAGTAAGCAACTAAGCGAAATAAAGCCATGGAACGCTTATTTGCCTTCTATCTATGCATTCTGACACTCCAACAATGTGTTTTGCTTCAATTTGACTCATTTGACAAATGTGCTTATTCCTGGAGTGAATATGCAGTTCTACTCAAGAGTAAGCAACTAAGCGAAATAAAGCCATGGAACGCTTATTTGCCTTCTATCTATGCATTCTGACACTCCAACAATGTGTTTTGCTTCAATTTGACTCATTTGACAAATGTGCTTATTCCTGGAGTGAATATGCAGTTCTACTCAAGAGTAAGCAACTAAGCGAAATAAAGCCATGGAACGCTTATATGCCCTCTATCTATGCATTCTGACACTCCAACAATGTGTTTTGCTTCAATTTGACTCATTTGACAAATGTGCTCATTCCTGGAGTGAATATGCAGTTCTACTCAAGAGTAAGCAACTAAGTGAAATAAAGCCATGGAACGCTTATTTGCCTTCTATCTATGCATTCTGACACTCCAACAATGTGTTTTGCTTCAATTTGACTCATTTGACAAATGTGCTTATTCCTGGAGTGAATATGCAGTTCTACTCAAGAGTAAGCAACTAAGCGAAATAAAGCCATGGAACGCTTATTTGCCTTCTATCTATGCATTCTGACACTCCAACAATGTGTTTTGCTTCAATTTGACTCATTTGACAAAGGTGCGTATTCCTGGAGTGAATATGCAGTTCTACTCAAGAGTAAGCAACTAAGCGAAATAAAGCCATGGAACGCTTATTTGCCTTCTATCTATGCATTCTGACACTCCAACAATGTTTTCTGCTTCAATTTGGCTCATTTTAAAAAGATGCTTATTTCTGGAGTGAATATGCAGTTCTACTCAAGAGTAAGCAACTAAGCGAAATAAAGCCATGGAACGCTTATTTGCCTTCTAACTATGCATTCTGACACTCCAACAATGTTTTCTGCTTCAATTTGGCTCATTTTAAAAAGATGCTTATCTCTGGAGTGAATATGCAGTTCTACTCAAGAGTAAGCAACTAAGCGAAATAAAGCCATGGAACGCTTATGTGCCTTCTATCTATGCATTCTGACACTCCAACAATGTGTTTTGCTTCAATTTGACTCATTTGACAAATGTGCTTATTCCTGGAGTGAATATGCAGTTCTACTCAAGAGTAAGCAACTAAGCGAAATAAAGCCATGGAACGCTTATTTGCCCTCTATCTATGCATTCTGACACTCCAACAATGTGTTTTGCTTCAATTTGACTCATTTGACAAATGTGCTTATTCCTGGAGTGAATATGCAGTTCTACTCAAGAGTAAGCAACTAAGCGAAATAAAGCCATGGAACGCTTATTTGACTTCTATCTATGCATTCTGACACTCCAACAATGTGTTTTGCTTCAATTTGACTCATTTGACAAAGGTGCGTATTCCTGGAGTGAATATGCAGTTCTACTCAAGAGTAAGCAACTAAGCGAAATAAAGCCATGGAACGCTTATTTGCCTTCTATCTATGCATTCTGACACTCCAACAATGTGTTTTGCTTCAATTTGACTCATTTGACAAATGTGCTTATTCCTGGAGTGAATATGCAGTTCTACTCAAGAGTAAGCAACTAAGCGAAATAAAGCCATGGAACGCTTATTTGCTTTCTATCTATGCATTCTGACACTCCAACAATGTGTTTTGCTTCAATTTGACTCATTTGACAAAGGTGCGTATTCCTGGAGTGAATATGCAGTTCTACTCAAGAGTAAGCAACTAAGCGAAATAAAGCCATGGAACGCTTATTTGCCTTCTATCTATGCATTCTGACACTCCAACAATGTGTTTTGCTTCAATTTGACTCATTTGACAAAGGTGCGTATTCCTGGAGTGAATATGCAGTTCTACTCAAGAGTAAGCAACTAAGCGAAATAAAGCCATGGAACGCTTATTTGCCTTCTATCTATGCATTCTAACACTCCAACAATGTGTTTTGCTTCAATTTGACTCATTTGACAAATGTGCTTATTCCTGGAGTGAATATGCAGTTCTACTCAAGAGTAAGCAACTAAGCAAAATAAAGCCATGGAACGCTTATTTGCCTTCTATCTATGCATTCTGACACTCCAACAATGTGTTTTGCTTCAATCTGACTCATTTGACAAATGTGCTCATTCCTGGAGTGAATATGCAGTTCTACTCAAGAGTAAGCAACTAAGCGAAATAAAGCCATGGAACGCTTATTTGCCTTCTATCTATGCATTCTGACACTCCAACAATGTGTTTTGCTTCAATTTGACTCATTTGACAAAGGTGCGTATTCCTGGAGTGAATATGCAGTTCTACTCAAGAGTAAGCAACTAAGCGAAATAAAGCCATAGAACGCTTATTTGCCTTCTATCTATGCATTCTGACACTCCAACAATGTGTTTTGCTTCAATTTCACTCATTTGACAAAGGTGCGTATTCCTGGAGTGAATATGCAGTTCTACTCAAGAGTAAGCAACTAAGCGAAATAAAGCCATGGAACGCTTATTTGCCTTCTATCTATGCATTCTGACACTCCAACAATGTTTTCTGCTTCAATTTGGCTCATTTTAAAAAGATGCTTATTTCTGGAGTGAATATGCAGTTCTACTCAAGAGTAAGCCACTAAGCGAAATAAAGCCATGGAACGCTTATTTGCCTTCTAACTATGCATTCTGACACTCCAACAATGTGTTTTGCTTCAATTTGACTCATTTGACAAATGTGCTTATTCCTGGAGTGAATATGCAGTTCTACTCAAGAGTAAGCAACTAAGCGAAATAAAGCCATGGAACGCTTATTTGCCTTCTATCTATGCATTCTGACACTCCAACAATGTGTTTTGCTTCAATCTGACTCATTTGACAAATGTGCTTATTCCTGGAGTGAATATGCAGTTCTACTCAAGAGTAAGCAACTAAGCGAAATAAAGCCATGGAACGCTTATTTGCCTTCTATCTATGCATTCTGACACTCCAACAATGTGTTTTGCTTCAATTTGACTCATTTGACAAATGTGCTTATTCCTGGAGTGAATATGCAGTTCTACTCAAGAGTAAGCAACTAAGCGAAATAAAGCCATGGAACGCTTATTTGCCTTCTATCTATGCATTCTGACACTCCAACAATGTGTTTTGCTTCAATTTGACTCATTTGACAAAGGTGCGTATTCCTGGAGTGAATATGCAGTTCTACTCAAGAGTAAGCAACTAAGCGAAATAAAGCCATGGAACGCTTATTTGCCTTCTATCTATGCATTCTGACACTCCAACAATGTGTTTTGCTTCAATTTGACTCATTTGACAAAGGTACTTATTCCTGGAGTGAATATGCAGTTCTACTCAAGAGTAAGCAACTAAGCGAAATAAAGCCATGGAACGCTTATTTGCCTTCTATCTATGCATTCTGACACTCCAACAATGTGTTTTGCTTCAATTTGACTCATTTGACAAAGGTGCGTATTCCTGGAGTGAATATGCAGTTCTACTCAACAGTAAGCAACTAAGCGAAATAAAGCCATGGAACGCTTATTTGCCTTCTATCTATGCATTCTGACACTCCAACAATGTGTTTTGCTTCAATTTGACTCATTTGACAAAGGTGCGTATTCCTGGAGTGAATATGCAGTTCTACTCAAGAGTAAGCAACTAAGCGAAATAAAGCCATGGAACGCTTATTTGCCTTCTATCTATGCATTCTGACACTCCAACAATGTGTTTTGCTTCAATTTGACTCATTTTAAAAAGATGCTTATTTCTGGAGTGAAAATGCAGTTCTACTCAAGAGTAAGCAACTAAGCGAAATAAAGCCATGGAACGCTTATTTGCCTTCTATCTATGCATTCTGACACTCCAACAATGTGTTTTGCTTCAATTTGACTCATTTGACAAATGTGCTTATTCCTGGAGTGAATATGCAGTTCTACTCAAGAGTAAGCAACTAAGCGAAATAAAGCCATGGAACGCTTATTTGCCCTCTATCTATGCATTCTGACACTCCAACAATGTGTTTTGCTTCAATTTGACTCATTTGACAAATGTGCTTATTCCTGGAGTGAATATGCAGTTCTACTCAAGAGTAAGCAACTAAGCGAAATAAAGCCATGGAACGCTTATTTGCCCTCTATCTATGCATTCTGACACACCAACAATGTGTTTTGCTTCAATTTGACTCATTTGACAAATGTGCTCATTCCTGGAGTGAATATGCAGTTCTACTCAAGAGTAAGCAACTAAGCGAAATAAAGCCATGGAACGCTTATTTGCCTTCTATCTATACATTCTGACACTCCAACAATGTGTTTTGCTTCAATTTGACTCATTTGACAAATGTGCTTATTCCTGGAGTGAATATGCAGTTCTACTCAAGAGTAAGCAACTAAGCGAAATAAAGCCATGGAACGCTTATTTGCCTTCTATCTATGCATTCTGACACTCCAACAATGTGTTTTGCTTCAATTTGACTCATTTGACAAAGGTGCGTATTCCTGGAGTGAATATGCAGTTCTACTCAAGAGTAAGCAACTAAGCGAAATAAAGCCATGGAACGCTTATTTGCCTTCTATCTATGCATTCTGACACTCCAACAATGTTTTCTGCTTCAATTTGGCTCATTTTAAAAAGATGCTTATTTCTGGAGTGAATATGCAGTTCTACTCAAGAGTAAGCAACTAAGCGAAATAAAGCCATGGAACGCTTATGTGCCTTCTAACTATGCATTCTGACACTCCAACAATGTTTTCTGCTTCAATTTGGCTCATTTTAAAAAGATGCTTATCTCTGGAGTGAATATGCAGTTCTACTCAAGAGTAAGCAACTAAGCGAAATAAAGCCATGGAACGCTTATGTGCCTTCTATCTATGCATTCTGACACTCCAACAATGTGTTTTGCTTCAATTTGACTCATTTGACAAATGTGCTTATTCCTGGAGTGAATATGCAGTTCTACTCAAGAGTAAGCAACTAAGCGAAATAAAGCCATGGAACGCTTATTTGCCCTCTATCTATGCATTCTGACACTCCAACAATGTGTTTTGCTTCAATTTGACTCATTTGACAAATGTGCTTATTCCTGGAGTGAATATGCAGTTCTACTCAAGAGTAAGCAACTAAGCGAAATAAAGCCATGGAACGCTTATTTGACTTCTATCTATGCATTCTGACACTCCAACAATGTGTTTTGCTTCAATTTGACTCATTTGACAAAGGTGCGTATTCCTGGAGTGAATATGCAGTTCTACTCAAGAGTAAGCAACTAAGCGAAATAAAGCCATGGAACGCTTATTTGCCTTCTATCTATGCATTCTGACACTCCAACAATGTGTTTTGCTTCAATTTGACTCATTTGACAAATGTGCTTATTCCTGGAGTGAATATGCAGTTCTACTCAAGAGTAAGCAACTAAGCGAAATAAAGCCATGGAACGCTTATTTGCTTTCTATCTATGCATTCTGACACTCCAACAATGTGTTTTGCTTCAATCTGACTCATTTGACAAATGTGCTTATTCCTGGAGTGAATATGCAGTTCTACTCAAGAGTAAGCAACTAAGCGAAATAAAGCCATGGAACGCTTATTTGCCTTCTATCTATGCATTCTGACACTCCAACAATGTGTTTTGCTTCAATTTGACTCATTTGACAAATGTGCTTATTCCTGGAGTGAATATGCAGTTCTACTCAAGAGTAAGCAACTAAGCGAAATAAAGCCATGGAACGCTTATTTGCCTTCTATCTATGCATTCTGACACTCCAACAATGTGTTTTGCTTCAATTTGACTCATTTGACAAAGGTGCGTATTCCTGGAGTGAATATGCAGTTCTACTCAAGAGTAAGCAACTAAGCGAAATAAAGCCATGGAACGCTTATTTGCCTTCTATCTATGCATTCTGACACTCCAACAATGTGTTTTGCTTCAATTTGACTCATTTGACAAAGGTGCTTATTCCTGGAGTGAATATGCAGTTCTACTCAAGAGTAAGCAACTAAGCGAAATAAAGCCATGAAACGCTTATTTGCCTTCTATCTATGCATTCTGACACTCCAACAATGTGTTTTGCTTCAATTTGACTCATTTGACAAAGGTACTTATTCCTGGAGTGAATATGCAGTTCTACTCAAGAGTAAGCAACTAAGCGAAATAAAGCCATGGAACGCTTATTTGCCTTCTATCTATGCATTCTGACACTCCAACAATGTGTTTTGCTTCAATTTGATTCATTTGACAAATGTGCTTATTCCTGGAGTGAATATGCAGTTCTACTCAAGAGTAAGCAACTAAGCGAAATAAAGCCATGGAACGCTTATTTGCCCTCTATCTATGCATTCTGACACTCCAACAATGTGTTTTGCTTCAATTTGACTCATTTGACAAATGTGCTTATTCCTGGAGTGAATATGCATTTCTACTCAAGAGTAAGCAACTAAGCGAAATAAAGCCATGGAACGCTTATTTGCCTTCTATCTATGCATTCTGACACTCCAAGAATGTTTTCTGCTTCAATTTGGCTCATTTTAAAAAGATGCTTATTTCTGGAGTGAATATGCAGTTCTACTCAAGAGTAAGCAACTAAGCGAAATAAAGCCATGGAACGCTTATTTGCCTTCTAACTATGCATTCTGAAACTCCAACAATGTGTTTTGCTTCAATTTGACTCATTTGATAAATGTGCTTATTCCTGGAGTGAATATGCAGTTCTACTCAAGAGTAAGCAACTAAGCGAAATAAAGCCATGGAACGCTTATTTGCCTTCTATCTATGCATTCTGACACTCCAACAATGTGTTTTGCTTCAATTTGACTCATTTGACAAAGGTGCGTATTCCTGGAGTGAATATGCAGTTCTACTCAAGAGTAAGCAACTAAGCGAAATAAAGCCATGGAACGCTTATTTGCCTTCTATCTATGCATTCTGACACTCCAACAATGTGTTTTGCTTGCTTATTCCTGGAGTGAATATGCAGTTCTACTCAAGAGTAAGCAACTAAGCGAAATAAAGCCATGGAACGCTTATTTGCTTTCTATCTATGCATTCTGACACTCCAACAATGTGTTTTGCTTCAATTTGACTCATTTGACAAAGGTGCGTATTCCTGGAGTGAATATGCAGTTCTACTCAAGAGTAAGCAACTAAGCGAAATAAAGCCATGGAACGCTTATTTGCCTTCTATCTATGCATTCTGACACTCCAACAATGTGTTTTGCTTCAATTTGACTCATTTGACAAAGGTGCGTATTCCTGGAGTGAATATGCAGTTCTACTCAAGAGTAAGCAACTAAGCGAAATAAAGCCATGGAACGCTTATTTGCCTTCTATCTATGCATTCTAACACTCCAACAATGTGTTTTGCTTCAATTTGACTCATTTGACAAATGTGCTTATTCCTGGAGTGAATATGCAGTTCTACTCAAGAGTAAGCAACTAAGCAAAATAAAGCCATGGAACGCTTATTTGCCTTCTGTCACAGTGGCCGGAGTGGACTACTTCAGAGTAACGACGCTACGCAGCTCTGCATTTTATTCTTTTATTGGTGCTGCGTATTTACAGTGCTCAAGTCATTGCTATTTACACGGAGCGATGTTGTCAGTCGGTTTCAGAACCTCCTAATGGCTTTTGGCGCGTCTTTCTCCAACACAAAAGCTTTGGCAGACCCATCCTCTTGCTCCTCCTCTTCCTGCGTAATTCTGGAGTTGGAGGGATGGGTCTTCCCCCCTTGCTTGCCCCTTCCTGTCCCACCTGGGACCCTGGCTCCTCTACCTTGCCTGAGCCTCGGACACGACTTCCTGCTTCCCCACTGGAATCGGAACTCTCCCTGCTTTCCCCTTTGCTCGGGGACGGGCTTGAACTCAGGAGGGGAGGGACTTCGCGATATCCCCTGTCCCTCACATCCACCCCCCTCCCAAGCTCTCCTTCACCCCTCCCCAGGCCCCCCCCATGTGTCGGTGACGACTGGAAGCCTAAGAACTCAGTGCTCTCCGAGCCCGTTGGTGTGAATACCTCCCCCCAGTCCTGCGAGCCCCCCCCTTCCGCCTGGGCTGACGGGAATCCCAAAAAGTCCGTGGCGTCCGAGCTGGTGGGGGTAAAAACGTTCTGCCAATCTGCTCCTTCCTCTGACTGGGTGGATCTCGGTGACACCCATACCTCATCCTCTGGTTCCTCAAACTCCGCTTCCCAGCGCCATGGTGAGCTGCTCTCCCGTGCCTCCTCCTCCTCCCCCTCCCTTTCCATGTGCCAGGGCTTGGGTCTGTGGGGAAAGAGGGCGTGAAATTCTTCCACCAAGAATTCCTCCTGTATCTGAGTGGCTGGGACCCATTCATTCTGGGACGGTGGAGCATCCTCCCATGCCATGAGGTACTCCAGTCCCCCCACCCCCCACCTTGAATCCAGGATGGCCGTGGCCTCATTGAGTTGCTCCCTGCCTTCCCTCTCCCCCCCTCCCTCGGGGGTTTGTTCGCTGTCTCGGAGCCTGCTGCTTTCCCTGTACGGCGACAGCAGCGATCTATGAAACACTGGATGCACCCTCATGTCCTCTGGCAGTGCCAGCCTGTATGCCACCGGGTTTACCTGTTGCGTGACCGTGAAGGGGCCCAGCCTTTTGGGTGCCAGCTTTTTGCACCTCCCTCTGGTGGGAAGGCCCTCCGAGGACAACCACACCTTGTCCCCCACCCTGATGACCTCCCCTTGTCGCCTGTGGCGATCTGCCCCCTTTTTGTACGCTTCCTTGGCCCTCTCCAAGTGTTCTCTGAGCTGCTGGTGCACCGTCTCCAGTTCCTCTGCCCAATCCTCAGCCTGTGGGCCCTCCTCCTCCTCCTCCTCCCTCTCCCTCTCTGGGAAAGATCTGAGGTCGCGCCCGTAATTGGCCTTAAAGGGCGACACCCCTGTGGAGACGTGCACTGCATTGTTGTAGGCAAATTCTGCTAGTGGCAAGCGATCCACCCAGTCCGTTTGCCGCTGGCTGACGTAGCATCTCAGGTACTGCTGCAGAATGGCGTTGACCCTCTCCGCTTGTCCGTTGGTCTGCGGGTGTCTAGCCGTCGACAAGCTGACCTCCACCTGCAGGAGGTTCATGAGCCGCCGCCAGAACCTGGAAACAAATTGGCGGCCACGATCCGAAATAACCCTTAAAGGTAATCCATGCAGTCTGAAAATGTGATCAACAAACAGTTTGGCTGTCTCTTCTGCCGAGACTGCCCTGGCACACGGTATAAAGTGACACATTTTGGACATAAGGTCCACCACCACCAACACTGCAGTCTTACCCCTGGACGAAGGCAGATCTGTGATGAAGTCCATGGACACCACTTCCCACGGCCTGTGTGGTGTGGCTAAGGGCTCCAGCAACCCTGGTGGCGCTGCTCTGACCACCTTCGCCCGCTGGCAGGTGGTACAGCCCCTTACATAGTCTCGAACATCTTCCCGCACCCCTGGCCACCAGAAGTGTCTCATGACTAGGTGAGCGGTTTTGTCCCTTCCAAAATGCCCCGCTGTAGGGTTGTCGTGCATCTGCTTGAGGACCGTACGTCGAAGCTGGGTGGTGGGTAGGTACAGCGCACCTTTGTAGAAAAGCAGCCCTCTGCGTTCTGCAAAGTCTTTTGCCTGCTCCCTCCCCCCTCTCAGTTCTCTGAAGATGCGGTTGGCAAATTCATCCGCTGCCGTCAGTGCTGTGAGTTCTGCCTCGCTCACCACAGCTGCTCCGCAGGACCATGCCGACGGGGGGAAAATGTGCCTTGGGGCTGGTGGCGCCTCCTCCTCCATGTACTCTGGCTTGCGGGAGAGGGCATCCGCCCTGACATTCTGCTCCCCCGGGATGTAGTGGATGGAGAAGTTGAAGTTCGAGAAGAACTCTGCCCACCGTATCTGCCGCTGGTTGAGCACCCTGGCAGTTCTCCAGAACTCCAGGTTCTTGTGGTCTGTGCACACCTGGATGGGGTGCTTCGCGCCCACCAGGAAGTGTCGCCAGTGCTGGAACGCAGCGTAGATCGCAAGAAGTTCCCTATCAAACACTGTGTAGTTGCGTTCAGGCTGTGTCAGCTTCCTGGAGAAGAAGGCACAGGGTCTCCACTCCCTGTTGGCGTCCAGTTGCAACAAAATTGCGCCCACAGCTTTTTCAGAAGCATCTGTCTCAATGCGTAGGGGCGCGTCCTGCACCACGTGGAACAGGTTTTGGTCTGAGGCGAACACTCTCTTGAGGCTTTCGAACGCTGCTTGCGCCTCTGGTGTCCACTTGAACTTCTGCTTGCCTCTCAGGCAGTCCGTGATGGGAGCCGTAACGCGAGAGAAGTTCTTGATGAACTTCCTGTAGAAGTTAGCGAAGCCTAGTAGGCGTTGGGCATCTTTGCGCGTCCTGGGGCTGTGCCAGTCCAGGATGGCCTGCACCTTGTCCTTGTCCATCGCCAGCCCCTTGTCTGACAGCTTGTAGCCCAGGAAGTCCACCTCCTTGGTGTGAAACTTGCACTTCTCCAGCTTCACATACAGGTGGTTCTCCTTCAGGCGTTGCAACACCTCTCTGACATCTTTCACATGCTGCACTGGGTCATTCGAGTAGATAAGGATGTCATCTAGGAAGACCAAGCATTTCCTGAAGAGGAGGGACCCCAGGACGTGGTGCATGAAGGCCTGGAAGCATGCTGAGCCCCCTTGCAAACCGAAGGGCATCACCAGATATTCAAAAGAGCCCAGAGGCGTGAACATCGTGGTTTTCCATTCATCTCCTTCCCGGATCCTGATCAAGTTGTACGCCCCCCTTAGGTCCAGCTTGGTGAAAATCTTGCCCCTGCGTGCCGCTGTCAGGAGATCATCCACTCTGGGCATGGGGAAAGCCACGGGCTCTGTCACCGAATTCAGCCGTCTAAAGTCCACCACAAGACGGCGCTGTTGCGTGTCTTTCTTGTCCACCCAGAAGACCGGGCTGCCCCCTGCTGCCTTGCTTTCCCTTATGAACCCCCGCTTGAGGTTCTTGTCGATGAAAGCGCGCAGATCCTCCAGCTCCTGGTCTGACATGGCGTACAGCTTGGCTGGGGGTATAGTTGCCCCTGGCACCAGGTTGATCTGGCAGTCAAAAGACCTGTGTGGGGGTAGGTGGTCGGACTCCGCTTCGCTGAAGACCTCCTGCAGGTCCCAGTACGGCTTGGGTATCGCCTCACCCCCTTTGACGTGCATGGTGGCCACCGTGGCTATCGGAGGCCCCTCCCCTGGTTGGTGCTGCATGCAATGTTCCAGGCAAAAGTCCGATCCAAAAGTGATGCATCTCTGATGCCAACTTATGGAGGGGTCGTGGCGCGCCAGCCAGCTCATGCCCAAGACGATGGGGGGGTCTGAGATGGTGGTGACGTTGAACGCCAGTGTCTCTGAGTGCCTTCCCACCGTCATTCTCATGGGGGGGGTTTGATGTGTGATGGCCCCTCCCAGCAGCTCCCTGCCGTCAATGGTTGCTACGTGCAGAGGAAAATCCAACTGCAAAAGCTGGATTTGGTGCTCTTCTGCAAAGCTTCTCGAGAAGAAGTTGGCGGACGCCCCACTGTCAATTAAGGCGAGGACCGTCAGGGGATAGCCATTTGGGAGCGTTAGCGTCACTTCTAGAACCACTCCTGCTCTGGGAGGGGTGGGCTGGCTCTGCACCTCTCTGTGCGGGTGGGCGGGCTGGGGCTGTTGTCTGCTGACTGTGCCTGGCTGCTGCCCCTTGTCTCCTGCAGCCAGGCTTTCCCGTTTCCCTGCTGTGGTGCTGCGTCAGTGGGGGAGGGCACCACCGTTCCCGCCTTTCCTTGCCACTCCCTGCGATGTGGGCAGTCTCTGACGAGATGCTGGGGTGAGTTGCAGAGAAAGCAATTCCCGCCCCTTCCCTCCTTGCGTCTTGGCGCCGCTGGGGTTTGAAAAGCCCGCGCGCGCGCGCTATCAATCTGCATGGGCTCCTGGTCCTGGCTGGCTCCAGGCGTGGCCTGAAAGGGTTGTTGAGGGAGTGGCTTCTCCTGCGACCGTGGGAACCAAGCCCGCTTTGCGCGCGTCGCTTGCTTGTCGTTCCACCGGGATTCCTGCCTCACCCCCACCGCCAGAGCTGCTTTGCTCAGCTGATCCATAGTACTGGGCTTTGGACCTCTCGAGAGTTCATCCTTCACCTCCTCGCTCAAACCCAAGTAAAACGCAGCTTGCATGGGAGGCGAATCCAAAACCCACCCCAGTCTGTGCACCAGCATGGTGAATTTCGCCCAATATGCGCGAACTGTCATATTTCCTTGGCGTAAATTATGCAGTTCCTCCTTAGTCTGGTCCAAATGACTATCGGACGAATACATCGTCCTCAAACCTTCTAGAAATTGTTGGACATTTTTCATGCAAGGATTCTTGGTTGCGATTAATGGTCTTAGCCACTCCCTGGCTGCTCCGGTGAGATGTTCCACAATAAACGCTACTCTGTGCTCATCATCGGGGAACTCATTCTGGTGCAGCTCAAGAGCATACACGATCTCAGTCTCAAAGCCCTGAAACTCCTTCGGGTCTCCATTGAACTTGCTTACAAGGGTCCCTGCTCTCCTTCCTGGCAGCACTTGGACTTGGGGAGCCCCTCCCGCCTTGTTTTTCTCTGCATCCAGCTTGTTTTGGAGGTCTACCGCCACCGCCCTTAAATGCTGCTCTTTTTCCTGGAGCTCTCTCACCTGTTCCGCAAGTTGTAGCCGGTCGTCCTGGACCTTCTTAGTCTCCTCTTTAGCTGCCTTCAATTCTCCCTGCGCCTGCAGCGACAGCTGTTGCAGTTCTAGCTGGGCTTGCTCAGCGATCTGCCGCCACTTCTCCGCCTCGGACACGCTCATCCCGGCAACTCCGAAGTAGCCCAAAAATGATTAGGAGGTTGCTGTCACAGTGGCCGGAGTGGACTACTTCAGAGTAACGACGCTACGCAGCTCTGCATTTTATTCTTTTATTGGTGCTGCGTATTTACAGTGCTCAAGTCATTGCTATTTACACGGAGCGATGTTGTCAGTCGGTTTCAGAACCTCCTAATGGCTTTTGGCGCGTCTTTCTCCAACACAAAAGCTTTGGCAGACCCATCCTCTTGCCCCTCCTCTTCCTGCGTAATTCTGGAGTTGGAGGGATGGGTCTTCCCCCCTTGCTTGCCCCTTCCTGTCCCACCTGGGACCCTGGCTCCTCTACCTTGCCTGAGCCTCGGACACGACTTCCTGCTTCCCCACTGGAATCGGAACTCTCCCTGCTTTCCCCTTTGCTCGGGGACGGGCTTGAACTCAGGAGGGGAGGGACTTCGCGATATCCCCTGTCCCTCACACCTTCTATCTATGCATTCTGACACTCCAACAATGTGTTTTGCTTCAATCTGACTCATTTGACAAATGTGCTCATTCCTGGAGTGAATATGCAGTTCTACTCAAGAGTAAGCAACTAAGCGAAATAAAGCCATGGAACGCTTATTTGCCTTCTATCTATGCATTCTGACACTCCAACAATGTGTTTTGCTTCAATTTGACTCATTTGACAAAGGTGCGTATTCCTGGAGTGAATATGCAGTTCTACTCAAGAGTAAGCAACTAAGCGAAATAAAGCCATAGAACGCTTATTTGCCTTCTATCTATGCATTCTGACACTCCAACAATGTGTTTTGCTTCAATTTGACTCATTTGACAAAGGTGCGTATTCCTGGAGTGAATATGCAGTTCTACTCAAGAGTAAGCAACTAAGCGAAATAAAGCCATGGAACGCTTATTTGCCTTCTATCTATGCATTCTGACACTCCAACAATGTTTTCTGCTTCAATTTGGCTCATTTTAAAAAGATGCTTATTTCTGGAGTGAATATGCAGTTCTACTCAAGAGTAAGCCACTAAGCGAAATAAAGCCATGGAACGCTTATTTGCCTTCTAACTATGCATTCTGACACTCCAACAATGTGTTTTGCTTCAATTTGACTCATTTGACAAATGTGCTTATTCCTGGAGTGAATATGCAGTTCTACTCAAGAGTAAGCAACTAAGCGAAATAAAGCCATGGAACGCTTATTTGCCTTCTATCTATGCATTCTGACACTCCAACAATGTGTTTTGCTTCAATCTGACTCATTTGACAAATGTGCTTATTCCTGGAGTGAATATGCAGTTCTACTCAAGAGTAAGCAACTAAGCGAAATAAAGCCATGGAACGCTTATTTGCCTTCTATCTATGCATTCTGACACTCCAACAATGTGTTTTGCTTCAATTTGACTCATTTGACAAATGTGCTTATTCCTGGAGTGAATATGCAGTTCTACTCAAGAGTAAGCAACTAAGCGAAATAAAGCCATGGAACGCTTATTTGCCTTCTATCTATGCATTCTGACACTCCAACAATGTGTTTTGCTTCAATTTGACTCATTTGACAAAGGTGCGTATTCCTGGAGTGAATATGCAGTTCTACTCAAGAGTAAGCAACTAAGCGAAATAAAGCCATGGAACGCTTATTTGCCTTCTATCTATGCATTCTGACACTCCAACAATGTGTTTTGCTTCAATTTGACTCATTTGACAAAGGTACTTATTCCTGGAGTGAATATGCAGTTCTACTCAAGAGTAAGCAACTAAGCGAAATAAAGCCATGGAACGCTTATTTGCCTTCTATCTATGCATTCTGACACTCCAACAATGTGTTTTGCTTCAATTTGACTCATTTGACAAAGGTGCGTATTCCTGGAGTGAATATGCAGTTCTACTCAAGAGTAAGCAACTAAGCGAAATAAAGCCATGGAACGCTTATTTGCCTTCTATCTATGCATTCTGACACTCCAACAATGTGTTTTGCTTCAATTTGACTCATTTGACAAAGGTGCGTATTCCTGGAGTGAATATGCAGTTCTACTCAAGAGTAAGCAACTAAGCGAAATAAAGCCATGGAACGCTTATTTGCCTTCTATCTATGCATTCTGACACTCCAACAATGTGTTTTGCTTCAATTTGACTCATTTGACAAATGTGCTTATTCCTGGAGTGAATATGCAGTTCTACTCAAGAGTAAGCAACTAAGCGAAATAAAGCCATGGAACGCTTATTTGCCTTCTATCTATGCATTCTGACACTCCAACAATGTGTTTTGCTTCAATTTGACTCATTTGACAAATGTGCTTATTCCTGGAGTGAATATGCAGTTCTACTCAAGAGTAAGCAACTAAGCGAAATAAAGCCATGGAACGCTTATTTGCCCTCTATCTATGCATTCTGACACACCAACAATGTGTTTTGCTTCAATTTGACTCATTTGACAAATGTGCTTATTCCTGGAGTGAATATGCAGTTCTACTCAAGAGTAAGCAACTAAGCGAAATAAAGCCATGGAACGCTTATTTGCCCTCTATCTATGCATTCTGACACACCAACAATGTGTTTTGCTTCAATTTGACTCATTTGACAAATGTGCTCATTCCTGGAGTGAATATGCAGTTCTACTCAAGAGTAAGCAACTAAGCGAAATAAAGCCATGGAACGCTTATTTGCCTTCTATCTATGCATTCTGACACTCCAACAATGTGTTTTGCTTCAATTTGACTCATTTGACAAATGTGCTTATTCCTGGAGTGAATATGCAGTTCTACTCAAGAGTAAGCAACTAAGCGAAATAAAGCCATGGAACGCTTATTTGCCTTCTATCTATGCATTCTGACACTCCAACAATGTGTTTTGCTTCAATTTGACTCATTTGACAAAGGTGCGTATTCCTGGAGTGAATATGCAGTTCTACTCAAGAGTAAGCAACTAAGCGAAATAAAGCCATGGAACGCTTATTTGCCTTCTATCTATGCATTCTGACACTCCAACAATGTTTTCTGCTTCAATTTGGCTCATTTTAAAAAGATGCTTATTTCTGGAGTGAATATGCAGTTCTACTCAAGAGTAAGCAACTAAGCGAAATAAAGCCATGGAACGCTTATGTGCCTTCTAACTATGCATTCTGACACTCCAACAATGTTTTCTGCTTCAATTTGGCTCATTTTAAAAAGATGCTTATCTCTGGAGTGAATATGCAGTTCTACTCAAGAGTAAGCAACTAAGCGAAATAAAGCCATGGAACGCTTATTTGCCTTCTATCTATGCATTCTGACACTCCAACAATGTGTTTTGCTTCAATTTGACTCATTTGACAAATGTGCTTATTCCTGGAGTGAATATGCAGTTCTACTCAAGAGTAAGCAACTAAGCGAAATAAAGCCATGGAACGCTTATTTGCCCTCTATCTATGCATTCTGACACTCCAACAATGTGTTTTGCTTCAATTTGACTCATTTGACAAATGTGCTTATTCCTGGAGTGAATATGCAGTTCTACTCAAGAGTAAGCAACTAAGCGAAATAAAGCCATGGAACGCTTATTTCACTTCTATCTATGCATTCTGACACTCCAACAATGTGTTTTGCTTCAATTTGACTCATTTGACAAAGGTGCGTATTCCTGGAGTGAATATGCAGTTCTACTCAAGAGTAAGCAACTAAGCGAAATAAAGCCATGGAACGCTTATTTGCCTTCTATCTATGCATTCTGACACTCCAACAATGGGTTTTGCTTCCATTTGACTCATTTGACAAATGTGCTTATTCCTGGAGTGAATATGCAGTTCTACTCAAGAGTAAGCAACTAAGCGAAATAAAGCCATGGAACGCTTATTTGCTTTCTATCTATGCATTCTGACACTCCAACAATGTGTTTTGCTTCAATCTGACTCATTTGACAAATGTGCTTATTCCTGGAGTGAATATGCAGTTCTACTCAAGAGTAAGCAACTAAGCGAAATAAAGCCATGGAACGCTTATTTGCCTTCTATCTATGCATTCTGACACTCCAACAATGTGTTTTGCTTCAATTTGACTCATTTGACAAATGTGCTTATTCCTGGAGTGAATATGCAGTTCTACTCAAGAGTAAGCAACTAAGCGAAATAAAGCCATGGAACGCTTATTTGCCTTCTATCTATGCATTCTGACACTCCAACAATGTGTTTTGCTTCAATTTGACTCATTTGACAAAGGTGCGTATTCCTGGAGTGAATATGCAGTTCTACTCAAGAGTAAGCAACTAAGCGAAATAAAGCCATGGAACGCTTATTTGCCTTCTATCTATGCATTCTGACACTCCAACAATGTGTTTTGCTTCAATTTGACTCATTTGACAAAGGTGCTTATTCCTGGAGTGAATATGCAGTTCTACTCAAGAGTAAGCAACTAAGCGAAATAAAGCCATGAAACGCTTATTTGCCTTCTATCTATGCATTCTGACACTCCAACAATGTGTTTTGCTTCAATTTGACTCATTTGACAAAGGTACTTATTCCTGGAGTGAATATGCAGTTCTACTCAAGAGTAAGCAACTAAGCGAAATAAAGCCATGGAACGCTTATTTGCCTTCTATCTATGCATTCTGACACTCCAACAATGTGTTTTGCTTCAATTTGATTCATTTGACAAATGTGCTTTTTCCTGGAGTGAATATGCAGTTCTACTCAAGAGTAAGCAACTAAGCGAAATAAAGCCATGGAACGCTTATTTGCCCTCTATCTATGCATTCTGACACTCCAACAATGTGTTTTGCTTCAATTTGACTCATTTGACAAATGTGCTTATTCCTGGAGTGAATATGCAGTTCTACTCAAGAGTAAGCAACTAAGCGAAATAAAGCCATGGAACGCTTATTTGCCTTCTATCTATGCATTCTGACACTCCAACAATGTTTTTTGCTTCAATTTGGCTCATTTTAAAAAGATGCTTATTTCTGGAGTGAATATGCAGTTCTACTCAAGAGTAAGCAACTAAGCGAAATAAAGCCATGGAACGCTTATTTGCCTTCTAACTATGCATTCTGACACTCCAACAATGTGTTTTGCTTCAATTTGACTCATTTGATAAATGTGCTTATTCCTGGAGTGAATATGCAGTTCTACTCAAGAGTAAGCAACTAAGCGAAATAAAGCCATGGAACGCTTATTTGCCTTCTATCTATGCATTCTGACACTCCAACAATGTGTTTTGCTTCAATCTGACTCATTTGACAAATGTGCTTATTCCTGGAGTGAATATGCAGTTCTACTCAAGAGTAAGCAACTAAGCGAAATAAAGCCATGGAACGCTTATTTGCCTTCTATCTATGCATTCTGACACTCCAACAATGTGTTTTGCTTCAATTTGACTCATTTGACAAATGTGCTTATTCCTGGAGTGAATATGCAGTTCTACTCAAGAGTAAGCAACTAAGCGAAATAAAGCCATGGAACGCTTATTTGCCTTCTATCTATGCATTCTGACACTCCAACAATGTGTTTTGCTTCAATTTGACTCATTTGACAAAGGTACTTATTCCTGGAGTGAATATGCAGTTCTACTCAAGAGTAAGCAACTAAGCGAAATAAAGCCATAGAACGCTTATTTGCCTTCTATCTATGCATTCTGACACTCCAACAATGTGTTTTGCTTCAATTTGACTCATTTGACAAATGTGCTTATTCCTGGAGTGAATATGCAGTTCTACTCAAGAGTAAGCAACAGCGAAATAAAGCCATGGAACGCTTATTTGCCTTCTATCTATGCATTCTGACACTCCAACAATGTGTTTTGCTTCAATTTGACTCATTTGACAAAGGTGCGTATTCCTGGAGTGAATATGCAGTTCTACTCAAGAGTAAGCAACTAAGCGAAATAAAGCCATGGAACGCTTATTTGCCTTCTATCTATGCATTCTGACACTCCAACAATGTGTTTTGCTTCAATTTGACTCATTTGACAAAGGTACTTATTCCTGGAGTGAATATGCAGTTCTACTCAAGAGTAAGCAACTAAGCGAAATAAAGCCATGGAACGCTTATTTGCCTTCTATCTATGCATTCTGACACTCCAACAATGTGTTTTGCTTCAATTTGACTCATTTGACAAAGGTGCGTATTCCTGGAGTGAATATGCAGTTCTACTCAAGAGTAAGCAACTAAGCGAAATAAAGCCATGGAACGCTTATTTGCCTTCTATCTATGCATTCTGACACTCCAACAATGTGTTTTGCTTCAATTTGACTCATTTGACAAATGTGCTTATTCCTGGAGTGAATATGCAGTTCTACTCAAGAGTAAGCAACTAAGCGAAATAAAGCCATGGAACGCTTATTTGCCTTCTATCTATGCATTCTGACACTCCAACAATGTGTTTTGCTTCAATCTGACTCATTTGACAAATGTGCTTATTCCTGGAGTGAATATGCAGTTCTACTCAAGAGTAAGCAACTAAGCGAAATAAAGCCATGGAACGCTTATTTGCCTTCTATCTATGCATTCTGACACTCCAACAATGTGTTTTGCTTCAATTTGACTCATTTGACAAAGGTGCGTATTCCTGGAGTGAATATGCAGTTCTACTCAAGAGTAAGCAACTAAGCGAAATAAAGCCATGGAACGCTTATTTGCCTTCTATCTATGCATTCTGACACTCCAACAATGTGTTTTGCTTCAATTTGACTCATTTGACAAATGTGCTTATTCCTGGAGTGAATATGCAGTTCTACTCAAGAGTAAGCAACTAAGCGAAATAAAGCCATGGAACGCTTATTTGCCTTCTATCTATGCATTCTGACACTCCAACAATGTGTTTTGCTTCAATTTGACTCATTTGACAAATGTGCTTATTCCTGGAGTGAATATGCAGTTCTACTCAAGAGTAAGCAACTAAGCGAAATAAAGCCATGGAACGCTTATTTGCCCTCTATCTATGCATTCTGACACTCCAACAATGTGTTTTGCTTCAATTTGACTCATTTGACAAATGTGCTTATTCCTGGAGTGAATATGCAGTTCTACTCAAGAGTAAGCAACTAAGCGAAATAAAGCCATGGAACGCTTATTTGCCTTCTATCTATGCATTCTGACACTCCAACAATGTGTTTTGCTTCAATCTGACTCATTTGACAAATGTGCTTATTCCTGGAATGAATATGCAGTTCTACTCAAGAGTAAGCAACTAAGCGAAATAAAGCCATGGAACGCTTATTTGCCTTCTATCTATGCATTCTGACACTCCAACAATGTGTTTTGCTTCAATTTGACTCATTTGACAAATGTGTTTATTCCTGGAGTGAATATGCAGTTCTACTCAAGAGTAAGCAACTAAGCGAAATAAAGCCATGGAACGCTTATTTGCCTTCTATCTATGCATTCTGACACTCCAACAATGTGTTTTGCTTCAATTTGACTCATTTGACAAATGTGCTTATTCCTGGAGTGAATATGCAGTTCTACTCAAGAGTAAGCAACTAAGCGAAATAAAGCCATGGAACGCTTATATGCCCTCTATCTATGCATTCTGACACTCCAACAATGTGTTTTGCTTCAATTTGACTCATTTGACAAATGTGCTCATTCCTGGAGTGAATATGCAGTTCTACTCAAGAGTAAGCAACTAAGCGAAATAAAGCCATGGAACGCTTATTTGCCTTCTATCTATGCATTCTGACACTCCAACAATGTGTTTTGCTTCAATTTGACTCATTTGACAAAGGTGCGTATTCCTGGAGTGAATATGCAGTTCTACTCAAGAGTAAGCAACTAAGCGAAATAAAGCCATGGAACGCTTATTTGCCTTCTATCTATGCATTCTGACACTCCAACAATGTTTTCTGCTTCAATTTGGCTCATTTTAAAAAGATGCTTATTTCTGAAGTGAATATGCAGTTCTACTCAAGAGTAAGCAACTAAGCGAAATAAAGCCATGGAACGCTTATTTGCCTTCTAACTATGCATTCTGACACTCCAACAATGTGTTTTGCTTCAATTTGACTCATTTGACAAATGTGCTTATTCCTGGAGTGAATATGCAGTTCTACTCAAGAGTAAGCAACTAAGCGAAATAAAGCCATGGAACGCTTATTTGCCTTCTATCTATGCATTCTGACACTCCAACAATGTGTTTTGCTTCAATCTGACTCATTTGACAAATGTGCTTATTCCTGGAGTGAATATGCAGTTCTACTCCAGAGTAAGCAACTAAGCGAAATAAAGCCATGGAACGCTTATTTGCCTTCTATCTATGCATTCTGACACTCCAACAATGTGTTTTGCTTCAATTTGACTCATTTGACAAATGTGCTTATTCCTGGAGTGAATATGCAGTTCTACTCAAGAGTAAGCAACTAAGCGAAATAAAGCCATGGAACGCTTATTTGCCTTCTATCTATGCATTCTGACACTCCAACAATGTGTTTTGCTTCAATTTGACTCATTTGACAAAGGTACTTATTCCTGGAGTGAATATGCAGTTCTACTCAAGAGTAAGCAACTAAGCGAAATAAAGCCATAGAACGCTTATTTGCCTTCTATCTATGCATTCTGACACTCCAACAATGTGTTTTGCTTCAATTTGACTCATTTGACAAAGGTACTTATTCCTGGAGTGAATATGCAGTTCTACTCAAGAGTAAGCAACTAAGCGAAATAAAGCCATGGAACGCTTATTTGCCTTCTATCTATGCATTCTGACACTCCAACAATGTGTTTTGCTTCAATTTGACTCATTTGACAAAGGTGCGTATTCCTGGAGTGAATATGCAGTTCTACTCAAGAGTAAGCAACTAAGCGAAATAAAGCCATGGAACGCTTATTTGCCTTCTATCTATGCATTCTGACACTCCAACAATGTGTTTTGCTTCAATTTGACTCATTTGACAAATGTGCTTATTCCTGGAGTGAATATGCAGTTCTACTCAAGAGTAAGCAACTAAGCGAAATAAAGCCATGGAACGCTTATTTGCCTTCTATCTATGCATTCTGACACTCCAACAATGTGTTTTGCTTCAATTTGACTCATTTGACAAATGTGCTTATTCCTGGAGTGAATATGCAGTTCTACTCAAGAGTAAGCAACTAAGCGAAATAAAGCCATGGAACGCTTATTTGCCTTCTATCTATGCATTCTGACACTCCAACAATGTGTTTTGCTTCAATTTGACTCATTTGACAAAGGTGCGTATTCCTGGAGTGAATATGCAGTTCTACTCAAGAGTAAGCAACTAAGCGAAATAAAGCCATGGAACGCTTATTTGCCTTCTATCTATGCATTCTGACACTCCAACAATGTGTTTTGCTTCAATTTGACTCATTTGACAAATGTGCTTACTCCTGGAGTGAATATGCAGTTCTACTCAAGAGTAAGCAACTAAGCGAAATAAAGCCATGGAACGCTTATTTGCCTTCTATCTATGCATTCTGACACTCCAACAATGTGTTTTGCTTCAATTTGACTCATTTGACAAATGTGCTTATTCCTGGAGTGAATATGCAGTTCTACTCAAGAGAAAGCAACTAAGCGAAATAAAGCCATGGAACGCTTATTTGCCCTCTATCTATGCATTCTGACACTCCAACAATGTGTTTTGCTTCAATTTGACTCATTTGACAAATGTGCTTATTCCTGGAGTGAATATGCAGTTCTACTCAAGAGTAAGCAACTAAGCGAAATAAAGCCATGGAACGCTTATTTTCCTTCTATCTATGCATTCTGACACTCCAACAATGTGTTTTGCTTCAATCTGACTCATTTGACAAATGTGCTTATTCCTGGAGTGAATATGCAGTTCTACTCAAGAGTAAGCAACTAAGCGAAATAAAGCCATGGAACGCTTATTTGCCTTCTATCTATGCATTCTGACACTCCAACAATGTGTTTTGCTTCAATTTGACTCATTTGACAAATGTGCTTATTCCTGGAGTGAATATGCAGTTCTACTCAAGAGTAAGCAACTAAGCGAAATAAAGCCATGGAACGCTTATTTGCCCTCTATCTATGCATTCTGACACTCCAACAATGTGTTTTGCTTCAATTTGACTCATTTGACAAATGTGCTTATTCCTGGAGTGAATATGCAGTTCTACTCAAGAGTAAGCAACTAAGCGAAATAAAGCCATGGAACGCTTATTTGCCTTCTATCTATGCATTCTGACACTCCAACAATGTGTTTTGCTTCAATTTGACTCATTTGACAAAGGTGCGTATTCCTGGAGTGAATATGCAGTTCTACTCAAGAGAAAGCAACTAAGCGAAATAAAGCCATGGAACGCTTATTTGCCCTCTATCTATGCATTCTGACACTCCAACAATGTGTTTTGCTTCAATTTGACTCATTTGACAAATGTGCTTATTCCTGGAGTGAATATGCAGTTCTACTCAAGAGTAAGCAACTAAGCGAAATAAAGCCATGGAACGCTTATTTTCCTTCTATCTATGCATTCTGACACTCCAACAATGTGTTTTGCTTCAATCTGACTCATTTGACAAATGTGCTTATTCCTGGAGTGAATATGCAGTTCTACTCAAGAGTAAGCAACTAAGCGAAATAAAGCCATGGAACGCTTATTTGCCTTCTATCTATGCATTCTGACACTCCAACAATGTGTTTTGCTTCAATTTGACTCATTTGACAAATGTGCTTATTCCTGGAGTGAATATGCAGTTCTACTCAAGAGTAAGCAACTAAGCGAAATAAAGCCATGGAACGCTTATTTGCCTTCTATCTATGCATTCTGACACTCCAACAATGTTTTCTGCTTCAATTTGGCTCATTTTAAAAAGATGCTTATTTCTGGAGTGAATATGCAGTTCTACTCAAGAGTAAGCAACTAAGCGAAATAAAGCCATGGAACGCTTATTTGCCTTCTAACTATGCATTCTGACACTCCAACAATGTTTTCTGCTTTAATTTGGCTCATTTTAAAAAGATGCTTATCTCTGGAGTGAATATGCAGTTCTACTCAAGAGTAAGCAACTAAGCGAAATAAAGCCATGGAACGCTTATTTGCCTTCTATCTATGCATTCTGACACTCCAACAATGTGTTTTGCTTCAATTTGACTCATTTGACAAATGTGCTTATTCCTGGAGTGAATATGCAGTTCTACTCAAGAGTAAGCAACTAAGCGAAATAAAGCCATGGAACGCTTATTTGCCCTCTATCTATGCATTCTGACACTCCAACAATGTGTTTTGCTTCAATTTGACTCATTTGACAAATGTGCTTATTCCTGGAGTGAATATGCAGTTCTACTCAAGAGTAAGCAACTAAGCGAAATAAAGCCATGGAACGCTTATTTGACTTCTATCTATGCATTCTGACACTCCAACAATGTGTTTTGCTTCAATTTGACTCATTTGACAAAGGTGCGTATTCCTGGAGTGAATATGCAGTTCTACTCAAGAGTAAGCAACTAAGCGAAATAAAGCCATGGAACGCTTATTTGCCTTCTATCTATGCATTCTGACACTCCAACAATGTGTTTTGCTTCAATTTGACTCATTTGACAAATGTGCTTATTCCTGGAGTGAATATGCAGTTCTACTCAAGAGTAAGCAACTAAGCGAAATAAAGCCATGGAACGCTTATTGGCTTTCTATCTATGCATTCTGACACTCCAACAATGTGTTTTGCTTCAATCTGACTCATTTGACAAATGTGCTTATTCCTGGAGTGAATATGCAGTTCTACTCAAGAGTAAGCAACTAAGCGAAATAAAGCCATGGAACGCTTATTGGCTTTCTATCTATGCATTCTGACACTCCAACAATGTGTTTTGCTTCAATCTGACTCATTTGACAAATGTGCTTATTCCTGGAGTGAATATGCAGTTCTACTCAAGAGTAAGCAACTAAGCGAAATAAAGCCATGGAACGCTTATTTGCCTTCTATCTATGCATTCTGACACTCCAACAATGTGTTTTGCTTCAATTTGACTCATTTGACAAATGTGCTTATTCCTGGAGTGAATATGCAGTTCTACTCAAGAGTAAGCAACTAAGCGAAATAAAGCCATGGAACGCTTATTGGCTTTCTATCTATGCATTCTGACACTCCAACAATGTGTTTTGCTTCAATCTGACTCATTTGACAAATGTGCTTATTCCTGGAGTGAATATGCAGTTCTACTCAAGAGTAAGCAACTAAGCGAAATAAAGCCATGGAACCCTTATTTGCCTTCTATCTATGCATTCTGACACTCCAACAATGTGTTTTGCTTCAATTTGACTCATTTGACAAATGTGCTTATTCCTGGAGTGAATATGCAGTTCTACTCAAGAGTAAGCAACTAAGCGAAATAAAGCCATGGAACGCTTATTTGCCTTCTATCTATGCATTCTGACACTCCAACAATGTGTTTTGCTTCAATTTGACTCATTTGACAAAGGTGCGTATTCCTGGAGTGAATATGCAGTTCTACTCAAGAGTAAGCAACTAAGCGAAATAAAGCCATGGAACGCTTATTTGCCTTCTATCTATGCATTCTGACACTCCAACAATGTGTTTTGCTTCAATTTGACTCATTTGACAAAGGTGCTTATTCCTGGAGTGAATATGCAGTTCTACTCAAGAGTAAGCAACTAAGCGAAATAAAGCCATGGAACGCTTATTTGCCTTCTATCTATGCATTCTGACACTCCAACAATGTGTTTTGCTTCAATTTGACTCATTTGACAAAGGTACTTATTCCTGGAGTGAATATGCAGTTCTACTCAAGAGTAAGCAACTAAGCGAAATAAAGCCATGGAACGCTTATTTGCCTTCTATCTATGCATTCTGACACTCCAACAATGTGTTTTGCTTCAATTTGACTCATTTGACAAATGTGCTTATTCCTGGAGTGAATATGCAGTTCTACTCAAGAGTAAGCAACTAAGCGAAATAAAGCCATGGAACGCTTATTTGCCCTCTATCTATGCATTCTGACACTCCAACAATGTGTTTTGCTTCAATTTGACTCATTTGACAAATGTGCTTATTCCTGGAGTGAATATGCAGTTCTACTCAAGAGTAAGCAACTAAGCAAAATAAAGCCATGGAACGCTTATTTGCCTTCTATCTATGCATTCTGACACTCCAACAATGTTTTCTGCTTCAATTTGGCTCATTTTAAAAAGATGCTTATTTCTGGAGTGAATATGCAGTTCTACTCAAGAGTAAGCAACTAAGCGAAATAAAGCCATGGAACGCTTATTTGCCTTCTAACTATGCATTCTGACACTCCAACAATGTGTTTTGCTTCAATTTGACTCATTTGACAAATGTGCTTATTCCTGGAGTGAATATGCAGTTCTACTCAAGAGTAAGCAACTAAGCGAAATAAAGCCATGGAACGCTTATTTGCCTTCTATCTATGCATTCTGACACTCCAACAATGTGTTTTGCTTCAATCTGACTCATTTGACAAAGGTACTTATTCCTGGAGTGAATATGCAGTTCTACTCAAGAGTAAGCAACTAAGCGAAATAAAGCCATAGAACGCTTATTTGCCTTCTATCTATGCATTCTGACACTCCAACAATGTGTTTTGCTTCAATTTGACTCATTTGACAAATGTGCTTATTCCTGGAGTGAATATGCAGTTCTACTCAAGAGTAAGCAACAGCGAAATAAAGCCATGGAACGCTTATTTGCCTTCTATCTATGCATTCTGACACTCCAACAATGTGTTTTGCTTCAATTTGACTCATTTGACAAAGGTGCGTATTCCTGGAGTGAATATGCAGTTCTACTCAAGAGTAAGCAACTAAGCGAAATAAAGCCATGGAACGCTTATTTGCCTTCTATCTATGCATTCTGACACTCCAACAATGTGTTTTGCTTCAATTTGACTCATTTGACAAAGGTACTTATTCCTGGAGTGAATATGCAGTTCTACTCAAGAGTAAGCAACTAAGCGAAATAAAGCCATGGAACGCTTATTTGCCTTCTATCTATGCATTCTGACACTCCAACAATGTGTTTTGCTTCAATTTGACTCATTTGACAAAGGTGCGTATTCCTGGAGTGAATATGCAGTTCTACTCAAGAGTAAGCAACTAAGCGAAATAAAGCCATGGAACGCTTATTTGCCTTCTATCTATGCATTCTGACACTCCAACAATGTGTTTTGCTTCAATTTGACTCATTTGACAAATGTGCTTATTCCTGGAGTGAATATGCAGTTCTACTCAAGAGTAAGCAACTAAGCGAAATAAAGCCATGGAACGCTTATTTGCCTTCTATCTATGCATTCTGACACTCCAACAATGTGTTTTGCTTCAATCTGACTCATTTGACAAATGTGCTTATTCCTGGAGTGAATATGCAGTTCTACTCAAGAGTAAGCAACTAAGCGAAATAAAGCCATGGAACGCTTATTTGCCTTCTATCTATGCATTCTGACACTCCAACAATGTGTTTTGCTTCAATTTGACTCATTTGAAAAATGTGCTTATTCCTGGAGTGAATATGCAGTTCTACTCAAGAGTAAGCAACTAAGCGAAATAAAGCCATGGAACGCTTATTTGCCTTCTATCTATGCATTCTGACACTCCAACAATGTGTTTTGCTTCAATTTGACTCATTTGACAAAGGTGCGTATTCCTGGAGTGAATATGCAGTTCTACTCAAGAGTAAGCAACTAAGCGAAATAAAGCCATGGAACGCTTATTTGCCTTCTATCTATGCATTCTGACACTCCAACAAAGTGTTTTGCTTCAATTTGACTCATTTGAAAAATGTGCTTATTCCTGGAGTGAATATGCAGTTCTACTCAAGAGTAAGCAACTAAGCGAAATAAAGCCATGGAACGCTTATTTGCCTTCTATCTATGCATTCTGACACTCCAACAATGTGTTTTGCTTCAATTTGACTCATTTGACAAAGGTGCGTATTCCTGGAGTGAATATGCAGTTCTACTCAAGAGTAAGCAACTAAGCGAAATAAAGCCATGGAACGCTTATTTGCCTTCTATCTATGCATTCTGACACTCCAACAATGTGTTTTGCTTCAATTTGACTCATTTGACAAAGGTACTTATTCCTGGAGTGAATATGCAGTTCTACTCAAGAGTAAGCAACTAAGCGAAATAAAGCCATGGAACGCTTATTTGCCTTCTATCTATGCATTCTGACACTCCAACAATGTGTTTTGCTTCAATTTGACTCATTTGACAAAGGTGCGTATTCCTGGAGTGAATATGCAGTTCTACTCAAGAGTAAGCAACTAAGCGAAATAAAGCCATGGAACGCTTATTTGCCTTCTATCTATGCATTCTGACACTCCAACAATGTGTTTTGCTTCAATTTGACTCATTTGACAAATGTGCTTATTCCTGGAGTGAATATGCAGTTCTACTCAAGAGTAAGCAACTAAGCGAAATAAAGCCATGGAACGCTTATTTGCCTTCTATCTATGCATTCTGACACTCCAACAATGTGTTTTGCTTCAATCTGACTCATTTGACAAATGTGCTTATTCCTGGAGTGAATATGCAGTTCTACTCAAGAGTAAGCAACTAAGCGAAATAAAGCCATGGAACGCTTATTTGCCTTCTATCTATGCATTCTGACACTCCAACAATGTGTTTTGCTTCAATTTGACTCATTTGAAAAATGTGCTTATTCCTGGAGTGAATATGCAGTTCTACTCAAGAGTAATCAACTAAGCGAAATAAAGCCATGGAACGCTTATTTGCCTTCTATCTATGCATTCTGACACTCCAACAATGTGTTTTGCTTCAATTTGACTCATTTGACAAAGGTTCGTATTCCTGGAGTGAATATGCAGTTCTACTCAAGAGTAAGCAACTAAGCGAAATAAAGCCATGGAACGCTTATTTGCCTTCTATCTATGCATTCTGACACTCCAACAATGTGTTTTGCTTCAATTTGACTCATTTGACAAATGTGCTTATTCCTGGAGTGAATATGCAGTTCTACTCAAGAGTAAGCAACTAAGCGAAATAAAGCCATGGAACGCTTATTTGCCTTCTATCTATGCATTCTGACACTCCAACAATGTGTTTTGCTTCAATTTGACTCATTTGACAAATGTGCTTATTCCTGGAGTGAATATGCAGTTCTACTCAAGAGTAAGCAACTAAGCGAAATAAAGCCATGGAACGCTTATTTGCCCTCTATCTATGCATTCTGACACTCCAACAATGTGTTTTGCTTCAATTTGACTCATTTGACAAATGTGCTTATTCCTGGAGTGAATATGCAGTTCTACTCAAGAGTAAGCAACTAAGCGAAATAAAGCCATGGAACGCTTATTTGCCTTCTATCTATGCATTCTGACACTCCAACAATGTGTTTTGCTTCAATTTGACTCATTTGACAAAGGTGCGTATTCCTGGAGTGAATATGCAGTTCTACTCAAGAGTAAGCAACTAAGCGAAATAAAGCCATGGAACGCTTATTTGCCTTCTATCTATGCATTCTGACACTCCAACAATGTGTTTTGCTTCAATTTGACTCATTTGACAAATGTGCTTATTCCTGGAGTGAATATGCAGTTCTACTCAAGAGTAAGCAACTAAGCGAAATAAAGCCATGGAACGCTTATTTGCCTTCTATCTATGCATTCTGACACTCCAACAATGTGTTTTGCTTCAATCTGACTCATTTGACAAATGTGCTTATTCCTGGAGTGAATATGCAGTTCTACTCAAGAGTAAGCAACTAAGCGAAATAAAGCCATGGAACGCTTATTTGCCTTCTATCTATGCATTCTGACACTCCAACAATGTGTTTTGCTTCAATTTGACTCATTTGAAAAATGTGCTTATTCCTGGAGTGAATATGCAGTTCTACTCAAGAGTAAGCAACTAAGCGAAATAAAGCCATGGAACGCTTATTTGCCTTCTATCTATGCATTCTGACACTCCAACAATGTGTTTTGCTTCAATTTGACTCATTTGACAAAGGTGCGTATTCCTGGAGTGAATATGCAGTTCTACTCAAGAGTAAGCAACTAAGCGAAATAAAGCCATGGACCGCTTATTTGCCTTCTATCTATGCATTCTGACACTCCAACAAAGTGTTTTGCTTCAATTTGACTCATTTGAAAAATGTGCTTATTCCTGGAGTGAATATGCAGTTCTACTCAAGAGTAAGCAACTAAGCGAAATAAAGCCATGGAACGCTTATTTGCCTTCTATCTATGCATTCTGACACTCCAACAATGTGTTTTGCTTCAATTTGACTCATTTGACAAAGGTGCGTATTCCTGGAGTGAATATGCAGTTCTACTCAAGAGTAAGCAACTAAGCGAAATAAAGCCATGGAACGCTTATTTGCCTTCTATCTATGCATTCTGACACTCCAACAATGTGTTTTGCTTCAATTTGACTCATTTGACAAAGGTACTTATTCCTGGAGTGAATATGCAGTTCTACTCAAGAGTAAGCAACTAAGCGAAATAAAGCCATGGAACGCTTATTTGCCTTCTATCTATGCATTCTGACACTCCAACAATGTGTTTTGCTTCAATTTGACTCATTTGACAAAGGTGCGTATTCCTGGAGTGAATATGCAGTTCTACTCAAGAGTAAGCAACTAAGCGAAATAAAGCCATGGAACGCTTATTTGCCTTCTATCTATGCATTCTGACACTCCAACAATGTGTTTTGCTTCAATTTGACTCATTTGACAAATGTGCTTATTCCTGGAGTGAATATGCAGTTCTACTCAAGAGTAAGCAACTAAGCGAAATAAAGCCATGGAACGCTTATTTGCCTTCTATCTATGCATTCTGACACTCCAACAATGTGTTTTGCTTCAATCTGACTCATTTGACAAATGTGCTTATTCCTGGAGTGAATATGCAGTTCTACTCAAGAGTAAGCAACTAAGCGAAATAAAGCCATGGAACGCTTATTTGCCTTCTATCTATGCATTCTGACACTCCAACAATGTGTTTTGCTTCAATTTGACTCATTTGAAAAATGTGCTTATTCCTGGAGTGAATATGCAGTTCTACTCAAGAGTAAGCAACTAAGCGAAATAAAGCCATGGAACGCTTATTTGCCTTCTATCTATGCATTCTGACACTCCAACAATGTGTTTTGCTTCAATTTGACTCATTTGACAAAGGTTCGTATTCCTGGAGTGAATATGCAGTTCTACTCAAGAGTAAGCAACTAAGCGAAATAAAGCCATGGAACGCTTATTTGCCTTCTATCTATGCATTCTGACACTCCAACAATGTGTTTTGCTTCAATTTGACTCATTTGACAAATGTGCTTATTCCTGGAGTGAATATGCAGTTCTACTCAAGAGTAAGCAACTAAGCGAAATAAAGCCATGGAACGCTTATTTGCCTTCTATCTATGCATTCTGACACTCCAACAATGTGTTTTGCTTCAATTTGACTCATTTGACAAATGTGCTTATTCCTGGAGTGAATATGCAGTTCTACTCAAGAGTAAGCAACTAAGCGAAATAAAGCCATGGAACGCTTATTTGCCCTCTATCTATGCATTCTGACACTCCAACAATGTGTTTTGCTTCAATTTGACTCATTTGACAAATGTGCTTATTCCTGGAGTGAATATGCAGTTCTACTCAAGAGTAAGCAACTAAGCGAAATAAAGCCATGGAACGCTTATTTGCCTTCTATCTATGCATTCTGACACTCCAACAATGTGTTTTGCTTCAATTTGACTCATTTTAAAAAGATGCTTATTTCTGGAGTGAAAATGCAGTTCTACTCAAGAGTAAGCAACTAAGCGAAATAAAGCCATGGAACGCTTATTTGCCTTCTAACTATGCATTCTGACACTCCAACAATGTTTTCTGCTTCAATTTGGCTCATTTGACAAATGTGCTCATTCCTGGAGTGAATATGCAGTTCTACTCAAGAATAAGCAACTAAGCGAAATAAAGCCATGGAACGCTTATATGCCCTCTATCTATGCATTCTGACACTCCAACAATGTTTTCTGCTTCAATTTGGCTCATTTTAAAAAGATGCTTATTTCTGGAGTGAAAATGCAGTTCTACTCAAGAGTAAGCAACTAAGCGAAATAAAGCCATGGAACGCTTATTTGCCTTCTAACTATGCATTCTGACACTCCAACAATGTTTTCTGCTTCAATTTGACTCATTTGACAAATGTGCTCATTCCTGGAGTGAATATGCAGTTCTACTCAAGAGTAAGCAACTAAGCGAAATAAAGCCATGGAACGCTTATTTGCCTTCTATCTATGCATTCTGACACTCCAACAATGTGTTTTGCTTCAATTTGACTCATTTGACAAATGTGCTTATTTCTGGAGTGAAAATGCAGTTCTACTCAAGAGTAAGCAACTAAGCGAAATAAAGCCATGGAACGCTTATTTGCCTTCTAACTATGCATTCTGACACTCCAACAATGTTTTCTGCTTCAATTTGACTCATTTGACAAATGTGCTCATTCCTGGAGTGAATATGCAGTTCTACTCAAGAGTAAGCAACTAAGCGAAATAAAGCCATGGAACGCTTATTTGCCTTCTATCTATGCATTCTGACACTCCAACAATGTGTTTTGCTTCAATTTGACTCATTTGACAAATGTGCTTATTCCTGGAGTGAATATGCAGTTCTACTCAAGAGTAAGCAACTAAGCGAAATAAAGCCATGGAACGCTTATTTGCCTTCTATCTATGCATTCTGACACTCCAACAATGTGTTTTGCTTCAATTTGACTCATTTGACAAAGGTGCGTATTCCTGGAGTGAATATGCAGGTCTACTCAAGAGTAAGCAACTAAGCGAAATAAAGCCATGGAACGCTTATTTGCCTTCTATCTATGCATTGTGACACTCCAACAATGTTTTCTGCTTCAATTTGGCTCATTTGAAAAAGATGCTTATTTCTGGAGTGAAAATGCAGTTCTACTCAAGAGTAAGCAACTAAGCGAAATAAAGCCATGGAACGCTTATTTGCCTTCTAACTATGCATTCTGACACTCCAACAATGTTTTCTGCTTCAATTTGGCTCATTTTAAAAAGATGCTTATCTCTGGAGTGAATATGCAGTTCTACTCAAGAGTAAGCAACTAAGCGAAATAAAGCCATGGAACGCTTATTTGCCTTCTATCTATGCATTCTGACACTCCAACAATGTGTTTTGCTTCAATTTGACTCATTTGACAAATGTGCTTATTCCTGGAGTGAATATGCAGTTCTACTCAAGAGTAAGCAACTAAGCGAAATAAAGCCATGGAACGCTTATTTGCCCTCTATCTATGCATTCTGACACTCCAACAATGTGTTTTGCTTCAATTTGACTCATTTGACAAATGTGCTTATTCCTGGAGTGAATATGCAGTTCTACTCAAGAGTAAGCAACTAAGCGAAATAAAGCCATGGAACGCTTATTTGACTTCTATCTATGCATTCTGACACTCCAACAATGTGTTTTGCTTCAATTTGACTCATTTGACAATGGTGCGTATTCCTGGAGTGAATATGCAGTTCTACTCGTGAGTAAGCAACTAAGCGAAATAAAGCCATGGAACGCTTATATGCCTTCTATCTATGCATTCTGACACTCCAACAATGTGTTTTGCTTCAATTTGACTCATTTGACAAAGGTGCGTATTCCTGGAGTGAATATGCAGTTCTACTCAAGAGTAAGCAACTAAGCGAAATAAAGCCATGGAACGCTTATTTGCCTTCTATCTATGCATTCTGACACTCCAACAATGTGTTTTGCTTCAATTTGACTCATTTGACAAAGGTGCGTATTCCTGGAGTGAATATGCAGTTCTACTCAAGAGTAAGCAACTAAGCGAAATAAAGCCATGGAACGCTTATTTGCCTTCTATCTATGCATTCTGACACTCCAACAATGTGTTTTGCTTCAATTTGACTCATTTGACAAAGGTGCGTATTCCTGGAGTGAATATGCAGTTCTACTCAAGAGTAAGCAACTAAGCGAAATAAAGCCATGGAACGCTTATTTGCCTTCTATCTATGCTTTCTGACACTCCAACAATGTGTTTTGCTTCAATTTGACTCATTTGACAAATGTGCTTATTCCTGGAGTGAATATGCAGTTCTACTCAAGAGTAAGCAACTAAGCGAAATAAAGCCATGGGACGCTTATTTGCCCTCTATCTATGCATTCTGACACTCCAACAATGTGTTTTGCTTCAATTTGACTCATTTGACAAATGTGCTTATTCCTGGAGTGAATATGCAGTTCTACTCAAGAGTAAGCAACTAAGCGAAATAAAGCCATGGAACGCTTATTTGCCTTCTATCTATGCATTCTGACACTCCAACAATGTGTTTTGCTTCAATTTGACTCATTTGACAAATGTGCTTATTCCTGGAGTGAATATGCAGTTCTACTCAAGAGTAAGCAACTAAGCGAAATAAAGCCATGGAACGCTTATTTGCCCTCTATCTATGCATTCTTACACTCCAACAATGTGTTTTGCTTCAATTTGACTCATTTGACAAATGTGCTTATTCCTGGAGTGAATATGCAGTTCTACTCAAGAGTAAGCAACTAAGCGAAATAAAGCCATGGAACGCTTATTTGACTTCTATGCATTCTGACACTCCAACAATGTGTTTTGCTTCAATTTGACTCATTTGACAAAGGTGCGTATTCCTGGAGTGAATATGCAGTTCTACTCAAGAGTAAGCAACTAAGCGAAATAAAGCCATGGAACGCTTATTTGCCTTCTATCTATGCATTCTGACACTCCAACAATGTGTTTTGCTTCAATTTGACTCATTTGACAAATGTGCTTATTCCTGGAGTGAATATGCAGTTCTACTCAAGAGTAAGCAACTAAGCGAAATGAAGCCATGGAACGCTTATTTGCTTTCTATCTATGCATTCTGACACTCCAACAATGTGTTTTGCTTCAATCTGACTCATTTGACAAATGTGCTTATTCCTGGAGTGAATATGCAGTTCTACTCAAGAGTAAGCAACTAAGCGAAATAAAGCCATGGAACGCTTATTTGCCTTCTATCTATGCATTCTGACACTCCAACAATGTGTTTTGCTTCAATTTGACTCATTTGACAAATGTGCTTATTCCTGGAGTGAATATGCAGTTCTACTCAAGAGTAAGCAACTAAGCGAAATAAAGCCATGGAACGCTTATTTGCCTTCTATCTATGCATTCTGACACTCCAACAATGTGTTTTGCTTCAATTTGACTCATTTGACAAAGGTGCGTATTCCTGGAGTGAATATGCAGTTCTACTCAAGAGTAAGCAACTAAACGAAATAAAGCCATGGAACGCTTATTTGCCTTCTATCTATGCATTCTAACACTCCAACAATGTGTTTTGCTTCAATCTGACTCATTTGACAAATGTGCTCATTCCTGGAGTGAATATGCAGTTCTACTCAAGAGTAAGCAACTAAGCGAAATAAAGCCATGGAACGCTTATTTGCCTTCTATCTATGCATTCTGACACTCCAACAATGTGTTTTGCTTCAATTTGACTCATTTGACAAAGGTGCGTATTCCTGGAGTGAATATGCAGTTCTACTCAAGAGTAAGCAACTAAGCGAAATAAAGCCATAGAACGCTTATTTGCCTTCTATCTATGCATTCTGACACTCCAACAATGTGTTTTGCTTCAATTTGACTCATTTGACAAAGGTGCGTATTCCTGGAATGAATATGCAGTTCTACTCAAGAGTAAGCAACTAAGCGAAATAAAGCCATGGAACGCTTATTTGCCTTCTATCTATGCATTCTGACACTCCAACAATGTTTTCTGCTTCAATTTGGCTCATTTTAAAAAGATGCTTATTTCTGGAGTGAATATGCAGTTCTACTCAAGAGTAAGCAACTAAGCGAAATAAAGCCATGGAACGCTTATTTGCCTTCTAACTATGCATTCTGACACTCCAACAATGTGTTTTGCTTCAATTTGACTCATTTGACAAATGTGCTTATTCCTGGAGTGAATATGCAGTTCTACTCAAGAGTAAGCAACTAAGCGAAATAAAGCCATGGAACGCTTATTTGCCTTCTATCTATGCATTCTGACACTCCAACAATGTGTTTTGCTTCAATCTGACTCATTTGACAAATGTGCTTATTCCTGGAGTGAATATGCAGTTCTACTCAAGAGTAAGCAACTAAGCGAAATAAAGCCATGGAACGCTTATTTGCCTTCTATCTATGCATTCTGACACTCCAACAATGTGTTTTGCTTCAATTTGACTCATTTGACAAATGTGCTTATTCCTGGAGTGAATATGCAGTTCTACTCAAGAGTAAGCAACTAAGCGAAATAAAGCCATGGAACGCTTATTTGCCTTCTATCTATGCATTCTGACACTCCAACAATGTGTTTTGCTTCAATTTGACTCATTTGACAAAGGTACTTATTCCTGGAGTGAATATGCAGTTCTACTCAAGAGTAAGCAACTAAGCGAAATAAAGCCATAGAACGCTTATTTGCCTTCTATCTATGCATTCTGACACTCCAACAATGTGTTTTGCTTCAATTTGACTCATTTGACAAATGTGCTTATTCCTGGAGTGAATATGCAGTTCTACTCAAGAGTAAGCAACTAAGCGAAATAAAGCCATGGAACGCTTATTTGCCTTCTATCTATGCATTCTGACACTCCAACAATGTGTTTTGCTTCAATTTGACTCATTTGACAAAGGTGCGTATTCCTGGAGTGAATATGCAGTTCTACTCAAGAGTAAGCAACTAAGCGAAATAAAGCCATGGAACGCTTATTTGCCTTCTATCTATGCATTCTGACACTCCAACAATGTGTTTTGCTTCAATTTGACTCATTTGACAAAGGTACTTATTCCTGGAGTGAATATGCAGTTCTACTCAAGAGTAAGCAACTAAGCGAAATAAAGCCATGGAACGCTTATTTGCCTTCTATCTATGCATTCTGACACTCCAACAATGTGTTTTGCTTCAATTTGACTCATTTGACAAAGGTGTGTATTCTTGGAGTGAATATGCAGTTCTACTCAAGAGTAAGCAACTAAGCGAAATAAAGCCATGGAACGCTTATTTGCCTTCTATCTATGCATTCTGACACTCCAACAATGTGTTTTGCTTCAATTTGACTCATTTGACAAATGTGCTTATTCCTGGAGTGAATATGCAGTTCTACTCAAGAGTAAGCAACTAAGCGAAATAAAGCCATGGAACGCTTATTTGCCTTCTATCTATGCATTCTGACACTCCAACAATGTGTTTTGCTTCAATTTGACTCATTTGACAAATGTGCGTATTCCTGGAGTGAATATGCAGTTCTACTCGTGAGTAAGCAACTAAGCGAAATAAAGCCATGGAACGCTTATATGCCCTCTATCTATGCATTCTGACACTCCAACAATGTGTTTTGCTTCAATTTGACTCATTTGACAAATGTGCTCATTCCTGGAGTGAATATGCAGTTCTACTCAAGAGTAAGCAACTAAGCGAAATAAAGCCATGGAACGCTTATTTGCCTTCTATCTATGCATTCTGACACTCCAACAATGTGTTTTGCTTCAATTTGACTCATTTGACAAATGTGCTTATTCCTGGAGTGAATATGCAGTTCTACTCAAGAGTAAGCAACTAAGCGAAATAAAGCCATGGAACGCTTATTTGCCTTCTATCTATGCATTCTGACACTCCAACAATGTGTTTTGCTTCAATTTGACTCATTTGACAAAGGTGCGTATTCCTGGAGTGAATATGCAGTTCTACTCAAGAGTAAGCAACTAAGCGAAATAAAGCCATGGAACGCTTATTTGCCTTCTATCTATGCATTCTGACACTCCAACAATGTTTTCTGCTTCAATTTGGCTCATTTTAAAAAGATGCTTATTTCTGGAGTGAATATGCAGTTCTACTCAAGAGTAAGCAACTAAGCGAAATAAAGCCATGGAACGCTTATTTGCCGTCTAACTATGCATTCTGACACTCCAACAATGTTTTCTGCTTCAATTTGGCTCATTTTAAAAAGATGCTTATTTCTGGAGTGAATATGCAGTTCTACTCAAGAGTAAGCAACTAAGCGAAATAAAGCCATGGAACGCTTATTTGCCTTCTAACTATGCATTCTGACACTCCAACAATGTGTTTTGCTTCAATTTGACTCATTTGACAAATGTGCTTATTCCTGGAGTGAATATGCAGTTCTACTCAAGAGTAAGCAACAGCGAAATAAAGCCATGGAACGCTTATTTGCCTTCTATCTATGCATTCTGACACTCCAACAATGTGTTTTGCTTCAATTTGACTCATTTGACAAAGGTGCGTATTCCTGGAGTGAATATGCAGTTCTACTCAAGAGTAAGCAACTAAGCGAAATAAAGCCATGGAACGCTTATTTGCCTTCTATCTATGCATTCTGACACTCCAACAATGTGTTTTGCTTCAATTTGACTCATTTGACAAAGGTACTTATTCCTGGAGTGAATATGCAGTTCTACTCAAGAGTAAGCAACTAAGCGAAATAAAGCCATGGAACGCTTATTTGCCTTCTATCTATGCATTCTGACACTCCAACAATGTGTTTTGCTTCAATTTGACTCATTTGACAAGGGTGCGTATTCCTGGAGTGAATATGCAGTTCTACTCAAGAGTAAGCAACTAAGCGAAATAAAGCCATGGAACGCTTATTTGCCTTCTATCTATGCATTCTGACACTCCAACAATGTGTTTTGCTTCAATTTGACTCATTTGACAAATGTGCTTATTCCTGGAGTGAATATGCAGTTCTACTCAAGAGTAAGCAACTAAGCGAAATAAAGCCATGGAACGCTTATTTGCCTTCTATCTATGCATTCTGACACTCCAACAATGTGTTTTGCTTCAATCTGACTCATTTGACAAATGTGCTTATTCCTGGAGTGAATATGCAGTTCTACTCAAGAGTAAGCAACTAAGCGAAATAAAGCCATGGAACGCTTATTTGCCTTCTATCTATGCATTCTGACACTCCAACAATGTGTTTTGCTTCAATTTGACTCATTTGACAAATGTGCTTATTCCTGGAGTGAATATGCAGTTCTACTCAAGAGTAAGCAACTAAGCGAAATAAAGCCATGGAACGCTTATTTGCCTTCTATCTATGCATTCTGACACTCCAACAATGTGTTTTGCTTCAATTTGACTCATTTGACAAAGGTGCGTATTCCTGGAGTGAATATGCAGTTCTACTCAAGAGTAAGCAACTAAGCGAAATAAAGCCATGGAACGCTTATTTGCCTTCTATCTATGCATTCTGACACTCCAACAATGTGTTTTGCTTCAATTTGACTCATTTGACAAATGTGCTTATTCCTGGAGTGAATATGCAGTTCTACTCAAGAGTAAGCAACTAAGCGAAATAAAGCCATGGAACGCTTATTTGCCTTCTATCTATGCATTCTGACACTCCAACAATGTGTTTTGCTTCAATTTGACTCATTTGACAAATGTGCTTATTCCTGGAGTGAATATGCAGTTCTACTCAAGAGTAAGCAACTAAGCGAAATAAAGCCATGGAACGCTTATTTGCCCTCTATCTATGCATTCTGACACTCCAACAATGTGTTTTGCTTCAATTTGACTCATTTGACAAATGTGCTTATTCCTGGAGTGAATATGCAGTTCTACTCAAGAGTAAGCAACTAAGTGAAATAAAGCCATGGAACGCTTATTTGCCTTCTATCTATGCATTCTGACACTCCAACAATGTGTTTTGCTTCAATTTGACTCATTTGACAAATGTGCTTATTCCTGGAGTGAATATGCAGTTCTACTCAAGAGTAAGCAACTAAGCGAAATAAAGCCATGGAACGCTTATTTGCCTTCTATCTATGCATTCTGACACTCCAACAATGTGTTTTGCTTCAATTTGACTCATTTGACAAATGTGCTTATTCCTGGAGTGAATATGCAGTTCTACTCAAGAGTAAGCAACTAAGCGAAATAAAGCCATGGAACGCTTATATGCCCTCTATCTATGCATTCTGACACTCCAACAATGTTTTCTGCTTCAATTTGGCTCATTTTAAAAAGATGCTTATTTCTGGAGTGAAAATGCAGTTCTACTCAAGAGTAAGCAACTAAGCGAAATAAAGCCATGGAACGCTTATTTGCCTTCTAACTATGCATTCTGACACTCCAACAATGTTTTCTGCTTCAATTTGGCTCATTTGACAAATGTGCTCATTCCTGGAGTGAATATGCAGTTCTACTCAAGAGTAAGCAACTAAGCGAAATAAAGCCATGGAACGCTTATATGCCCTCTATCTATGCATTCTGACACTCCAACAATGTTTTCTGCTTCAATTTGGCTCATTTTAAAAAGATGCTTATTTCTGGAGTGAAAATGCAGTTCTACTCAAGAGTAAGCAACTAAGCGAAATAAAGCCATGGGACGCTTATTTGCCTTCTAACTATGCATTCTGACACTCCAACAATGTTTTCTGCTTCAATTTGACTCATTTGACAAATGTGCTCATTCCTGGAGTGAATATGCAGTTCTACTCAAGAGTAAGCAACTAAGCGAAATAAAGCCATGGAACGCTTATTTGCCTTCTATCTATGCATTCTGACACTCCAACAATGTGTTTTGCTTCAATTTGACTCATTTGACAAATGTGCTTATTCCTGGAGTGAATATGCAGTTCTACTCAAGAGTAAGCAACTAAGCGAAATAAAGCCATGGAACGCTTATTTGCCTTCTATCTATGCATTCTGACACTCCAACAATGTGTTTTGCTTCAATTTGACTCATTTGACAAAGGTGCGTATTCCTGGAGTGAATATGCAGTTCTACTCAAGAGTAAGCAACTAAGCGAAATAAAGCCATGGAACGCTTATTTGCCTTCTATCTATGCATTCTGACACTCCAACAATGTTTTCTGCTTCAATTTGGCTCATTTTAAAAAGATGCTTATTTCTGGAGTGAAAATGCAGTTCTACTCAAGAGTAAGCAACTAAGCGAAATAAAGCCATGGAACGCTTATTTGCCTTCTAACTATGCATTCTGACACTCCAACAATGTTTTCTGCTTCAATTTTGCTCATTTTAAAAAGATGCTTATCTCTGGAGTGAATATGCAGTTCTACTCAAGAGTAAGCAACTAAGCGAAATAAAGCCATGGAACGCTTATTTGCCTTCTATCTATGCATTCTGACACTCCAACAATGTGTTTTGCTTCAATTTGACTCATTTGACAAATGTGCTTATTCCTGGAGTGAATATGCAGTTCTACTCAAGAGTAAGCAACTAAGCGAAATAAAGCCATGGAACGCTTATTTGCCCTCTATCTATACATTCTGACACTCCAACAATGTGTTTTGCTTCAATTTGACTCATTTGACAAATGTGCTTATTCCTGGAGTGAATATGCAGTTCTACTCTAGAGTAAGCAACTAAGCGAAATAAAGCCATGGAACGCTTATTTGACTTCTATCTATGCATTCTGACACTCCAACAATGTGTTTTGCTTCAATTTGACTCATTTGACAATGGTGCGTATTCCTGGAGTGAATATGCAGTTCTACTCGTGAGTAAGCAACTAAGCGAAATAAAGCCATGGAACGCTTATATGCCTTCTATCTATGCATTCTGACACTCCAACAATGTGTTTTGCTTCAATTTGACTCATTTGACAAAGGTGCGTATTCCTGGAGTGAATATGCAGTTCTACTCAAGAGTAAGCAACTAAGCGAAATAAAGCCATGGAACGCTTATTTGCCTTCTATCTATGCATTCTGACACTCCAACAATGTGTTTTGCTTCAATTTGACTCATTTGACAAAGGTGCGTATTCCTGGAGTGAATATGCAGTTCTACTCAAGAGTAAGCAACTAAGCGAAATAAAGCCATGGAACGCTTATTTGCCTTCTATCTATGCATTCTGACACTCCAACAATGTGTTTTGCTTCAATTTGACTCATTTGACAAAGGTGCGTATTCCTGGAGTGAATATGCAGTTCTACTCAAGAGTAAGCAACTAAGCGAAATAAAGCCATGGAACGCTTATTTGCCTTCTATCTATGCATTCTGACACTCCAACAATGTGTTTTGCTTCAATTTGACTCATTTGACAAATGTGCTTATTCCTGGAGTGAATATGCAGTTCTACTCAAGAGTAAGCAACTAAGCGAAATAAAGCCATGGAACGCTTATTTGCCCTCTATCTATGCATTCTGACACTCCAACAATGTGTTTTGCTTCAATTTGACTCATTTGACAAATGTGCTTATTCCTGGAGTGAATATGCAGTTCTACTCAAGAGTAAGCAACTAAGCGAAATAAAGCCATGGAACGCTTATTTGACTTCTATCTATGCATTCTGACACTCCAACAATGTGTTTTGCTTCAATTTGACTCATTTGACAAAGGTGCGTATTCCTGGAGTGAATATGCAGTTCTACTCAAGAGTAAGCAACTAAGCGAAATAAAGCCATGGAACGCTTATTTGCCTTCTATCTATGCATTCTGACACTCCAACAATGTGTTTTGCTTCAATTTGACTCATTTGACAAATGTGCTTATTCCTGGAGTGAATATGCAGTTCTACTCAAGAGTAAGCAACTAAGCGAAATAAAGCCATGGAACGCTTATTTGCTTTCTATCTATGCATTCTGACACTCCAACAATGTGTTTTGCTTCAATCTGACTCATTTGACAAATGTGCTTATTCCTGGAGTGAATATGCAGTTCTACTCAAGAGTAAGCAACTAAGCGAAATAAAGCCATGGAACGCTTATTTGCCTTCTATCTATGCATTCTGACACTCCAACAATGTTTTCTGCTTCAATTTGGCTCATTTTAAAAAGATGCTTATTTCTGGAGTGAATATGCAGTTCTACTCAAGAGTAAGCAACTAAGCGAAATAAAGCCATGGAACGCTTATTTGCCTTCTAACTATGCATTCTGACACTCCAACAATGTGTTTTGCTTCAATTTGACTCATTTGACAAATGTGCTTATTCCTGGAGTGAATATGCAGTTCTACTCAAGAGTAAGCAACTAAGCGAAATAAAGCCATGGAACGCTTATTTGCCTTCTATCTATGCATTCTGACACTCCAACAATGTGTTTTGCTTCAATTTGACTCATTTGACAAAGGTACTTATTCCTGGAGTGAATATGCAGTTCTACTCAAGAGTAAGCAACTAAGCGAAATAAAGCCATAGAACGCTTATTTGCCTTCTATCTATGCATTCTGACACTCCAACAATGTGTTTTGCTTCAATTTGACTCATTTGACAAATGTGCTTATTCCTGGAGTGAATATGCAGTTCTACTCAAGAGTAAGCAACTAAGCGAAATAAAGCCATGGAACGCTTATTTGCCTTCTATCTATGCATTCTGACACTCCAACAATGTGTTTTGCTTCAATTTGACTCATTTGACAAAGGTGCGTATTCCTGGAGTGAATATGCAGTTCTACTCAAGAGTAAGCAACTAAGCGAAATAAAGCCATGGAACGCTTATTTGCCTTCTATCTATGCATTCTGACACTCCAACAATGTGTTTTGCTTCAATTTGACTCATTTGACAAAGGTACTTATTCCTGGAGTGAATATGCAGTTCTACTCAAGAGTAAGCAACTAAGCGAAATAAAGCCATGGAACGCTTATTTGCCTTCTATCTATGCATTCTGACACTCCAACAATGTGTTTTGCTTCAATTTGACTCATTTGACAAAGGCGCGTATTCCTGGAGTGAATATGCAGTTCTACTCAAGAGTAAGCAACTAAGCGAAATAAAGCCATGGAACGCTTATTTGCCTTCTATCTATGCATTCTGACACTCCAACAATGTGTTTTGCTTCAATTTGACTCATTTGACAAATGTGCTTATTCCTGGAGTGAATATGCAGTTCTACTCAAGAGTAAGCAACTAAGCGAAATAAAGCCATGGAACGCTTATTTGCCTTCTATCTATGCATTCTGACACTCCAACAATGTGTTTTGCTTCAATTTGACTCATTTGACAAATGTGCGTATTCCTGGAGTGAATATGCAGTTCTACTCGTGAGTAAGCAACTAAGCGAAATAAAGCCATGGAACGCTTATATGCCCTCTATCTATGCATTCTGACACTCCAACAATGTGTTTTGCTTCAATTTGACTCATTTGACAAATGTGCTCATTCCTGGAGTGAATATGCAGTTCTACTCAAGAGTAAGCAACTAAGCGAAATAAAGCCATGGAACGCTTATTTGCCTTCTATCTATGCATTCTGACACTCCAACAATGTGTTTTGCTTCAATTTGACTCATTTGACAAATGTGCTTATTCCTGGAGTGAATATGCAGTTCTACTCAAGAGTAAGCAACTAAGCGAAATAAAGCCATGGAACGCTTATTTGCCTTCTATCTATGCATTCTGACACTCCAACAATGTGTTTTGCTTCAATTTGACTCATTTGACAAAGGTGCGTATTCCTGGAGTGAATATGCAGTTCTACTCAAGAGTAAGCAACTAAGCGAAATAAAGCCATGGAACGCTTATTTGCCTTCTATCTATGCATTCTGACACTCCAACAATGTTTTCTGCTTCAATTTGGCTCATTTTAAAAAGATGCTTATTTCTGGAGTGAATATGCAGTTCTACTCAAGAGTAAGCAACTAAGCGAAATAAAGCCATGGAACGCTTATTTGCCTTCCAACTATGCATTCTGACACTCCAACAATGTTTTCTGCTTCAATTTGGCTCATTTTAAAAAGATGCTTATCTCTGGAGTGAATATGCAGTTCTACTCAAGAGTAAGCAACTAAGCGAAATAAAGCCATGGAACGCTTATTTGCCTTCTATCTATGCATTCTGACACTCCAACAATGTGTTTTGCTTCAATTTGACTCATTTGACAAATGTGCTTATTCCTGGAGTGAATATGCAGTTCTACTCAAGAGTAAGCAACTAAGCGAAATAAAGCCATGGAACGCTTATTTGCCCTCTATCTATGCATTCTGACACTCCAACAATGTGTTTTGCTTCAATTTGACTCATTTGACAAATGTGCTTATTCCTGGAGTGAATATGCAGTTCTACTCAAGAGTAAGCAACTAAGCGAAATAAAGCCATGGAACGCTTATTTGACTTCTATCTATGCATTCTGACACTCCAACAATGTGTTTTGCTTCAATTTGACTCATTTGACAAAGGTGCGTATTCCTAGAGTGAATATGCAGTTCTACTCAAGAGTAAGCAACTAAGCGAAATAAAGCCATGGAACGCTTATTTGCCCTCTATCTATGCATTCTGACACTCCAACAATGTGTTTTGCTTCAATTTGACTCATTTGACAAATGTGCTTATTCCTGGAGTGAATATGCAGTTCTACTCAAGAGTAAGCAACTAAGCGAAATAAAGCCATGGAACGCTTATTTGCCTTCTATCTATGCATTCTGACACTCCAACAATGTGTTTTGCTTCAATTTGACTCATTTGACAAATGTGCTTATTCCTGGAGTGAATATGCAGTTCTACTCAAGAGTAAGCAACTAAGCGAAATAAAGCCATGGAACGCTTATTTGCCTTCTATCTATGCATTCTGACACTCCAACAATGTTTTCTGCTTCAATTTGGCTCATTTTAACAAGATGCTTATTTCTGGAGTGAATATGCAGTTCTACTCAAGAGTAAGCAACTAAGCGAAATAAAGCCATGGAACGCTTATTTGCCTTCTAACTATGCATTCTGACACTCCAACAATGTTTTCTGCTTCAATTTGGCTCATTTTAAAAAGATGCTTATCTCTGGAGTGAATATGCAGTTCTACTCAAGAGTAAGCAACTAAGCGAAATAAAGCCATGGAACGCTTATTTGCCTTCTATCTATGCATTCTGACACTCCAACAATGTTTTCTGCTTCAATTTGGGTCATTTCACAAAGGTGCTCATTTCTTGAGTGAATATGCAGTTCTACTCAAGAGTAAGCAACTAAGCGAAATAAAGCCATGGAACGCTTATTTGCCCTCTATCTATGCATTCTGACACTCCAACAATGTGTTTTGCTTCAATTTGACTCATTTGACAAATGTGCTTATTTCTGGAGTGAATATGCAGTTCTACTCAAGAGTAAGCAACTAAGCGAAATAAAGCCATGGAACGCTTATTTGACTTCTATCTATGCATTCTGACACTCCAACAATGTGTTTTGCTTCAATTTGACTCATTTGACAATGGTGCGTATTCCTGGAGTGAATATGCAGTTCTACTCGTGAGTAAGCAACTAAGCGAAATAAAGCCATGGAACGCTTATATGCCTTCTATCTATACATTCTGACACTCCAACAATGTGTTTTGCTTCAATTTGACTCATTTGACAAAGGTGCGTATTCCTGGAGTGAATATGCAGTTCTACTCAAGAGTAAGCAACTAAGCGAAATAAAGCCATGGAACGCTTATTTGCCTTCTATCTATGCATTCTGACACTCCAACAATGTGTTTTGCTTCAATTTGACTCATTTGACAAATGTGCTTATTCCTGGAGTGAATATGCAGTTCTACTCAAGAGTAAGCAACTAAGCGAAATAAAGCCATGGAACGCTTATATGCCCTCTATCTATGCATTCTGACACTCCAACAATGTGTTTTGCTTCAATTTGACTCATTTGACAAATGTGCTCATTCCTGGAGTGAATATGCAGTTCTACTCAAGAGTAAGCAACTAAGCGAAATAAAGCCATGGAACGCTTATTTGCCTTCTATCTATGCATTCTGACACTCCAACAATGTGTTTTGCTTCAATTTGACTCATTTGACAAATGTGCTTATTCCTGGAGTGAATATGCAGTTCTACTCAAGAGTAAGCAACTAAGCGAAATAAAGCCATGGAACGCTTATTTGCCTTCTATCTATGCATTCTGACACTCCAACAATGTGTTTTGCTTCAATTTGACTCATTTGACAAAGGTGCGTATTCCTGGAGTGAATATGCAGTTCTACTCAAGAGTAAGCAACTAAGCGAAATAAAGCCATGGAACGCTTATTTGCCTTCTATCTATGCATTCTGACACTCCAACAATGTGTTTTGCTTCAATTTGACTCATTTGACAAAGGTGCGTATTCCTGGAGTGAATATGCAGTTCTACTCAAGAGTAAGCAACTAAGCGAAATAAAGCCATGGAACGCTTATTTGCCTTCTATCTATGCATTCTGACACTCCAACAATGTGTTTTGCTTCAATTTGACTCATTTGACAAAGGTGCGTATTCCTGGAGTGAATATGCAGTTCTACTCAAGAGTAAGCAACTAAGCGAAATAAAGCCATGGAACGCTTATTTGCCTTCTATCTATGCATTCTGACACTCCAACAATGTGTTTTGCTTCAATTTGACTCATTTGACAAAGGTGCGAATTCCTGGAGTGCATATGCAGTTCTACTCAAGAGTAAGCAACTAAGCGAAATAAAGCCATGGAACGCTTATTTGCCTTCTATCTATGAATTCTAAAACTCCAACAATGTGTTTTGCTTCAATTTGACTCATTTGACAAATGTGCTTATTCCTGGAGTGAATATGCAGTTCTACTCAAGAGTAAGCAACTAAGCGAAATAAAGCCATGGAACGCTTATTTGCCTTCTATCTATGCATTCTGACACTCCAACAATGTGTTTTGCTTCAATCTGACTCATTTGACAAATGTGCTCATTCCTGGAGTGAATATGCAGTTCTACTCAAGAGTAAGCAACTAAGCGAAATAAAGCCATGGAACGCTTATATGCCCTCTATCTATGCATTCTGACACTCCAACAATGTGTTTTGCTTCAATTTGACTCCTTTGACAAATGTGCTCATTCCTGGAGTGAATATGCAGTTCTACTCAAGAGTAAGCAACTAAGCGAAATAAAGCCATGGAACGCTTATTTGCCTTCTATCTATGCATTCTGACACTCCAACAATGTGTTTTGCTTCAATTTGACTCATTTGACAAATGTGCTTATTCCTGGAGTGAATATGCAGTTCTACTCAAGAGTAAGCAACTAAGCGAAATAAAGCCATGGAACGCTTATTTGCCTTCTATCTATGCATTCTGACACTCCAACAATGTTTTCTGCTTCAATTTGGCTCATTTTAAAAAGATGCTTATTTCTGGAGTGAATATGCAGTTCTACTCAAGAGTAAGCAACTAAGCGAAATAAAGCCATGGAACGCTTATTTGCCTTCTAACTATGCATTCTGACACTCCAACAATGTTTTCTGCTTCAATTTGGCTCATTTTAAAAAGATGCTTATCTCTGGAGTGAATATGCAGTTCTACTCAAGAGTAAGCAACTAAGCGAAATAAAGCCATGGAACGCTTATTTGCCTTCTATCTATGCATTCTGACACTCCAACAATGTGTTTTGCTTCAATTTGACTCATTTGACAAATGTGCTTATTCCTGGAGTGAATATGCAGTTCTACTCAAGAGTAAGCAACTAAGCGAAATAAAGCCATGGAACGCTTATTTGCCTTCTATCTATGCATTCTGACACTCCAACAATGTGTTTTGCTTCAATTTGACTCATTTGACAAATGTGCTTATTCCTGGAGTGAATATGCAGTTCTACTCAAGAGTAAGCAACTAAGAGAAATAAAGCCATGGAACGCATATTTGCCCTCTATCTATGCATTCTGACACTCCAACAATGTGTTTTGCTTCAATTTGACTCATTTGACAAATGTGCTTATTTCTGGAGTGAATATGCAGTTCTACTCAAGAGTAAGCAACTAAGCGAAATAAAGCCATGGAACGCTTATTTGACTTCTATCTATGCATTCTGACACTCCAACAATGTGTTTTGCTTCAATTTGACTCATTTGACAAAGGTGCGTATTCCTGGAGTGAATATGCAGTTCTACTCAAGAGTAAGCAACTAAGCGAAATAAAGCCATGGAACGCTTATTTGCCTTCTATCTATGCATTCTGACACTCCAACAATGTGTTTTGCTTCAATTTGACTCATTTGACAAATGTGCTCATTCCTGGAGTGAATATGCAGTTCTACTCAAGAGTAAGCAACTAAGCGAAATAAAGCCATGGAACGCTTATTTGCCCTCTATCTATGCATTCTGACACTCCAACAATGTGTTTTGCTTCAATTTGACTCATTTGACAAATGTGCTTATTTCTGGAGTGAATATGCAGTTCTACTCAAGAGTAAGCAACTAAGCGAAATAAAGCCATGGAACGCTTATATGCCTTCTATCTATGCATTCTGACACTCCAACAATGTGTTTTGCTTCAATTTGACTCATTTGACAAAGGTGCGTATTCCTGGAGTGAATATGCAGTTCTACTCAAGAGTAAGCAACTAAGCGAAATAAAGCCATGGAACGCTTATTTGCCTTCTATCTATGCATTCTGACACTCCAACAATGTGTTTTGCTTCAATTTGACTCATTTGACAAATGTGCTCATTCCTGGAGTGAATATGCAGTTCTACTCAAGAGTAAGCAACTAAGCGAAATAAAGCCATGGAACGCTTATTTGCCCTCTATCTATGCATTCTGACACTCCAACAATGTGTTTTGCTTCAATTTGACTCATTTGACAAATGTGCTTATTTCTGGAGTGAATATGCAGTTCTACTCAAGAGTAAGCAACTAAGCGAAATAAAGCCATGGAACGCTTATTTGACTTCTATCTATGCATTCTGACACTCCAACAATGTGTTTTGCTTCAATTTGACTCATTTGACAATGGTGCGTATTCCTGGAGTGAATATGCAGTTCTACTCGTGAGTAAGCAACTAAGCGAAATAAAGCCATGGAACGCTTATATGCCTTCTATCTATACATTCTGACACTCCAACAATGTGTTTTGCTTCAATTTGACTCATTTGACAAAGGTGCGTATTCCTGGAGTGAATATGCAGTTCTACTCAAGAGTAAGCAACTAAGCGAAATAAAGCCATGGAACGCTTATTTGCCTTCTATCTATGCATTCTGACACTCCAACAATGTGTTTTGCTTCAATTTGACTCATTTGACAAATGTGCTTATTCCTGGAGTGAATATGCAGTTCTACTCAAGAGTAAGCAACTAAGCGAAATAAAGCCATGGAACGCTTATATGCCCTCTATCTATGCATTCTGACACTCCAACAATGTGTTTTGCTTCAATTTGACTCATTTGACAAATGTGCTCATTCCTGGAGTGAATATGCAGTTCTACTCAAGAGTAAGCAACTAAGCGAAATAAAGCCATGGAACGCTTATTTGCCTTCTATCTATGCATTCTGACACTCCAACAATGTGTTTTGCTTCAATTTGACTCATTTGACAAATGTGCTTATTCCTGGAGTGAATATGCAGTTCTACTCAAGAGTAAGCAACTAAGCGAAATAAAGCCATGGAACGCTTATTTGCCTTCTATCTATGCATTCTGACACTCCAACAATGTGTTTTGCTTCAATTTGACTCATTTGACAAAGGTGCGTATTCCTGGAGTGAATATGCAGTTCTACTCAAGAGTAAGCAACTAAGCGAAATAAAGCCATGGAACGCTTATTTGCCTTCTATCTATGCATTCTGACACTCCAACAATGTGTTTTGCTTCAATTTGACTCATTTGACAAAGGTGCGTATTCCTGGAGTGAATATGCAGTTCTACTCAAGAGTAAGCAACTAAGCGAAATAAAGCCATGGAACGCTTATTTGCCTTCTATCTATGCATTCTGACACTCCAACAATGTGTTTTGCTTCAATTTGACTCATTTGACAAAGGTGCGTATTCCTGGAGTGAATATGCAGTTCTACTCAAGAGTAAGCAACTAAGCGAAATAAAGCCATGGAAGGCTTATTTGCCTTCTATCTATGCATTCTGACACTCCAACAATGTGTTTTGCTTCAATTTGACTCATTTGACAAAGGTGCGAATTCCTGGAGTGCATATGCAGTTCTACTCAAGAGTAAGCAACTAAGCGAAATAAAGCCATGGAACGCTTATTTGCCTTCTATCTATGCATTCTAAAACTCCAACAATGTGTTTTGCTTCAATTTGACTCATTTGACAAATGTGCTTATTCCTGGAGTGAATATGCAGTTCTACTCAAGAGTAAGCAACTAAGCGAAATAAAGCCATGGAACGCTTATTTGCCTTCTATCTATGCATTCTGACACTCCAACAATGTGTTTTGCTTCAATCTGACTCATTTGACAAATGTGCTCATTCCTGGAGTGAATATGCAGTTCTACTCAAGAGTAAGCAACTAAGCGAAATAAAGCCATGGAACGCTTATATGCCCTCTATCTATGCATTCTGACACTCCAACAATGTGTTTTGCTTCAATTTGACTCCTTTGACAAATGTGCTCATTCCTGGAGTGAATATGCAGTTCTACTCAAGAGTAAGCAACTAAGCGAAATAAAGCCATGGAACGCTTATTTGCCTTCTATCTATGCATTCTGACACTCCAACAATGTGTTTTGCTTCAATTTGACTCATTTGACAAAGGTGCGTATTCCTGGAGTGAATATGCAGTTCTACTCAAGAGTAAGCAACTAAGCGAAATAAAGCCATGGAACGCTTATTTGCCTTCTATCTATGCATTCTGACACTCCAACAATGTTTTCTGCTTCAATTTGGCTCATTTTAAAAAGATGCTTATTTCTGGAGTGAATATGCAGTTCTACTCAAGAGTAAGCAACTAAGCGAAATAAAGCCATGGAACGCTTATTTGCCTTCTAACTATGCATTCTGACACTCCAACAATGTTTTCTGCTTCAATTTGGCTCATTTTAAAAAGATACTTATCTCTGGAGTGAATATGCAGTTCTACTCAAGAGTAAGCAACTAAGCGAAATAAAGCCATGGAACGCTTATTTGCCTTCTATCTATGCATTCTGACACTCCAACAATGTGTTTTGCTTCAATTTGACTCATTTGACAAATGTGCTTATTCCTGGAGTGAATATGCAGTTCTACTCAAGAGTAAGCAACTAAGCGAAATAAAGCCATGGAACGCTTATTTGCCCTCTATCTATGCATTCTGACACTCCAACAATGTGTTTTGCTTCAATTTGACTCATTTGACAAATGTGCTTATTCCTGGAGTGAATATGCAGTTCTACTCAAGAGTAAGCAACTAAGCGAAATAAAGCCATGGAACGCTTATTTGACTTCTATCTATGCATTCTGACACTCCAACAATGTGTTTTGCTTCAATTTGACTCATTTGACAAAGGTGCGTATTCCTGGAGTGAATATGCAGTTCTACTCAAGAGTAAGCAACTAAGCGAAATAAAGCCATGGAACGCTTATTTGCCTTCTATCTATGCATTCTGACACTCCAACAATGTGTTTTGCTTCAATTTGACTCATTTGACAAATGTGCTTATTCCTGGAGTGAATATGCAGTTCTACTCAAGAGTAAGCAACTAAGCGAAATAAAGCCATGGAACGCTTATTTGCTTTCTATCTATGCATTCTGACACTCCAACAATGTGTTTTGCTTCAATCTGACTCATTTGACAAATGTGCTTATTCCTGGAGTGAATATGCAGTTCTACTCAAGAGTAAGCAACTAAGCGAAATAAAGCCATGGAACGCTTATTTGCCTTCTATCTATGCATTCTGACACTCCAACAATGTGTTTTGCTTCAATTTGACTCATTTGACAAATGTGCTTATTCCTGGAGTGAATATGCAGTTCTACTCAAGAGTAAGCAACTAAGCGAAATAAAGCCATGGAACGCTTATTTGCCTTCTATCTATGCATTCTGACACTCCAACAATGTGTTTTGCTTCAATTTGACTCATTTGACAAAGGTGCGTATTGCTGGAGTAAATATGCAGTTCTACTCAAGAGTAAGCAACTAAGCGAAATAAAGCCATGGAACGCTTATTTGCCTTCTATCTATGCATTCTGACACTCCATCAATGTGTTTTGCTTCAATTTGACTCATTTGACAAAGGTGCTTATTCCTGGAGTGAATATGCAGTTCTACTCAAGAGTAAGCAACTAAGCGAAATAAAGCCATGGAACGCTTATTTGCCTTCTATCTATGCATTCTGACACTCCAACAATGTGTTTTGCTTCAATTTGACTCATTTGACAAAGGTGCGTATTCCTGGAGTGAATATGCAGTTCTACTCAAGAGTAAGCAACTAAGCGAAATAAAGCCATGGAACGCTTATTTGCCTTCTATCTATGCATTCTGACACTCCAACAATGTGTTTTGCTTCAATTTGACTCATTTGACAAATGTGCTTATTCCTGGAGTGAATATGCAGTTCTACTCAAGAGTAAGCAACTAAGCGAAATAAAGCCATGGAACGCTTATTTGCTTTCTATCTATGCATTCTGACACTCCAACAATGTGTTTTGCTTCAATCTGACTCATTTGACAAATGTGCTTATTCCTGGAGTGAATATGCAGTTCTACTCAAGAGTAAGCAACTAAGCAAAATAAAGCCATGGAACGCTTATTTGCCTTCTATCTATGCATTCTGACACTCCAACAATGTGTTTTGCTTCAATTTGACTCATTTGACAAATGTGCTTATTCCTGGAGTGAATATGCAGTTCTACTCAAGAGTAAGCAACTAAGCGAAATAAAGCCATGGAACGCTTATTTGCCTTCTATCTATGCATTCTGACACTCCAACAATGTGTTTTGCTTCAATTTGACTCATTTGACAAAGGTGCGTATTCCTGGAGTGAATATGCAGTTCTACTCAAGAGTAAGCAACTAAGCGAAATAAAGCCATGGAACGCTTATTTGCCTTCTATCTATGCATTCTGACACTCCAACAATGTGTTTTGCTTCAATTTGACTCATTTGACAAATGTGCTTATTCCTGGAGTGAATATGCAGTTCTACTCAAGAGTAAGCAACTAAGCGAAATAAAGCCATGGAACGCTTATTTGCCTTCTATCTATGCATTCTGACACTCCAACAATGTGTTTTGCTTCAATTTGACTCATTTGACAAATGTTCTTATTCCTGGAGTGAATATGCAGTTCTACTCAAGAGTAAGCAACTAAGCGAAATAAAGCCATGGAACGCTTATTTGCCCTCTATCTATGCATTCTGACACTCCAACAATGTGTTTTGCTTCAATTTGACTCATTTGACAAATGTGCTTATTCCTGGAGTGAATATGCAGTTCTACTCAAGAGTAAGCAACTAAGCGAAATAAAGCCATGGAACGCTTATTTGCCTTCTATCTATGCATTCTGACACTCCAACAATGTGTTTTGCTTCAATCTGACTCATTTGACAAATGTGCTTATTCCTGGAGTGAATATGCAGTTCTACTCAAGAGTAAGCAACTAAGCGAAATAAAGCCATGGAACGCTTATTTGCCTTCTATCTATGCATTCTGACACTCCAACAATGTGTTTTGCTTCAATTTGACTCATTTGACAAATGTGCTTATTCCTGGAGTGAATATGCAGTTCTACTCAAGAGTAAGCAACTAAGCGAAATAAAGCCATGGAACGCTTATTTGCCTTCTATCTATGCATTCTGACACTCCAACAATGTGTTTTGCTTCAATTTGACTCATTTGACAAATGTGCTTATTCCTGGAGTGAATATGCAGTTCTACTCAAGAGTAAGCAACTAAGCGAAATAAAGCCATGGAACGCTTATATGCCCTCTATCTATGCATTCTGACACTCCAACAATGTGTTTTGCTTCAATTTGACTCATTTGACAAATGTGCTTATTCCTGGAGTGAATATGCAGTTCTACTCAAGAGTAAGCAACTAAGCGAAATAAAGCCATGGAACGCTTATTTGCCTTCTATCTATGCATTCTGACACTCCAACAATGTGTTTTGCTTCAATTTGACTCATTTGACAAAGGTGCGTATTCCTGGAGTGAATATGCAGTTCTACTCAAGAGTAAGCAACTAAGCGAAATAAAGCCATAGAACGCTTATTTGCCTTCTATCTATGCATTCTGACACTCCAACAATGTGTTTTGCTTCAATTTGACTCATTTGACAAAGGTGCGTATTCCTGGAGTGAATATGCAGTTCTACTCAAGAGTAAGCAACTAAGCGAAATAAAGCCATGGAACGCTTATTTGCCTTCTATCTATGCATTCTGACACTCCAACAATGTTTTCTGCTTCAATTTGGCTCATTTTAAAAAGATGCTTATTTCTGGAGTGAATATGCAGTTCTACTCAAGAGTAAGCAACTAAGCGAAATAAAGCCATGGAACGCTTATTTGCCTTCTAACTATGCATTCTGACACTCCAACAATGTGTTTTGCTTCAATTTGACTCATTTGACAAATGTGCTTATTCCTGGAGTGAATATGCAGTTCTACTCAAGAGTAAGCAACTAAGCGAAATAAAGCCATGGAACGCTTATTTGCCTTCTATCTATGCATTCTGACACTCCAACAATGTGTTTTGCTTCAATTTGACTCATTTGACAAATGTGCTTATTCCTGGAGTGAATATGCAGTTCTACTCAAGAGTAAGCAACTAAGCGAAATAAAGCCATGGAACGCTTATTTGCCTTCTATCTATGCATTCTGACACTCCAACAATGTGTTTTGCTTCAATTTGACTCATTTGACAAAGGTACTTATTCCTGGAGTGAATATGCAGTTCTACTCAAGAGTAAGCAACTAAGCGAAATAAAGCCATAGAACGCTTATTTGCCTTCTATCTATGCATTCTGACACTCCAACAATGTGTTTTGCTTCAATTTGACTCATTTGACAAATGTGCTTATTCCTGGAGTGAATATGCAGTTCTACTCAAGAGTAAGCAACTAAGCGAAATAAAGCCATGGAACGCTTATTTGCCTTCTATCTATGCATTCTGACACTCCAACAATGTGTTTTGCTTCAATTTGACTCATTTGACAAAGGTGCGTATTCCTGGAGTGAATATGCAGTTCTACTCAAGAGTAAGCAACTAAGCGAAATAAAGCCATGGAACGCTTATTTGCCTTCTATCTATGCATTCTGACACTCCAACAATGTGTTTTGCTTCAATTTGACTCATTTGACAAAGGTACTTATTCCTGGAGTGAATATGCAGTTCTACTCAAGAGTAAGCAACTAAGCAAAATAAAGCCATGGAACGCTTATTTGCCTTCTATCTATGCATTCTGACACTCCAACAATGTGTTTTGCTTCAATTTGACTCATTTGACAAATGTGCTTATTCCTGGAGTGAATATGCAGTTCTACTCAAGAGTAAGCAACTAAGCGAAATAAAGCCATGGAACGCTTATTTGCCTTCTATCTATGCATTCTGACACTCCAACAATGTGTTTTGCTTCAATTTGACTCATTTGACAAAGGTACTTATTCCTGGAGTGAATATGCAGTTCTACTCAAGAGTAAGCAACTAAGCGAAATAAAGCCATAGAACGCTTATTTGCCTTCTATCTATGCATTCTGACACTCCAACAATGTGTTTTGCTTCAATTTGACTCATTTGACAAATGTGCTTATTCCTGGAGTGAATATGCAGTTCTACTCAAGAGTAAGCAACTAAGCGAAATAAAGCCATGGAACGCTTATTTGCCTTCTATCTATGCATTCTGACACTCCAACAATGTGTTTTGCTTCAATTTGACTCATTTGACAAAGGTGCGTATTCCTGGAGTGAATATGCAGTTCTACTCAAGAGTAAGCAACTAAGCGAAATAAAGCCATGGAACGCTTATTTGCCTTCTATCTATGCATTCTGACACTCCAACAATGTGTTTTGCTTCAATTTGACTCATTTGACAAATGTGCTTATTCCTGGAGTGAATATGCAGTTCTACTCAAGAGTAAGCAACTAAGCGAAATAAAGCCATGGAACGCTTATTTGCCTTCTATCTATGCATTCTGACACTCCAACAATGTGTTTTGCTTCAATTTGACTCATTTGACAAATGTGCTTATTCCTGGAGTGAATATGCAGTTCTACTCAAGAGTAAGCAACTAAGCGAAATAAAGCCATGGAACGCTTATTTGCCTTCTATCTATGCATTCTGACACTCCAACAATGTGTTTTGCTTCAATTTGACTCATTTGACAAAGGTGCTTATTCCTGGAGTGAATATGCAGTTCTACTCAAGAGTAAGCAACTAAGCGAAATAAAGCCATGGAACGCTTATTTGCCTTCTAACTATGCATTCTGACACTCCAACAATGTTTTCTGCTTCAATTTGGCTCATTTTAAAAAGATGCTTATCTCTGGAGTGAATATGCAGTTCTACTCAAGAGTAAGCAACTAAGCGAAATAAAGCCATGGAACGCTTATTTGCCTTCTATCTATGCATTCTGACACTCCAACAATGTGTTTTGCTTCAATTTGACTCATTTGACAAATGTGCTTATTCCTGGAGTGAATATGCAGTTCTACTCAAGAGTAAGCAACTAAGCGAAATAAAGCCATGGAACGCTTATTTGCCCTCTATCTATGCATTCTGACACTCCAACAATGTGTTTTGCTTCAATTTGACTCATTTGACAAATGTGCTTATTCCTGGAGTGAATATGCAGTTCTACTCAAGAGTAAGCAACTAAGCGAAATAAAGCCATGGAACGCTTATTTGACTTCTATCTATGCATTCTGACACTCCAACAATGTGTTTTGCTTCAATTTGACTCATTTGACAAAGGTGCGTATTCCTGGAGTGAATATGCAGTTCTACTCAAGAGTAAGCAACTAAGCGAAATAAAGCCATGGAACGCTTATTTGCCTTCTATCTATGCATTCTGACACTCCAACAATGTGTTTTGCTTCAATTTGACTCATTTGACAAATGTGCTTATTCCTGGAGTGAATATGCAGTTCTACTCAAGAGTAAGCAACTAAGCGAAATAAAGCCATGGAACGCTTATTTGCTTTCTATCTATGCATTCTGACACTCCAACAATGTGTTTTGCTTCAATCTGACTCATTTGACAAATGTGCTTATTCCTGGAGTGAATATGCAGTTCTACTCAAGAGTAAGCAACTAAGCGAAATAAAGCCATGGAACGCTTATTTGCCTTCTATCTATGCATTCTGACACTCCAACAATGTGTTTTGCTTCAATTTGACTCATTTGACAAATGTGCTTATTCCTGGAGTGAATATGCAGTTCTACTCAAGAGTAAGCAACTAAGCGAAATAAAGCCATGGAACGCTTATTTGCCTTCTATCTATGCATTCTGACACTCCAACAATGTGTTTTGCTTCAATTTGACTCATTTGACAAAGGTGCGTATTGCTGGAGTAAATATGCAGTTCTACTCAAGAGTAAGCAACTAAGCGAAATAAAGCCATGGAACGCTTATTTGCCTTCTATCTATGCATTCTGACACTCCAACAATGTGTTTTGCTTCAATTTGACTCATTTGACAAAGGTGCTTATTCCTGGAGTGAATATGCAGTTCTACTCAAGAGTAAGCAACTAAGCGAAATAAAGCCATGGAACGCTTATTTGCCTTCTATCTATGCATTCTGACACTCCAACAATGTGTTTTGCTTCAATTTGACTCATTTGACAAAGGTGCGTATTCCTGGAGTGAATATGCAGTTCTACTCAAGAGTAAGCAACTAAGCGAAATAAAGCCATGGAACGCTTATTTGCCTTCTATCTATGCATTCTGACACTCCAACAATGTGTTTTGCTTCAATTTGACTCATTTGACAAATGTGCTTATTCCTGGAGTGAATATGCAGTTCTACTCAAGAGTAAGCAACTAAGCGAAATAAAGCCATGGAACGCTTATTTGCCTTCTATCTATGCATTCTGACACTCCAACAATGTGTTTTGCTTCAATCTGACTCATTTGACAAATGTGCTTATTCCTGGAGTGAATATGCAGTTCTACTCAAGAGTAAGCAACTAAGCGAAATAAAGCCATGGAACGCTTATTTGCCTTCTATCTATGCATTCTGACACTCCAACAATGTGTTTTGCTTCAATTTGACTCATTTGACAAAGGTGCGTATTCCTGGAGTGAATATGCAGTTCTACTCAAGAGTAAGCAACTAAGCGAAATAAAGCCATGGAACGCTTATTTGCCTTCTATCTATGCATTCTGACACTCCAACAATGTGTTTTGCTTCAATTTGACTCATTTGACAAATGTGCTTATTCCTGGAGTGAATATGCAGTTCTACTCAAGAGTAAGCAACTAAGCGAAATAAAGCCATGGAACGCTTATTTGCCTTCTATCTATGCATTCTGACACTCCAACAATGTGTTTTGCTTCAATTTGACTCATTTGACAAATGTGCTTATTCCTGGAGTGAATATGCAGTTCTACTCAAGAGTAAGCAACTAAGCGAAATAAAGCCATGGAACGCTTATTTGCCCTCTATCTATGCATTCTGACACTCCAACAATGTGTTTTGCTTCAATTTGACTCATTTGACAAATGTGCTTATTCCTGGAGTGAATATGCAGTTCTACTCAAGAGTAAGCAACTAAGCGAAATAAAGCCATGGAACGCTTATTTGCCTTCTATCTATGCATTCTGACACTCCAACAATGTGTTTTGCTTCAATCTGACTCATTTGACAAATGTGCTTATTCCTGGAGTGAATATGCAGTTCTACTCAAGAGTAAGCAACTAAGCGAAATAAAGCCATGGAACGCTTATTTGCCTTCTATCTATGCATTCTGACACTCCAACAATGTGTTTTGCTTCAATTTGACTCATTTGACAAATGTGCTTATTCCTGGAGTGAATATGCAGTTCTACTCAAGAGTAAGCAACTAAGCGAAATAAAGCCATGGAACGCTTATTTGCCTTCTATCTATGCATTCTGACACTCCAACAATGTGTTTTGCTTCAATTTGACTCATTTGACAAATGTGCTTATTCCTGGAGTGAATATGCAGTTCTACTCAAGAGTAAGCAACTAAGCGAAATAAAGCCATGGAACGCTTATATGCCCTCTATCTATGCATTCTGACACTCCAACAATGTGTTTTGCTTCAATTTGACTCATTTGACAAATGTGCTCATTCCTGGAGTGAATATGCAGTTCTACTCAAGAGTAAGCAACTAAGCGAAATAAAGCCATGGAACGCTTATTTGCCTTCTATCTATGCATTCTGACACTCCAACAATGTGTTTTGCTTCAATTTGACTCATTTGACAAATGTGCTTATTCCTGGAGTGAATATGCAGTTCTACTCAAGAGTAAGCAACTAAGCGAAATAAAGCCATGGAACGCTTATTTGCCTTCTATCTATGCATTCTGACACTCCAACAATGTGTTTTGCTTCAATTTGACTCATTTGACAAAGGTGCGTATTCCTGGAGTGAATATGCAGTTCTACTCAAGAGTAAGCAACTAAGCGAAATAAAGCCATGGAACGCTTATTTGCCTTCTATCTATGCATTCTGACACTCCAACAATGTTTTCTGCTTCAATTTGGCTCATTTTAAAAAGATGCTTATTTCTGGAGTGAATATGCAGTTCTACTCAAGAGTAAGCAACTAAGCGAAATAAAGCCATGGAACGCTTATTTGCCTTCTAACTATGCATTCTGACACTCCAACAATGTTTTCTGCTTCAATTTGGCTCATTTTAAAAAGATACTTATCTCTGGAGTGAATATGCAGTTCTACTCAAGAGTAAGCAACTAAGCGAAATAAAGCCATGGAACGCTTATTTGCCTTCTATCTATGCATTCTGACACTCCAACAATGTGTTTTGCTTCAATTTGACTCATTTGACAAATGTGCTTATTCCTGGAGTGAATATGCAGTTCTACTCAAGAGTAAGCAACTAAGCGAAATAAAGCCATGGAACGCTTATTTGCCCTCTATCTATGCATTCTGACACTCCAACAATGTGTTTTGCTTCAATTTGACTCATTTGACAAATGTGCTTATTCCTGGAGTGAATATGCAGTTCTACTCAAGAGTAAGCAACTAAGCGAAATAAAGCCATGGAACGCTTATTTGACTTCTATCTATGCATTCTGACACTCCAACAATGTGTTTTGCTTCAATTTGACTCATTTGACAAAGGTGCGTATTCCTGGAGTGAATATGCAGTTCTACTCAAGAGTAAGCAACTAAGCGAAATAAAGCCATGGAACGCTTATTTGCCTTCTATCTATGCATTCTGACACTCCAACAATGTGTTTTGCTTCAATTTGACTCATTTGACAAATGTGCTTATTCCTGGAGTGAATATGCAGTTCTACTCAAGAGTAAGCAACTAAGCGAAATAAAGCCATGGAACGCTTATTTGCTTTCTATCTATGCATTCTGACACTCCAACAATGTGTTTTGCTTCAATCTGACTCATTTGACAAATGTGCTTATTCCTGGAGTGAATATGCAGTTCTACTCAAGAGTAAGCAACTAAGCGAAATAAAGCCATGGAACGCTTATTTGCCTTCTATCTATGCATTCTGACACTCCAACAATGTGTTTTGCTTCAATTTGACTCATTTGACAAATGTGCTTATTCCTGGAGTGAATATGCAGTTCTACTCAAGAGTAAGCAACTAAGCGAAATAAAGCCATGGAACGCTTATTTGCCTTCTATCTATGCATTCTGACACTCCAACAATGTGTTTTGCTTCAATTTGACTCATTTGACAAAGGTGCGTATTGCTGGAGTAAATATGCAGTTCTACTCAAGAGTAAGCAACTAAGCGAAATAAAGCCATGGAACGCTTATTTGCCTTCTATCTATGCATTCTGACACTCCATCAATGTGTTTTGCTTCAATTTGACTCATTTGACAAAGGTGCTTATTCCTGGAGTGAATATGCAGTTCTACTCAAGAGTAAGCAACTAAGCGAAATAAAGCCATGGAACGCTTATTTGCCTTCTATCTATGCATTCTGACACTCCAACAATGTGTTTTGCTTCAATTTGACTCATTTGACAAAGGTGCGTATTCCTGGAGTGAATATGCAGTTCTACTCAAGAGTAAGCAACTAAGCGAAATAAAGCCATGGAACGCTTATTTGCCTTCTATCTATGCATTCTGACACTCCAACAATGTGTTTTGCTTCAATTTGACTCATTTGACAAATGTGCTTATTCCTGGAGTGAATATGCAGTTCTACTCAAGAGTAAGCAACTAAGCGAAATAAAGCCATGGAACGCTTATTTGCTTTCTATCTATGCATTCTGACACTCCAACAATGTGTTTTGCTTCAATCTGACTCATTTGACAAATGTGCTTATTCCTGGAGTGAATATGCAGTTCTACTCAAGAGTAAGCAACTAAGCAAAATAAAGCCATGGAACGCTTATTTGCCTTCTATCTATGCATTCTGACACTCCAACAATGTGTTTTGCTTCAATTTGACTCATTTGACAAATGTGCTTATTCCTGGAGTGAATATGCAGTTCTACTCAAGAGTAAGCAACTAAGCGAAATAAAGCCATGGAACGCTTATTTGCCTTCTATCTATGCATTCTGACACTCCAACAATGTGTTTTGCTTCAATTTGACTCATTTGACAAAGGTGCGTATTCCTGGAGTGAATATGCAGTTCTACTCAAGAGTAAGCAACTAAGCGAAATAAAGCCATGGAACGCTTATTTGCCTTCTATCTATGCATTCTGACACTCCAACAATGTGTTTTGCTTCAATTTGACTCATTTGACAAATGTGCTTATTCCTGGAGTGAATATGCAGTTCTACTCAAGAGTAAGCAACTAAGCGAAATAAAGCCATGGAACGCTTATTTGCCTTCTATCTATGCATTCTGACACTCCAACAATGTGTTTTGCTTCAATTTGACTCATTTGACAAATGTTCTTATTCCTGGAGTGAATATGCAGTTCTACTCAAGAGTAAGCAACTAAGCGAAATAAAGCCATGGAACGCTTATTTGCCCTCTATCTATGCATTCTGACACTCCAACAATGTGTTTTGCTTCAATTTGACTCATTTGACAAATGTGCTTATTCCTGGAGTGAATATGCAGTTCTACTCAAGAGTAAGCAACTAAGCGAAATAAAGCCATGGAACGCTTATTTGCCTTCTATCTATGCATTCTGACACTCCAACAATGTGTTTTGCTTCAATCTGACTCATTTGACAAATGTGCTTATTCCTGGAGTGAATATGCAGTTCTACTCAAGAGTAAGCAACTAAGCGAAATAAAGCCATGGAACGCTTATTTGCCTTCTATCTATGCATTCTGACACTCCAACAATGTGTTTTGCTTCAATTTGACTCATTTGACAAATGTGCTTATTCCTGGAGTGAATATGCAGTTCTACTCAAGAGTAAGCAACTAAGCGAAATAAAGCCATGGAACGCTTATTTGCCTTCTATCTATGCATTCTGACACTCCAACAATGTGTTTTGCTTCAATTTGACTCATTTGACAAATGTGCTTATTCCTGGAGTGAATATGCAGTTCTACTCAAGAGTAAGCAACTAAGCGAAATAAAGCCATGGAACGCTTATATGCCCTCTATCTATGCATTCTGACACTCCAACAATGTGTTTTGCTTCAATTTGACTCATTTGACAAATGTGCTCATTCCTGGAGTGAATATGCAGTTCTACTCAAGAGTAAGCAACTAAGCGAAATAAAGCCATGGAACGCTTATTTGCCTTCTATCTATGCATTCTGACACTCCAACAATGTGTTTTGCTTCAATTTGGCTCATTTTAAAAAGATGCTTATTTCTGGAGTGAATATGCAGTTCTACTCAAGAGTAAGCAACTAAGCGAAATAAAGCCATGGAACGCTTATTTGCCTTCTAACTATGCATTCTGACACTCCAACAATGTTTTCTGCTTCAATTTGGCTCATTTTAAAAAGATGCTTATCTCTGGAGTGAATATGCAGTTCTACTCAAGAGTAAGCAACTAAGCGAAATAAAGCCATGGAACGCTTATTTGCCTTCTATCTATGCATTCTGACACTCCAACAATGTGTTTTGCTTCAATTTGACTCATTTGACAAATGTGCTTATTCCTGGAGTGAATATGCAGTTCTACTCAAGAGTAAGCAACTAAGCGAAATAAAGCCATGGAACGCTTATTTGCCTTCTATCTATGCATTCTGACACTCCAACAATGTGTTTTGCTTCAATTTGACTCATTTGACAAATGTTCTTATTCCTGGAGTGAATATGCAGTTCTACTCAAGAGTAAGCAACTAAGCGAAATAAAGCCATGGAACGCTTATTTGCCCTCTATCTATGCATTCTGACACTCCAACAATGTGTTTTGCTTCAATTTGACTCATTTGACAAATGTGCTTATTCCTGGAGTGAATATGCAGTTCTACTCAAGAGTAAGCAACTAAGCGAAATAAAGCCATGGAACGCTTATTTGCCTTCTATCTATGCATTCTGACACTCCAACAATGTGTTTTGCTTCAATCTGACTCATTTGACAAATGTGCTTATTCCTGGAGTGAATATGCAGTTCTACTCAAGAGTAAGCAACTAAGCGAAATAAAGCCATGGAACGCTTATTTGCCTTCTATCTATGCATTCTGACACTCCAACAATGTGTTTTGCTTCAATTTGACTCATTTGACAAATGTGCTTATTCCTGGAGTGAATATGCAGTTCTACTCAAGAGTAAGCAACTAAGCGAAATAAAGCCATGGAACGCTTATTTGCCTTCTATCTATGCATTCTGACACTCCAACAATGTGTTTTGCTTCAATTTGACTCATTTGACAAATGTGCTTATTCCTGGAGTGAATATGCAGTTCTACTCAAGAGTAAGCAACTAAGCGAAATAAAGCCATGGAACGCTTATTTGCCTTCTATCTATGCATTCTGACACTCCAACAATGTGTTTTGCTTCAATTTGACTCATTTGACAAAGGTGCGTATTCCTGGAGTGAATATGCAGTTCTACTCAAGAGTAAGCAACTAAGCGAAATAAAGCCATGGAACGCTTATTTGCCTTCTATCTATGCATTCTGACACTCCAACAATGTTTTCTGCTTCAATTTGGCTCATTTTAAAAAGATGCTTATTTCTGGAGTGAATATGCAGTTCTACTCAAGAGTAAGCAACTAAGCGAAATAAAGCCATGGAACGCTTATTTGCCTTCTAACTATGCATTCTGACACTCCAACAATGTTTTCTGCTTCAATTTGGCTCATTTTAAAAAGATGCTTATCTCTGGAGTGAATATGCAGTTCTACTCAAGAGTAAGCAACTAAGCGAAATAAAGCTATGGAACGCTTATTTGCCTTCTATCTATGCATTCTGACACTCCAACAATGTGTTTTGCTTCAATTTGACTCATTTGACAAATGTGCTTATTCCTGGAGTGAATATGCAGTTCTACTCAAGAGTAAGCAACTAAGCGAAATAAAGCCATGGAACGCTTATTTGCCTTCTATCTATGCATTCTGACACTCCAACAATGTGTTTTGCTTCAATTTGACTCATTTGACAAATGTGCTTATTCCTGGAGTGAATATGCAGTTCTACTCAAGAGTAAGCAACTAAGCGAAATAAAGCCATGGAACGCTTATTTGCCTTCTATCTATGCATTCTGACACTCCAACAATGTGTTTTGCTTCAATTTGACTCATTTGACAAAGGTGCGTATTCCTGGAGTGAATATGCAGTTCTACTCAAGAGTAAGCAACTAAGCGAAATAAAGCCATGGAACGCTTATTTGCCTCCTATCTATGCATTCTGACACTCCAACAATGTGTTTTGCTTCAATTTGACTCATTTGACAAATGTGATTATTCCTGGAGTGAATATGCAGTTCTACTCAAGAGTAAGCAACTAAGCGAAATAAAGCCATGGAACGCTTATTTGCCTTCTATCTATGCATTCTGACACTCCAACAATGTGTTTTGCTTCAATTTGACTCATTTGACAAATGTTCTTATTCCTGGAGTGAATATGCAATTCTACTCAAGAGTAAGCAACTAAGCGAAATAAAGCCATGGAACGCTTATTTGCCCTCTATCTATGCATTCTGACACTCCAACAATGTGTTTTGCTTCAATTTGACTCATTTGACAAATGTGCTTATTCCTGGAGTGAATATGCAGTTCTACTCAAGAGTAAGCAACTAAGCGAAATAAAGCCATGGAACGCTTATTTGCCTTCTATCTATGCATTCTGACACTCCAACAATGTGTTTTGCTTCAATCTGACTCATTTGACAAATGTGCTTATTCCTGGAGTGAATATGCAGTTCTACTCAAGAGTAAGCAACTAAGCGAAATAAAGCCATGGAACGCTTATTTGCCTTCTATCTATGCATTCTGACACTCCAACAATGTGTTTTGCTTCAATTTGACTCATTTGACAAATGTGCTTATTCCTGGAGTGAATATGCAGTTCTACTCAAGAGTAAGCAACTAAGCGAAATAAAGCCATGGAACGCTTATTTGCCTTCTATCTATGCATTCTGACACTCCAACAATGTGTTTTGCTTCAATTTGACTCATTTGACAAATGTGCTTATTCCTGGAGTGAATATGCAGTTCTACTCAAGAGTAAGCAACTAAGCGAAATAAAGCCATGGAACGCTTATATGCCCTCTATCTATGCATTCTGACACTCCAACAATGTGTTTTGCTTCGATTTGACTCATTTGACAAATGTGCTCATTCCTGGAGTGAATATGCAGTTCTACTCAAGAGTAAGCAACTAAGCGAAATAAAGCCATGGAACGCTTATTTGCCTTCTATCTATGCATTCTGACACTCCAACAATGTGTTTTGCTTCAATTTGACTCATTTGACAAATGTGCTTATTCCTGGAGTGAATATGCAGTTCTACTCAAGAGTAAGCAACTAAGCGAAATAAAGCCATGGAACGCTTATTTGCCTTCTATCTATGCATTCTGACACTCCAACAATGTGTTTTGCTTCAATTTGACTCATTTGACAAAGGTGCGTATTCCTGGAGTGAATATGCAGTTCTACTCAAGAGTAAGCAACTAAGCGAAATAAAGCCATGGAACGCTTATTTGCCTTCTATCTATGCATTCTGACACTCCAACAATGTTTTCTGCTTCAATTTGGCTCATTTTAAAAAGATGCTTATTTCTGGAGTGAATATGCAGTTCTACTCAAGAGTAAGCAACTAAGCGAAATAAAGCCATGGAACGCTTATTTGCCTTCTAACTATGCATTCTGACACTCCAACAATGTTTTCTGCTTCAATTTGGCTCATTTTAAAAAGATGCTTATCTCTGGAGTGAATATGCAGTTCTACTCAAGAGTAAGCAACTAAGCGAAATAAAGCCATGGAACGCTTATTTGCCTTCTATCTATGCATTCTGACACTCCAACAATGTGTTTTGCTTCAATTTGACTCATTTGACAAATGTGCTTATTCCTGGAGTGAATATGCAGTTCTACTCAAGAGTAAGCAACTAAGCGAAATAAAGCCATGGAACGCTTATTTGCCCTCTATCTATGCATTCTGACACTCCAACAATGTGTTTTGCTTCAATTTGACTCATTTGACAAATGTGCTTATTCCTGGAGTGAATATGCAGTTCTACTCAAGAGTAAGCAACTAAGCGAAATAAAGCCATGGAACGCTTATTTGACTTCTATCTATGCATTCTGACACTCCAACAATGTGTTTTGCTTCAATTTGACTCATTTGACAATGGTGCGTATTCCTGGAGTGAATATGCAGTTCTACTCGTGAGTAAGCAACTAAGCGAAATAAAGCCATGGAACGCTTATATGCCTTCTATCTATGCATTCTGACACTCCAACAATGTGTTTTGCTTCAATTTGACTCATTTGACAAAGGTGCGTATTCCTGGAGTGATTATGCAGTTCTACTCAAGAGTAAGCAACTAAGCGAAATAAAGCCATGGAACGCTTATTTGCCTTCTATCTATGCATTCTGACACTCCAACAATGTTTTTTGCTTCAATTTGACTCATTTGACAAAGGTGCGTATTCCTGGAGTGAATATGCAGTTCTACTCAAGAGTAAGCAACTAAGCGAAATAAAGCCATGGAACGCTTATTTGCCTTCTATCTATGCATTCTGACACTCCAACAATGTGTTTTGCTTCAATTTGACTCATTTGACAAAGGTGCGTATTCCTGGAGTGAATATGCAGTTCTACTCAAGAGTAAGCAACTAAGCGAAATAAAGCCATGGAACGCTTATTTGCCTTCTATCTATGCATTCTGACACTCCAATAATGTGTTTTGCTTCAATTTGACTCATTTGACAAAGGTGCGTATTCCTGGAGTGAATATGCAGTTCTACTCAAGAGTAAGCAACTAAGCGAAATAAAGCCATGGAACGCTTATTTGCCTTCTATCTATGCATTCTGACACTCCAACAATGTGTTTTGCTTCAATTTGACTCATTTGACAAATGTGCTTATTCCTGGAGTGAATATGCAGTTCTACTCAAGAGTAAGCAACTAAGCAAAATAAAGCCATGGAACGCTTATTTGCCTTCTATCTATGCATTCTGACACTCCAACAATGTGTTTTGCTTCAATCTGACTCATTTGACAAATGTGCTCATTCCTGGAGTGAATATGCAGTTCTACTCAAGAGCAAGCAACTAAGCGAAATAAAGCCATGGAACGCTTATTTGCCTTCTATCTATGCATTCTGACACTCCAACAATGTGTTTTGCTTCAATTTGACTCATTTGACAAAGGTGCGTATTCCTGGAGTGAATATGCAGTTCTACTCAAGAGTAAGCAACTAAGCGAAATAAAGCCATAGAACGCTTATTTGCCTTCTATCTATGCATTCTGACACTCCAACAATGTGTTTTGCTTCAATTTGACTCATTTGACAAATGTGCTTATTCCTGGAGTGAATATGCAGTTCTACTCAAGAGTAAGCAACTAAGCGAAATAAAGCCATGGAACGCTTATTTGCCTTCTATCTATGCATTCTGACACTCCAACAATGTGTTTTGCTTCAATTTGACTCATTTGACAAAGGTGCGTATTCCTGGAGTGAATATGCAGTTCTACTCAAGAGTAAGCAACTAAGCGAAATAAAGCCATGGAACGCTTATTTGCCTTCTATCTATGCATTCTGACACTCCAACAATGTGTTTTGCTTCAATTTGACTCATTTGACAAAGGTACTTATTCCTGGAGTGAATATGCAGTTCTACTCAAGAGTAAGCAACTAAGCGAAATAAAGCCATGGAACGCTTATTTGCCTTCTATCTATGCATTCTGACACTCCAACAATGTGTTTTGCTTCAATTTGACTCATTTGACAAATGTGCTTATTCCTGGAGTGAATATGCAGTTCTACTCAAGAGTAAGCAACTAAGCGAAATAAAGCCATGGAACGCTTATTTGCCTTCTATCTATGCATTCTGACACTCCAACAATGTGTTTTGCTTCAATTTGACTCATTTGACAAAGGTACTTATTCCTGGAGTGAATATGCAGTTCTACTCAAGAGTAAGCAACTAAGCGAAATAAAGCCATAGAACGCTTATTTGCCTTCTATCTATGCATTCTGACACTCCAACAATGTGTTTTGCTTCAATTTGACTCATTTGACAAAGGTGCTTATTCCTGGAGTGAATATGCAGTTCTACTCAAGAGTAAGCAACTAAGCGAAATAAAGCCATGGAACGCTTATTTGCCTTCTATCTATGCATTCTGACACTCCAACAATGTGTTTTGCTTCAATTTGACTCATTTGACAAAGGTGCGTATTCCTGGAGTGAATATGCAGTTCTACTCAAGAGTAAGCAACTAAGCGAAATAAAGCCATGGAACGCTTATTTGCCTTCTATCTATGCATTCTGACACTCCAACAATGTGTTTTGCTTCAATTTGACTCATTTGACAAAGGTACTTATTCCTGGAGTGAATATGCAGTTCTACTCAAGAGTAAGCAACTAAGCGAAATAAAGCCATGGAACGCTTATTTGCCTTCTATCTATGCATTCTGACACTCCAACAATGTGTTTTGCTTCAATTTGACTCATTTGACAAATGTGCTTATTCCTGGAGTGAATATGCAGTTCTACTCAAGAGTAAGCAACTAAGCGAAATAAAGCCATGGAACGCTTATTTGCCTTCTATCTATGCATTCTGACACTCCAACAATGTGTTTTGCTTCAATTTGACTCATTTGACAAAGGTGCGTATTCCTGGAGTGAATATGCAGTTCTACTCAAGAGTAAGCAACTAAGCGAAATAAAGCCATGGAACGCTTATTTGCCTTCTATCTATGCATTCTGACACTCCAACAATGTTTTCTGCTTCAATTTGGCTCATTTTAAAAAGATGCTTATTTCTGGAGTGAATATGCAGTTCTACTCAAGAGTAAGCAACTAAGCGAAATAAAGCCATGGAACGCTTATTTGCCTTCTAACTATGCATTCTTACACTCCAACAATGTTTTCTGCTTCAATTTGGCTCATTTTAAAAAGATGCTTATTTCTGGAGTGAATATGCAGTTCTACTCAAGAGTAAGCAACTAAGCGAAATAAAGCCATGGAACGCTTATTTGCCTTCTATCTATGCATTCTGACACTCCAACAATGTGTTTTGCTTCAATTTGACTCATTTGACAAAGGTGCGTATTCCTGGAGTGATTATGCAGTTCTACTCAAGAGTAAGCAACTAAGCGAAATAAAGCCATGGAACGCTTATTTGCCTTCTATCTATGCATTCTGACACTCCAACAATGTTTTTTGCTTCAATTTGACTCATTTGACAAAGGTGCGTATTCCTGGAGTGAATATGCAGTTCTACTCAAGAGTAAGCAACTAAGCGAAATAAAGCCATGGAACGCTTATTTGCCTTCTATCTATGCATTCTGACACTCCAACAATGTGTTTTGCTTCAATTTGACTCATTTGACAAAGGTGCGTATTCCTGGAGTGAATATGCAGTTCTACTCAAGAGTAAGCAACTAAGCGAAATAAAGCCATGGAACGCTTATTTGCCTTCTATCTATGCATTCTGACACTCCAACAATGTGTTTTGCTTCAATTTGACTCATTTGACAAAGGTGCGTATTCCTGGAGTGAATATGCAGTTCTACTCAAGAGTAAGCAACTAAGCGAAATAAAGCCATGGAACGCTTATTTGCCTTCTATCTATGCATTCTAACACTCCAACAATGTGTTTTGCTTCAATTTGACTCATTTGACAAATGTGCTTATTCCTGGAGTGAATATGCAGTTCTACTCAAGAGTAAGCAACTAAGCAAAATAAAGCCATGGAACGCTTATTTGCCTTCTATCTATGCATTCTGACACTCCAACAATGTGTTTTGCTTCAATCTGACTCATTTGACAAATGTGCTCATTCCTGGAGTGAATATGCAGTTCTACTCAAGAGTAAGCAACTAAGCGAAATAAAGCCATGGAACGCTTATTTGCCTTCTATCTATGCATTCTGACACTCCAACAATGTGTTTTGCTTCAATTTGATTCATTTGACAAAGGTGCGTATTCCTGGAGTGAATATGCAGTTCTACTCAAGAGTAAGCAACTAAGCGAAATAAAGCCATAGAACGCTTATTTGCCTTCTATCTATGCATTCTGACACTCCAACAATGTGTTTTGCTTCAATTTGACTCATTTGACAAATGTGCTTATTCCTGGAGTGAATATGCAATTCTACTCAAGAGTAAGCAACTAAGCGAAATAAAGCCATGGAACGCTTATTTGCCTTCTATCTATGCATTCTGACACTCCAACAATGTGTTTTGCTTCAATTTGACTCATTTGACAAAGGTGCGTATTCCTGGAGTGAATATGCAGTTCTACTCAAGAGTAAGCAACTAAGCGAAATAAAGCCATGGAACGCTTATTTGCCTTCTATCTATGCATTCTGACACTCCAACAATGTGTTTTGCTTCAATTTGACTCATTTGACAAAGGTACTTATTCCTGGAGTGAATATGCAGTTCTACTCAAGAGTAAGCAACTAAGCGAAATAAAGCCATGGAACGCTTATTTGCCTTCTATCTATGCATTCTGACACTCCAACAATGTGTTTTGCTTCAATTTGACTCATTTGACAAATGTGCTTATTCCTGGAGTGAATATGCAGTTCTACTCAAGAGTAAGCAACTAAGCGAAATAAAGCCATGGAACGCTTATTTGCCTTCTATCTATGCATTCTGACACTCCAACAATGTGTTTTGCTTCAATTTGACTCATTTGACAAAGGTGCTTATTCCTGGAGTGAATATGCAGTTCTACTCAAGAGTAAGCAACTAAGCGAAATAAAGCCATGGAACGCTTATTTGCCTTCTATCTATGCATTCTGACACTCCAACAATGTGTTTTGCTTCAATTTGACTCATTTGACAAAGGTGCGTATTCCTGGAGTGAATATGCAGTTCTACTCAAGAGTAAGCAACTAAGCGAAATAAAGCCATGGAACGCTTATTTGCCTTCTATCTATGCATTCTGACACTCCAACAATGTGTTTTGCTTCAATTTGACTCATTTGACAAAGGTACTTATTCCTGGAGTGAATATGCAGTTCTACTCAAGAGTAAGCAACTAAGCGAAATAAAGCCATGGAACGCTTATTTGCCTTCTATCTATGCATTCTGACACTCCAACAATGTGTTTTGCTTCAATTTGACTCATTTGACAAAGGTGCGTATTCCTGGAGTGAATATGCAGTTCTACTCAAGAGTAAGCAACTAAGCGAAATAAAGCCATGGAACGCTTATTTGCCTTCTATCTATGCATTCTGACACTCCAACAATGTTTTCTGCTTCAATTTGGCTCATTTTAAAAAGATGCTTATTTCTGGAGTGAATATGCAGTTCTACTCAAGAGTAAGCAACTAAGCGAAATAAAGCCATGGAACGCTTATTTGCCTTCTATCTATGCATTCTGACACTCCAACAATGTTTTCTGCTTCAATTTGGCTCATTTTAAAAAGATGCTTATTTCTGGAGTGAATATGCAGTTCTACTCAAGAGTAAGCAACTAAGCGAAATAAAGCCATGGAACGCTTATTTGCTTTCTATCTATGCATTCTGACACTCCAACAATGTGTTTTGCTTCAATTTGACTCATTTGACAAAGGTGCGTATTCCTGGAGTGAATATGCAGTTCTACTCAAGAGTAAGCAACTAAGCGAAATAAAGCCATGGAACTCTTATTTGCCTTCTATCTATGCATTCTGACACTCCAACAATGTGTTTTGCTTCAATTTGACTCATTTGACAAAGGTGCGTATTCCTGGAGTGAATATGCAGTTCTACTCAAGAGTAAGCAACTAAGCGAAATAAAGCCATGGAACGCTTATTTGCCTTCTATCTATGCATTCTGACACTCCAACAATGTGTTTTGCTTCAATTTGACTCATTTGACAAATGTGCTTATTCCTGGAGTGAATATGCAGTTCTACTCAAGAGTAAGCAACTAAGCGAAATAAAGCCATGGAACGCTTATTTGCCTTCTATCTATGCATTCTGACACTCCAACAATGTGTTTTGCTTCAATTTGACTCATTTGACAAATGTGCTTATTCCTGGAGTGAATAAGCAGTTCTACTCAAGAGTAAGCAACTAAGCGAAATAAAGCCATGGAACGCTTATTTGCCCTCTATCTATGCATTCTGACACTCCAACAATGTGTTCTGCTTCAATTTGACTCATTTGACAAATGTGCTTATTCCTGGAGTGAATATGCAGTTCTACTCAAGAGTAAGCAACTAAGCGAAATAAAGCCATGGAACGCTTATTTGCCTTCTATCTATGCATTCTGACACTCCAACAATGTGTTCTGCTTCAATTTGACTCATTTGACAAATGTGCTTATTCCTGGAGTGAATATGCAGTTCTACTCAAGAGTAAGCAACTAAGCGAAATAAAGCCATGGAACGCTTATTTGCCTTCTATCTATGCATTCTGACACTCCAACAATGTGTTTTGCTTCAATTTGACTCATTTGACAAAGGTGCGTATTCCTGGAGTGAATATGCAGTTCTACTCAAGAGTAAGCAACTAAGCGAAATAAAGCCATGGAACGCTTATTTGCCTTCTATCTATGCATTCTGACACTCCAACAATGTGTTTTGCTTCAATTTGACTCATTTGACAAATGTGCTTATTCCTGGAGTGAATATGCAGTTCTACTCAAGAGTAAGCAACTAAGCGAAATAAAGCCATGGAACGCTTATTTGCCTTCTATCTATGCATTCTGACACTCCAACAATGTGTTTTGCTTCAATTTGACTCATTTGACAAAGGTGCGTATTCCTGGAGTGAATATGCAGTTCTACTCAAGAGTAAGCAACTAAGCGAAATAAAGCCATGGAACGCTTATTTGCCTTCTATCTATGCATTCTGACACTCCAACAATGTGTTTTGCTTCAATTTGACTCATTTGACAAATGTGCTTATTCCTGGAGTGAATATGCAGTTCTACTCAAGAGTAAGCAACTAAGCGAAATAAAGCCATGGAACGCTTATTTGCCTTCTATCTATGCATTCTGACACTCCAACAATGTGTTTTGCTTCAATTTGACTCATTTGACAAATGTGCTTATTCCTGGAGTGAATAAGCAGTTCTACTCAAGAGTAAGCAACTAAGCGAAATAAAGCCATGGAACGCTTATTTGCCCTCTATCTATGCATTCTGACACTCCAACAATGTGTTCTGCTTCAATTTGACTCATTTGACAAATGTGCTTATTCCTGGAGTGAATATGCAGTTCTACTCAAGAGTAAGCAACTAAGCGAAATAAAGCCATGGAACGCTTATTTGCCTTCTATCTATGCATTCTGACACTCCAACAATGTGTTTTGCTTCAATTTGACTCATTTGACAAAGGTGCGTATTCCTGGAGTGAATATGCAGTTCTACTCAAGAGTAAGCAACTAAGCGAAATAAAGCCATGGAACGCTTATTTGCCTTCTAACTATGCATTCTGACACTCCAACAATGTTTTCTGCTTCAATTTGGCTCATTTTAAAAAGATGCTTATTTCTGGAGTGAATATGCAGTTCTACTCAAGAGTAAGCAACTAAGCGAAATAAAGCCATGGAACGCTTATTTGCCTTCTATCTATGCATTCTGACACTCCAACAATGTGTTTTGCTTCAATTTGACTCATTTGACAAAGGTGCGTATTCCTGGAGTGAATATGCAGTTCTACTCAAGAGTAAGCAACTAAGCGAAATAAAGCCATGGAACTCTTATTTGCCTTCTATCTATGCATTCTGACACTCCAACAATGTGTTTTGCTTCAATTTGACTCATTTGACAAATGTGCTTATTCCTGGAGTGAATATGCAGTTCTACTCAAGAGTAAGCAACTAAGCGAAATAAAGCCATGGAACGCTTATTTGCCTTCTATCTATGCATTCTGACACTCCAACAATGTGTTTTGCTTCAATTTGACTCATTTGACAAATGTGCTTATTCCTGGAGTGAATATGCAGTTCTACTCAAGAGTAAGCAACTAAGCGAAATAAAGCCATGGAACGCTTATTTGCCTTCTATCTATGCATTCTGACACTCCAACAATGTGTTTTGCTTCAATCTGACTCATTTGACAAATGTGCTTATTCCTGGAGTGAATATGCAGTTCTACTCAAGAGTAAGCAACTAAGCGAAATAAAGCCATGGAACGCTTATTTGCCTTCTATCTATGCATTCTGACACTCCAACAATGTGTTTTGCTTCAATTTGACTCATTTGACAAATGTGCTTATTCCTGGAGTGAATATGCAGTTCTACTCAAGAGTAAGCAACTAAGCGAAATAAAGCCATGGAACGCTTATTTGCCTTCTATCTATGCATTCTGACACTCCAACAATGTGTTTTGCTTCAATTTGACTCATTTGACAAAGGTGCGTATTCCTGGAGTGAATATGCAGTTCTACTCAAGAGTAAGCAACTAAGCGAAATAAAGCCATGGAACGCTTATTTGCCTTCTAACTATGCATTCTGACACTCCAACAATGTTTTCTGCTTCAATTTGGCTCATTTTAAAAAGATGCTTATTTCTGGAGTGAATATGCAGTTCTACTCAAGAGTAAGCAACTAAGCGAAATAAAGCCATGGAACGCTTATTTGCCTTCTATCTATGCATTCTGACACTCCAACAATGTGTTTTGCTTCAATTTGACTCATTTGACAAAGGTGCGTATTCCTGGAGTGAATATGCAGTTCTACTCAAGAGTAAGCAACTAAGCGAAATAAAGCCATGGAACTCTTATTTGCCTTCTATCTATGCATTCTGACACTCCAACAATGTGTTTTGCTTCAATTTGACTCATTTGACAAAGGTGCGTATTCCTGGAGTGAATATGCAGTTCTACTCAAGAGTAAGCAACTAAGCGAAATAAAGCCATGGAACGCTTATTTGCTTTCTATCTATGCATTCTGACACTCCAACAATGTGTTTTGCTTCAATCTGACTCATTTGACAAATGTGCTTATTCCTGGAGTGAATATGCAGTTCTACTCAAGAGTAAGCAACTAAGCGAAATAAAGCCATGGAACGCTTATTTGCCTTCTATCTATGCATTCTGACACTCCAACAATGTGTTTTGCTTCAATTTGACTCATTTGACAAATGTGCTTATTCCTGGAGTGAATATGCAGTTCTACTCAAGAGTAAGCAACTAAGCGAAATAAAGCCATGGAACGCTTATTTGCCTTCTATCTATGCATTCTGACACTCCAACAATGTGTTTTGCTTCAATTTGACTCATTTGACAAAGGTGCGTATTCCTGGAGTGAATATGCAGTTCTACTCAAGAGTAAGCAACTAAGCGAAATAAAGCCATGGAACGCTTATTTGCCTTCTATCTATGCATTCTGACACTCCAACAATGTTTTCTGCTTCAATTTGGCTCATTTTAAAAAGATGCTTATTTCTGGAGTGAATATGCAGTTCTACTCAAGAGTAAGCAACTAAGCGAAATAAAGCCATGGAACGCTTATTTGCCTTCTAACTATGCATTCTGACACTCCAACAATGTTTTCTGCTTCAATTTGGCTCATTTTAAAAAGATGCTTATTCCTGGAGTGAATATGCAGTTCTACTCAAGAGTAAGCAACTAAGCGAAATAAAGCCATGGAACGCTTATTTGCCTTCTATCTATGCATTCTGACACTCCAACAATGTGTTTTGCTTCAATTTGACTCATTTGACAAATGTGCTTATTCCTGGAGTGAATATGCAGTTCTACTCAAGAGTAAGCAACTAAGCGAAATAAAGCCATGGAACGCTTATTTGCCCTCTATCTATGCATTCTGACACTCCAACAATGTGTTTTGCTTCAATTTGACTCATTTGACAAATGTGCTTATTCCTGGAGTGAATATGCAGTTCTACTCAAGAGTAAGCAACTAAGCGAAATAAAGCCATGGAACGCTTATTTGCCTTCTATCTATGCATTCTGACACTCCAACAATGTGTTTTGCTTCAATTTGACTCATTTGACAATGGTGCGTATTCCTGGAGTGAATATGCAGTTCTACTCGTGAGTAAGCAACTAAGCGAAATAAAGCCATGGAACGCTTATATGCCTTCTATCTATGCATTCTGACACTCCAACAATGTGTTTTGCTTCAATCTGACTCATTTGACAAATGTGCTTATTCCTGGAGTGAATATGCAGTTCTACTCAAGAGTAAGCAACTAAGCGAAATAAAGCCATGGAACGCTTATTTGCCTTCTATCTATGCATTCTGACACTCCAGCAATGTGTTTTGCTTCAATTTGACTCATTTGACAAATGTGCTTATTCCTGGAGTGAATATGCAGTTCTACTCAAGAGTAAGCAACTAAGCGAAATAAAGCCATGGAACGCTTATTTGCCTTCTATCTATGCATTCTGACACTCCAACAATGTGTTTTGCTTCAATTTGACTCATTTGACAAAGGTGCGTATTCCTGGAGTGAATATGCAGTTCTACTCAAGAGTAAGCAACTAAGCGAAATAAAGCCATAGAACGCTTATTTGCCTTCTATCTATGCATTCTGACACTCCAACAATGTGTTTTGCTTCAATTTGACTCATTTGACAAAGGTGCGTATTCCTGGAGTGAATATGCAGTTCTACTCAAGAGTAAGCAACTAAGCGAAATAAAGCCATGGAACGCTTATTTGCCTTCTATCTATGCATTCTGACACTCCAACAATGTTTTCTGCTTCAATTTGGCTCATTTTAAAAAGATGCTTATTTCTGGAGTGAATATGCAGTTCTATTCAAGAGTAAGCAACTAAGCGAAATAAAGCCATGGAACGCTTATTTGCCTTCTAACTATGCATTCTGACACTCCAACAATGTGTTTTGCTTCAATTTGACTCATTTGACAAATGTGCTTATTCCTGGAGTGAATATGCAGTTCTACTCAAGAGTAAGCAACTAAGCGAAATATAGCCATGGAACGCTTATTTGCCTTCTATCTATGCATTCTGACACTCCAACAATGTGTTTTGCTTCAATCTGACTCATTTGACAAATGTGCTTATTCCTGGAGTGAATATGCAGTTCTACTCAAGAGTAAGCAACTAAGCGAAATAAAGCCATGGAACGCTTATTTGCCTTCTATCTATGCATTCTGACACTCCAACAATGTGCTTTGCTTCAATTTGACTCATTTGACAAATGTGCTTATTCCTGGAGTGAATATGCAGTTCTACTCAAGAGTAAGCAACTAAGCGAAATAAAGCCATGGAACGCTTATTTGCCTTCTATCTATGCATTCTGACACTCCAACAATGTGTTTTGCTTCAATTTGACTCATTTGACAAAGGTACTTATTCCTGGAGTGAATATGCAGTTCTACTCAAGAGTAAGCAACTAAGCGAAATAAAGCCATAGAACGCTTATTTGCCTTCTATCTATGCATTCTGACACTCCAACAATGTGTTTTGCTTCAATTTGACTCATTTGACAAATGTGCTTATTCCTGGAGTGAATATGCAGTTCTACTCAAGAGTAAGCAACTAAGCGAAATAAAGCCATGGAACGCTTATTTGCCTACTATCTATGCATTCTGACACTCCAACAATGTGTTTTGCTTCAATTTGACTCATTTGACAAAGGTGCGTATTCCTGGAGTGAATATGCAGTTCTACTCAAGAGTAAGCAACTAAGCGAAATAAAGCCATGGAACGCTTATTTGCCTTCTATCTATGCATTCTGACACTCCAACAATGTGTTTTGCTTCAATTTGACTCATTTGACAAAGGTGCTTATTCCTGGAGTGAATATGCAGTTCTACTCAAGAGTAAGCAACTAAGCGAAATAAAGCCATGGAACGCTTATTTGCCTTCTATCTATGCATTCTGACACTCCAACAATGTGTTTTGCTTCAATTTGACTCATTTGACAAATGTGCTTATTCCTGGAGTGAATATGCAGTTCTACTCAAGAGTAAGCAACTAAGCGAAATAAAGCCATGGAACGCTTATTTGCCTTCTATCTATGCATTCTGACACTCCAACAATGTGTTTTGCTTCAATTTGACTCATTTGACAAAGGTGCGTATTCCTGGAGTGAATATGCAGTTCTACTCAAGAGTAAGCAACTAAGCGAAATAAAGCCATGGAACGCTTATTTGCCTTCTATCTATGCATTCTGACACTCCAACAATGTGTTTTGCTTCAATTTGACTCATTTGACAAATGTGCTTATTCCTGGAGTGAATATGCAGTTCTACTCAAGAGTAAGCAACTAAGCGAAATAAAGCCATGGAACGCTTATTTGCCTTCTATCTATGCATTCTGACACTCCAACAATGTGTTTTGCTTCAATTTGACTCATTTGACAAATGTGCTTATTCCTGGAGTGAATATGCAGTTCTACTCAAGAGTAAGCAACTAAGCGAAATAAAGCCATGGAACGCTTATTTGCCTTCTATCTATGCATTCTGACACTCCAACAATGTGTTTTGCTTCAATCTGACTCATTTGACAAATGTGCTTATTCCTGGAGTGAATATGCAGTTCTACTCAAGAGTAAGCAACTAAGCGAAATAAAGCCATGGAACGCTTATTTGCCCTCTATCTATGCATTCTGACACTCCAACAATGTGTTTTGCTTCAATTTGACTCATTTGACAAATGTGCTTATTCCTGGAGTGAATATGCAGTTCTACTCAAGAGTAAGCAACTAAGCGAAATAAAGCCATGGAACGCTTATTTGCCTTCTATCTATGCATTCTGACACTCCAACAATGTGTTTTGCTTCAATCTGACTCATTTGACAAATGTGCTTATTCCTGGAGTGAATATGCAGTTCTACTCAAGAGTAAGCAACTAAGCGAAATAAAGCCATGGAACGCTTATTTGCCCTCTATCTATGCATTCTGACACTCCAACAATGTGTTTTGCTTCAATTTGACTCATTTGACAAATGTGCTTATTCCTGGAGTGAATATGCAGTTCTACTCAAGAGTAAGCAACTAAGCGAAATAAAGCCATGGAACGCTTATTTGCCTTCTATCTATGCATTCTGACACTCCAACAATGTGTTTTGCTTCAATTTGACTCATTTGACAAATGTGCTTATTCCTGGAGTGAATATGCAGTTCTACTCAAGAGTAAGCAACTAAGCGAAATAAAGCCATGGAACGCTTATATGCCCTCTATCTATGCATTCTGACACTCCAACAATGTGTTTTGCTTCAATTTGACTCATTTGACAAATGTGCTCATTCCTGGAGTGAATATGCAGTTCTACTCAAGAGTAAGCAACTAAGCGAAATAAAGCCATGGAACGCTTATTTGCCTTCTATCTATGCATTCTGACACTCCAACAATGTGTTTTGCTTCAATTTGACTCATTTGACAAATGTGCTTATTCCTGGAGTGAATATGCAGTTCTACTCAAGAGTAAGCAACTAAGCGAAATAAAGCCATGGAACGCTTATTTGCCTTCTATCTATGCATTCTGACACTCCAACAATGTGTTTTGCTTCAATTTGACTCATTTGACAAATGTGCTTATTCCTGGAGTGAATATGCAGTTCTACTCAAGAGTAAGCAACTAAGCGAAATAAAGCCATGGAACGCTTATTTGCCTTCTATCTATGCATTCTGACACTCCAACAATGTGTTTTGCTTCAATTTGACTCATTTGACAAAGGTGCGTATTCCTGGAGTGAATATGCAGTTCTACTCAAGAGTAAGCAACTAAGCGAAATAAAGCCATGGAACGCTTATTTGCCTTCTATCTATGCATTCTGACACTCCAACAATGTGTTTTGCTTCAATTTGACTCATTTGACAAAGGTACTTATTCCTGGAGTGAATATGCAGTTCTACTCAAGAGTAAGCAACTAAGCGAAATAAAGCCATGGAACGCTTATTTGCCTTCTATCTATGCATTCTGACACTCCAACAATGTGTTTTGCTTCAATTTGACTCATTTGACAAAGGTGCTTATTCCTGGAGTGAATATGCAGTTCTACTCAAGAGTAAGCAACTAAGCGAAATAAAGCCATGGAACGCTTATTTGCCTTCTATCTATGCATTCTGACACTCCAACAATGTGTTTTGCTTCAATTTGACTCATTTGACAAATGTGCTTATTCCTGGAGTGAATATGCAGTTCTACTCAAGAGTAAGCAACTAAGCGAAATAAAGCCATGGAACGCTTATTTGCCTTCTATCTATGCATTCTGACACTCCAACAATGTCTTTTGCTTCAATTTGACTCATTTGACAAAGGTGCGTATTCCTGGAGTGAATATGCAGTTCTACTCAAGAGTAAGCAACTAAGCGAAATAAAGCCATGGAACGCTTATTTGCCTTCTATCTATGCATTCTGACACTCCAACAATGTGTTTTGCTTCAATTTGACTCATTTGACAAAGGTGCGTATTCCTGGAGTGAATATGCAGTTCTACTCAAGAGTAAGCAACTAAGCGAAATAAAGCCATGGAACGCTTATTTGCCTTCTATCTATGCATTCTGACACTCCAACAATGTGTTTTGCTTCAATTTGACTCATTTGACAAAGGTGCTTATTCCTGGAGTGAATATGCAGTTCTACTCAAGAGTAAGCAACTAAGCGAAATAAAGCCATGGAACGCTTATTTGCCTTCTATCTATGCATTCTGACACTCCAACAATGTGTTTTGCTTCAATTTGACTCATTTGACAAATGTGCTTATTCCTGGAGTGAATATGCAGTTCTCCTCAAGAGTAAGCAACTAAGCGAAATAAAGCCATGGAACGCTTATTTGCCTTCTATCTATGCATTCTGACACTCCAACAATGTGTTTTGCTTCAATTTGACTCATTTGACAAAGGTGCTTATTCCTGGAGTGAATATGCAGTTCTACTCAAGAGTAAGCAACTAAGCGAAATAAAGCCATGGAACGCTTATTTGCCTTCTATCTATGCATTCTGACACTCCAACAATGTGTTTTGCTTCAATTTGACTCATTTGACAAATGTGCTTATTCCTGGAGTGAATATGCAGTTCTACTCAAGAGTAAGCAACTAAGCGAAATAAAGCCATGGAACGCTTATTTGCCTTCTATCTATGCTTTCTGACACTCCAACAATGTGTTTTGCTTCAATCTGACTCATTTGACAAATGTGCTTATTCCTGGAGTGAATATGCAGTTCTACTCAAGAGTAAGCAACTAAGCGAAATAAAGCCATGGAACGCTTATTTGCCCTCTATCTATGCATTCTGACACTCCAACAATGTGTTTTGCTTCAATTTGACTCATTTGACAAATGTGCTTATTCCTGGAGTGAATATGCAGTTCTACTCAAGAGTAAGCAACTAAGCGAAATAAAGCCATGGAACGCTTATTTGCCTTCTATCTATGCATTCTGACACTCCAACAATGTGTTTTGCTTCAATCTGACTCATTTGACAAATGTGCTTATTCCTGGAGTGAATATGCAGTTCTACTCAAGAGTAAGCAACTAAGCGAAATAAAGCCATGGAACGCTTATTTGCCCTCTATCTATGCATTCTGACACTCCAACAATGTGTTTTGCTTCAATTTGACTCATTTGACAAATGTGCTTATTCCTGGAGTGAATATGCAGTTCTACTCAAGAGTAAGCAACTAAGCGAAATAAAGCCATGGAACGCTTATTTGCCTTCTATCTATGCATTCTGACACTCCAACAATGTGTTTTGCTTCAATTTGACTCATTTGACAAATGTGCTTATTCCTGGAGTGAATATGCAGTTCTACTCAAGAGTAAGCAACTAAGCGAAATAAAGCCATGGAACGCTTATATGCCCTCTATCTATGCATTCTGACACTCCAACAATGTGTTTTGCTTCAATTTGACTCATTTGACAAATGTGCTCATTCCTGGAGTGAATATGCAGTTCTACTCAAGAGTAAGCAACTAAGCGAAATAAAGCCATGGAACGCTTATTTGCCTTCTATCTATGCATTCTGACACTCCAACAATGTGTTTTGCTTCAATTTGACTCATTTGACAAATGTGCTTATTCCTGGAGTGAATATGCAGTTCTACTCAAGAGTAAGCAACTAAGCGAAATAAAGCCATGGAACGCTTATTTGCCTTCTATCTATGCATTCTGACACTCCAACAATGTGTTTTGCTTCAATTTGACTCATTTGACAAATGTGCTTATTCCTGGAGTGAATATGCAGTTCTACTCAAGAGTAAGCAACTAAGCGAAATAAAGCCATGGAACGCTTATTTGCCTTCTATCTATGCATTCTGACACTCCAACAATGTGTTTTGCTTCAATTTGACTCATTTGACAAAGGTGCGTATTCCTGGAGTGAATATGCAGTTCTACTCAAGAGTAAGCAACTAAGCGAAATAAAGCCATGGAACGCTTATTTGCCTTCTATCTATGCATTCTGACACTCCAACAATGTGTTTTGCTTCAATTTGACTCATTTGACAAAGGTACTTATTCCTGGAGTGAATATGCAGTTCTACTCAAGAGTAAGCAACTAAGCGAAATAAAGCCATGGAACGCTTATTTGCCTTCTATCTATGCATTCTGACACTCCAACAATGTGTTTTGCTTCAATTTGACTCATTTGACAAAGGTGCTTATTCCTGGAGTGAATATGCAGTTCTACTCAAGAGTAAGCAACTAAGCGAAATAAAGCCATGGAACGCTTATTTGCCTTCTATCTATGCATTCTGACACTCCAACAATGTGTTTTGCTTCAATTTGACTCATTTGACAAATGTGCTTATTCCTGGAGTGAATATGCAGTTCTACTCAAGAGTAAGCAACTAAGCGAAATAAAGCCATGGAACGCTTATTTGCCTTCTATCTATGCATTCTGACACTCCAACAATGTATTTTGCTTCAATTTGACTCATTTGACAAAGGTGCGTATTCCTGGAGTGAATATGCAGTTCTACTCAAGAGTAAGCAACTAAGCGAAATAAAGCCATGGAACGCTTATTTGCCTTCTATCTATGCATTCTGACACTCCAACAATGTGTTTTGCTTCAATTTGACTCATTTGACAAAGGTGCGTATTCCTGGAGTGAATATGCAGTTCTACTCAAGAGTAAGCAACTAAGCGAAATAAAGCCATGGAACGCTTATTTGCCTTCTATCTATGCATTCTGACACTCCAACAATATTTTCTGCTTCAATTTGGGTCATTTCACAAAGGTGCTCATTTCTTGAGTGAATATGCAGTTCTACTCAAGAGTAAGCAACTAAGCGAAATAAAGCCATGGAACGCTTATTTGCCTTCTATCAATGCATTCTGACACTCCAACAATGTTTTCTGCTTCAATTTGGCTCATTTTAAAAAGATGCTTATTTCTGGAGTGAATATGCAGTTCTACTCAAGAGTAAGCAACTAAGCGAAATAAAGCCATGGAACGCTTATTTGCCTTCTAACTATGCATTCTGACACTCCAACAATGTTTTCTGCTTCAATTTGGCTCATTTTAAAAAGATACTTATTTCTGAATATGCAGTTCTACTCAAGAGTAAGCAACTAAGAGAAATAAAGCCATGGAACGCTTATTTGCCTTCTATCTATGCATTCTGACACTCCAACAATGTGTTTTGCTTCAATTTGACTCATTTGACAAAGGTGCGTATTCCTGGAGTGAATATGCAGTTCTACTCAAGAGTAAGCAACTAAGCGAAATAAAGCCATGGAACTCTTATTTGCCTTCTATCTATGCATTCTGACACTCCAACAATGTGTTTTGCTTCAATTTGACTCATTTGACAAAGGTGCGTATTCCTGGAGTGAATATGCAGTTCTACTCAAGAGTAAGCAACTAAGCGAAATAAAGCCATGGAACGCTTATTTGCCTTCTATCTATGCATTCTGACACTCCAACAATGTGTTTTGCTTCAATTTGACTCATTTGACAAATGTGCTTATTCCTGGAGTGAATATGCAGTTCTACTCAAGAGTAAGCAACTAAGCGAAATAAAGCCATGGAACGCTTATTTGCCTTCTATCTATGCATTCTGACACTCCAACAATGTGTTTTGCTTCAATTTGACTCATTTGACAAATGTGCTTATTCCTGGAGTGAATATGCAGTTCTACTCAAGAGTAAGCAACTAAGCGAAATAAAGCCATGGAACGCTTATTTGCCCTCTATCTATGCATTCTGACACTCCAACAATGTGTTCTGCTTCAATTTGACTCATTTGACAAATGTGCTTATTCCTGGAGTGAATAGGCAGTTCTACTCAAGAGTAAGCAACTAAGCGAAATAAAGCCATGGAACGCTTATTTGCCTTCTATCTATGCATTCTGACACTCCAACAATGTGTTCTGCTTCAATTTGACTCATTTGACAAATGTGCTTATTCCTGGAGTGAATATGCAGTTCTACTCAAGAGTAAGCAACTAAGCGAAATAAAGCCATGGAACGCTTATTTGCCCTCTATCTATGCATTCTGACACTCCAACAATGTGTTCTGCTTCAATTTGACTCATTTGACAAATGTGCTTATTCCTGGAGTGAATATGCACTTCTACTCAAGAGTAAGCAACTAAGCGAAATAAAGCCATGGAACGCTTATTTGCCCTCTATCTATGCATTCTGACACTCCAACAATGTGTTCTGCTTCAATTTGACTCATTTGACAAATGTGCTTATTCCTGGAGTGAATATGCAGTTCTACTCAAGAGTAAGCAACTAAGCGAAATAAAGCCATGGAACGCTTATTTGCCTTCTATCTATGCATTCTGACACTCCAACAATGTGTTCTGCTTCAATTTGACTCATTTGACAAATGTGCTTATTCCTGGAGTGAATATGCAGTTCTACTCAAGAGTAAGCAACTAAGCGAAATAAAGCCATGGAACGCTTATTTGCCTTCTATCTATGCATTCTGACACTCCAACAATGTGTTTTGCTTCAATTTGACTCATTTGACAAAGATGCGTATTCCTGGAGTGAATATGCAGTTCTACTCAAGAGTAAGCAACTAAGCGAAATAAAGCCATGGAACGCTTATTTGCCTTCTATCTATGCATTCTGACACTCCAACAATGTGTTTTGCTTCAATTTGACTCATTTGACAAATGTGCGTATTCCTGGAGTGAATATGCAGTTCTACTCAAGAGTAAGCAACTAAGCGAAATAAAGCCATGGAACTCTTATTTGCCTTCTATCTATGCATTCTGACACTCCAACAATGTGTTTTGCTTCAATTTGACTCATTTGACAAAGGTGCGTATTCCTGGAGTGAATATGCAGTTCTACTCAAGAGTAAGCAACTAAGCGAAATAAAGCCATGGAACGCTTATTTGCCTTCTATCTATGCATTCTGACACTCCAACAATGTGTTTTGCTTCAATTTGACTCATTTGACAAATGTGCTTATTCCTGGAGTGAATATGCAGTTCTACTCAAGAGTAAGCAACTAAGCGAAATAAAGCCATGGAACGCTTATTTGCCTTCTATCTATGCATTCTGACACTCCAACAATGTGTTTTGCTTCAATTTGACTCATTTGACAAATGTGCTTATTCCTGGAGTGAATAAGCAGTTCTACTCAAGAGTAAGCAACTAAGCGAAATAAAGCCATGGAACGCTTATTTGCCCTCTATCTATGCATTCTGACACTCCAACAATGTGTTCTGCTTCAATTTGAGTCATTTGACAAATGTGCTTATTCCTGGAGTGAATATGCAGTTCTACTCAAGAGTAAGCAACTAAGCGAAATAAAGCCATGGAACGCTTATTTGCCTTCTATCTATGCATTCTGACACTCCAACAATGTGTTCTGCTTCAATTTGACTCATTTGACAAATGTGCTTATTCCTGGAGTGAATATGCAGTTCTACTCAAGAGTAAGCAACTAAGCGAAATAAAGCCATGGAACGCTTATTTGCCTTCTATCTATGCATTCTGACACTCCAACAATGTGTTTTGCTTCAATTTGACTCATTTGACAAAGGTGCGTATTCCTAGAGTGAATATGCAGTTCTACTCAAGAGTAAGCAACTAAGCGAAATAAAGCCATGGAACGCTTATTTGCCTTCTATCTATGCATTCTGACACTCCAACAATGTGTTTTGCTTCAATTTGACTCATTTGACAAATGTGCTTATTCCTGGAGTGAATATGCAGTTCTACTCAAGAGTAAGCAACTAAGCGAAATAAAGCCATGGAACGCTTATTTGCCCTCTATCTATGCATTCTGACACTCCAACAATGTGTTTTGCTTCAATTTGACTCATTTGACAAATGTGCTTATTCCTGGAGTGAATATGCAGTTCTACTCAAGAGTAAGCAACTAAGCGAAATAAAGCCATGGAACGCTTATTTGCTTTCTATCTATGCATTCTGACACTCCAACAATGTGTTTTGCTTCAATCTGACTCATTTGACAAATGTGCTTATTCCTGGAGTGAATATGCAGTTCTACTCAAGAGTAAGCAACTAAGCGAAATAAAGCCATGGAACGCTTATTTGCCTTCTATCTATGCATTCTGACACTCCAACAATGTGTTTTGCTTCAATTTGACTCATTTGACAAATGTGCTTATTCCTGGAGTGAATATGCAGTTCTACTCAAGAGTAAGCAACTAAGCGAAATAAAGCCATGGAACGCTTATTTGCCTTCTATCTATGCATTCTGACACTCCAACAATGTGTTTTGCTTCAATTTGACTCATTTGACAAAGGTGCGTATTCCTGGAGTGAATATGCAGTTCTACTCAAGAGTAAGCAACTAAGCGAAATAAAGCCATGGAACGCTTATTTGCCTTCTATCTATGCATTCTGACACTCCAACAATGTTTTCTGCTTCAATTTGGCTCATTTTAAAAAGATGCTTATTTCTGGAGTGAATATGCAGTTCTACTCAAGAGTAAGCAACTAAGCGAAATAAAGCCATGGAACGCTTATTTGCCTTCTAACTATGCATTCTGACACTCCAACAATGTTTTCTGCTTCAATTTGGCTCATTTTAAAAAGATGCTTATTTCTGGAGTGAATATGCAGTTCTACTCAAGAGTAAGCAACTAAGCGAAATAAAGCCATGGAACGCTTATTTGCCTTCTAACTATGCATTCTGACACTCCAACAATGTTTTCTGCTTCAATTTGGCTCATTTTAAAAAGATGCTTATTCCTGGAGTGAATATGCAGTTCTACTCAAGAGTAAGCAACTAAGCGAAATAAAGCCATGGAACGCTTATTTGCCTTCTATCTATGCATTCTGACACTCCAACAATGTGTTTTGCTTCAATTTGACTCATTTGACAAATGTGCTTATTCCTGGAGTGAATATGCAGTTCTACTCAAGAGTAAGCAACTAAGCGAAATAAAGCCATGGAACGCTTATTTGCCCTCTATCTATGCATTCTGACACTCCAACAATGTGTTTTGCTTCAATTTGACTCATTTGACAAATGTGCTTATTCCTGGAGTGAATATGCAGTTCTACTCAAGAGTAAGCAACTAAGCGAAATAAAGCCATGAAACGCTTATTTGCCTTCTATCTATGCATTCTGACACTCCAACAATGTGTTTTGCTTCAATTTGACTCATTTGACAATGGTGCGTATTCCTGGAGTGAATATGCAGTTCTACTCGTGAGTAAGCAACTAAGCGAAATAAAGCCATGGAACGCTTATATGCCTTCTATCTATGCATTCTGACACTCCAACAATGTGTTTTGCTTCAATTTGACTCATTTGACAAAGGTACTTATTCCTGGAGTGAATATGCAGTTCTACTCAAGAGTAAGCAACTAAGCGAAATAAAGCCATGGAACGCTTATTTGCCTTCTATCTATGCATTCTGACACTCCAACAATATTTTCTACTTCAATTTGACTCATTTCACAAAGGTGCTCATTTCTTGAGTGAATATGCAGTTCTACTCAAGAGTAAGCAACTAAGCGAAATAAAGCCATGGAACGCTTATTTGCCCTCTATCTATGCATTCTGACACTCCAACAATGTGTTTTGCTTCAATTTGACTCATTTGACAAATGTGCTTATTCCTGGAGTGAATATGCAGTTCTACTCAAGAGTAAGCAACTAAGCGAAATAAAGCCATGGAACGCTTATTTGCCTTCTATCTATGCATTCTGACACTCCAACAATGTGTTTTGCTTCAATTTGACTCATTTGACAAATGTGCTTATTCCTGGAGTGAATATGCAGTTCTACTCAGGAGTAAGCAACTAAGCGAAATAAAGCCATGGAACGCTTATTTGCCTTCTATCTATGCATTCTGACACTCCAACAATGTGTTTTGCTTCAATTTGACTCATTTGACAAAGGTGCGTATTCCTGGAGTGAATATGCAGTTCTACTCAAGAGTAAGCAACTAAGCGAAATAAAGCCATGGAACGCTTATTTGCCTTCTATCTATGCATTCTGACACTCCAACAATGTTTTCTGCTTCAATTTGGCTCATTTTAAAAAGATGCTTATTTCTGGAGTGAATATGCAGTTCTACTCAAGAGTAAGCAACTAAGCGAAATAAAGCCATGGAACGCTTATTTGCCTTCTAACTATGCATTCTGACACTCCAACAATGTTTTCTGCTTCAATTTGGCTCATTTTAAAAAGATGCTTATTCCTGGAGTGAATATGCAGTTCTACGCAAGAGTAAGCAACTAAGCGAAATAAAGCCATGGAACGCTTATTTGCCTTCTATCTATGCATTCTAACACTCCAACAATGTGTTTTGCTTCAATTTGACTCATTTGACAAATGTGCTTATTCCTGGAGTGAATATGCAGTTCTACTCAAGAGTTAGCAACTAAGCAAAATAAAGCCATGGAACGCTTATTTGCCTTCTATCTATGCATTCTGACACTCCAACAATGTGTTTTGCTTCAATCTGACTCATTTGACAAATGTGCTCATTCCTGGAGTGAATATGCAGTTCTACTCAAGAGTAAGCAACTAAGCGAAATAAAGCCATGGAACGCTTATTTGCCTTCTATCTATGCATTCTGACACTCCAACAATGTGTTTTGCTTCAATTTGACTCATTTGACAAAGGTGCGTATTCCTGGAGTGAATATGCAGTTCTACTCAAGAGTAAGCAACTAAGCGAAATAAAGCCATGGAACGCTTATTTGCCTTCTATCTATGCATTCTGACACTCCAACAATGTGTTTTGCTTCAATTTGACTCATTTGACAAAGGTACTTATTCCTGGAGTGAATATGCAGTTCTACTCAAAAGTAAGCAACTAAGCGAAATAAAGCCATGGAACGCTTATTTGCCTTCTATCTATGCATTCTGACACTCCAACAATGTGTTTTGCTTCAATTTGACTCATTTGACAAATGTGCTTATTCCTGGAGTGAATATGCAGTTCTACTCAAGAGTAAGCAACTAAGCGAAATAAAGCCATGGAACGCTTATTTGCCTTCTATCTATGCATTCTGACACTCCAACAATGTGTTTTGCTTCAATTTGACTCATTTGACAAAGGTACTTATTCCTGGAGTGAATATGCAGTTCTACTCAAGAGTAAGCAACTAAGCGAAATAAAGCCATAGAACGCTTATTTGCCTTCTAACTATGCATTCTGACACTCCAACAATGTTTTCTGCTTCAATTTGGCTCATTTTAAAAAGATGCTTATTCCTGGAGTGAATATGCAGTTCTACTCAAGAGTAAGCAACTAAGCGAAATAAAGCCATGGAACGCTTATTTGCCTTCTATCTATGCATTCTAACACTCCAACAATGTGTTTTGCTTCAATTTGACTCATTTGACAAATGTGCTTATTCCTGGAGTGAATATGCAGTTCTACTCAAGAGTAAGCAACTAAGCAAAATAAAGCCATGGAACGCTTATTTGCCTTCTATCTATGCATTCTGACACTCCAACAATGTGTTTTGCTTCAATCTGACTCATTTGACAAAGGTACTTATTCCTGGAGTGAATATGCAGTTCTACTCAAGAGTAAGCAACTAAGCGAAATAAAGCCATGGAACGCTTATTTGCCTTCTATCTATGCATTCTGACACTCCAACAATGTGTTTTGCTTCAATTTGACTCATTTGACAAATGTGCTTATTCCTGGAGTGAATATGCAGTTCTACTCAAGAGTAAGCAACTAAGCGAAATAAAGCCATGGAACGCTTATTTGCCTTCTATCTATGCATTCTGACACTCCAACAATGTGTTTTGCATCAATTTGACTCATTTGACAAAGGTGCGTATTCCTGGAGTGAATATGCAGTTCTACTCAAGAGTAAGCAACTAAGCGAAATAAAGCCATGGAACGCTTATTTGCCTTCTATCTATGCATTCTGACACTCCAACAATGTTTTCCGCTTCAATTTTGCTCATTTTAAAAAGATGCTTATTTCTGGAGTGAATATGCAGTTCTACTCAAGAGTAAGCAACTAAGCGAAATAAAGCCATGGAACGCTTATTTGCCTTCTAACTATGCATTCTGACACTCCAACAATGTTTTCTGCTTCAATTTGGCTCATTTTAAAAAGATGCTTATTTCTGGAGTGAATATGCAGTTCTACTCAAGAGTAAGCAACTAAGCGAAATAAAGCCATGGAACGCTTATTTGCCTTCTATCTATGCATTCTGACACTCCAACAATGTGTTTTGCTTCAATTTGACTCATTTGACAAAGGTGCGTATTCCTGGAGTGAATATGCAGTTCTACTCAAGAGTAAGCAACTAAGCGAAATAAAGCCATGGAACTCTTATTTGCCTTCTATCTATGCATTCTGACACTCCAACAATGTGTTTTGCTTCAATTTGACTCATTTGACAAATGTGCTTATTCCTGGAGTGAATATGCAGTTCTACTCAAGAGTAAGCAACTAAGCGAAATAAAGCCATGGAACGCTTATTTGCCTTCTATCTATGCATTCTGACACTCCAACAATGTGTTTTGCTTCAATTTGACTCATTTGACAAAGGTACTTATTCCTGGAGTGAATATGCAGTTCTACTCAAGAGTAAGCAACTAAGCGAAATAAAGCCATGGAACGCTTATTTGCCTTCTATCTATGCATTCTGACACTCCAACAATGTGTTTTGCTTCAATTTGGGTCATTTCACAAAGGTGCTCATTTCTTGAGTGAATATGCAGTTCTACTCAAGAGTAAGCAACTAAGCGAAATAAAGCCATGGAACGCTTATTTGCCTTCTATCTATGCATTCTGACACTCCAACAATGTTTTCTGCTTCAATTTGGCTCATTTTAAAAAGATGCTTACTTCTGGAGTGAATATGCAGTTCTACTCAAGAGTAAGCAACTAAGCGAAATAAAGCCATGGAACGCTTATTTGCCTTCTAACTATGCATTCTGACACTCCAACAATGTTTTCTGCTTCAATTTGGCTCATTTTAAAAAGATGCTTATTTCTGGAGTGAATATGCAGTTCTACTCAAGAGTAAGCAACTAAGCGAAATAAAGCCATGGAACGCTTATTTGCCTTCTATCTATGCATTCTGACACTCCAACAATGTGTTTTGCTTCAATTTGACTCATTTGACAAAGGTGCGTATTCCTGGAGTGAATATGCAGTTCTACTCAAGAGTAAGCAACTAAGCGAAATAAAGCCATGGAACGCTTATTTGCCTTCTATCTATGCATTCTGACACTCCAACAATGTGTTTTGCTTCAATTTGACTCATTTGACAAAGGTGCGTATTCCTGGAGTGAATATGCAGTTCTACTCAAGAGTAAGCAACTAAGCGAAATAAAGCCATGGAACGCTTATTTGCCTTCTATCTATGCATTCTGACACTCCAACAATGTTTTCTGCTTCAATTTGGCTCATTTTAAAAAGATGCTTATTTCTGGAGTGAATATGCAGTTCTACTCAAGAGTAAGCAACTAAGCGAAATAAAGCCATGGAACGCTTATTTGCCTTCTATCTATGCATTCTGACACTCCAACAATGTGTTTTGCTTCAATTTGACTCATTTGACAAAGGTACTTATTCCTGGAGTGAATATGCAGTTCTACTCAAGAGTAAGCAACTAAGCGAAATAAAGCCATAGAACGCTTATTTGCCTTCTATCTATGCATTCTGACACTCCAACAATGTGTTTTGCTTCAATTTGACTCATTTGACAAATGTGCTTATTCCTGGAGTGAATATGCAGTTCTACTCAAGAGTAAGCAACTAAGCGAAATAAAGCCATGGAACGCTTATTTGCCTTCTATCTATGCATTCTGACACTCCAACAATGTGTTTTGCTTCAATTTGACTCATTTGACAAATGTGCTTATTCCTGGAGTGAATATGCAGTTCTACTCGTGAGTAAGCAACTAAGCGAAATAAAGCCATGGAACGCTTATATGCCTTTTATCTATGCATTCTGACACTCCAACAATGTGTTTTGCTTCAATCTGACTCATTTGACAAATGTGCTTATTCCTGGAGTGAATATGCAGTTCTACTCAAGAGTAAGCAACTAAGCGAAATAAAGCCATGGAACGCTTATTTGCCTTCTATCTATGCATTCTGACACTCCAACAATGTTTTCTGCTTCAATTTGGCTCATTTTAAAAAGATGCTTATTTCTGGAGTGAATATGCAGTTCTACTCAAGAGTAAGCAACTAAGCGAAATAAAGCCATGGAACGCTTATTTGCCTTCTATCTATGCATTCTGACACTCCAACAATGTGTTTTGCTTCAATTTGACTCATTTGACAAAGGTACTTATTCCTGGAGTGAATATGCAGTTCTACTCAAGAGTAAGCAACTAAGCGAAATAAAGCCATAGAACGCTTATTTGCCTTCTATCTATGCATTCTGACACTCCAACAATGTGTTTTGCTTCAATTTGACTCATTTGACAAATGTGCTTATTCCTGGAGTGAATATGCAGTTCTACTCAAGAGTAAGCAACTAAGCGAAATAAAGCCATGGAACGCTTATTTGCCTTCTATCTATGCATTCTGACACTCCAACAATGTGTTTTGCTTCAATTTGACTCATTTGACAAAGGTGCGTATTCCTGGAGTGAATATGCAGTTCTACTCAAGAGTAAGCAACTAAGCGAAATAAAGCCATGGAACTGTTAGGTTAGAGCCGATAACTAATGAGGCTCAGCTGTCGGACTTGGCTGATAGCCCGGAACTGGAAGGGAGGCTTGCTTTGATAAAGGAACTGGCTGGGAGGGGTGAGCAAATGGCAGAAATAACTCAAACCTCAGAAGAGAGTTTGTCCGAGTCTGGTCCTAGTTCTTTAAAGTTACAGGAACGTAGGAGGGGAGGGTTACAGGATAAGAGGAAATGGCAATTACAGAGAGAGAGGCAGAGGGCGTTGTTCGAGCGTAGGAATAAAAGGAGGTGGACTCACGCTAGAGAGCTAGATGAGTCATCATCTGATTAACTAGTGGTCTTGAGCAGGAAGTTGCAGTCTTTCTTGTGGTTACTTGCCTTTGTTTTGACTATTTGGAATAAAACTCACTATTTACACACAGACTGTGTGCTAGCCATTGCTGTTGCTCACAGCATGACTCATCTAACTTGCTGCTGAAGGGGAAGCATGTGGATTTAAGCAAGAATGGAAGAAAAGGGGAAGCAGCAACCGGCTGGGGATTTATCAGTCGGCGCAACAGCAATGGAGATGAAGTTAGAAGATAATACTGAAGCTCTCTGGGCAGAGAACCAAGAGTTGAAGGCAAGATTAGCACGGCTGGAAGGAGTGACCTCAGAACAAGCAAGACAACTCTCTGACTTATCTGGCAGGCAAGTGGCAAAGAATTTTGTTCCCCTTCCCCCACGTTTTAGTGGGAGCGGTGCAGAGTATGATTCATTTCGGGCTTCCTGCTTGTATTATTTAAGGCTTAAGGGAGAAGAATACAGAGATGATGATGCCAGAGTGGCCCTGGTGGTGGGGCTTTTAGAAGGGAAGGCGCGGCAGTGTATTGCCCCTTACCTAATGTCTAATGACCGAGTGCTCACCAACTTATCAGCCTTCTTGAAGCTTCTGGATAGCATGTTCAGGAATCCTGCACAAGAAGCAGAGTGGGAACAGGAGTTCTTGAGCCTTAAGCAAGGAAAGGGAACTGTAGCACAGTTCTGGTCCTCTTTTGTGAGACTTGCTAGACAACTAGGCTGGGAAGGAAAGGCCTTGGTTGGATTGTTTAAGGCTACTGTGAGGGACAGGGGATATCGCGAAGTCCCTCCCCTCCTGAGTTCAAGCCCGTCCCCGAGCAAAGGGGAAAGCAGGGAGAGTTCCGATTCCAGTGGGGAAGCAGGAAGTCGTGTCCGAGGCTCAGGCAAGGTAGAGGAGCCAGGGTCCCAGGTGGGACAGGAAGGGGCAAGTAAGGGGGGAAGACCCATCCCCCCAACTCCAGAATTACGCAGGAAGAGGAGGGGCAAGAGGATGGGTCTGCCAAAGCTTTTGTGTTGGAGAAAGACGCGCCAAAAGCCATTAGGAGGTTCTGAAACCGACTGACAACATCGCTCCGTGTAAATAGCAATGACTTGAGCACTGTAAATACGCAGCACCAATAAAAGAATAAAATGCAGAGCTGCGTAGCGTCGTTACTCTGAAGTAGTCCACTCCGGCCACTGTGACAGCAACCTCCTAATCATTTTTGGGCTACTTTGGAGTTGCCGGGATGAGCGTGTCAGAGGCGGAGAAGTGGCGGCAGATCGCTGAGCAAGCCCAGCTAGAACTGCAACAGCTGTCGCTGCAGGCGCAGGGAGAATTGAAGGCAGCTAAAGAGGAGACTAAGAAGGTCCAGGACGACCGGCTACAACTTGCGGAACAGGTGAGAGAGCTCCAGGAAAAAGAGCAGCATTTAAGGGCGGTGGCGGTAGACCTCCAAAACAAGCTGGATGCAGAGAAAAACAAGGCGGGAGGGGCACCCCAAGTCCAAGTGCTGCCAGGAAGGAGAGCCGGGACCCTAGTAAGCAAGTTCAATGGAGACCCGAAGGAGTTTCAGGGCTTTGAGACTGAGATTGTGTATGCTCTTGAGCTGCACCACGATGAGTTCCCTGATGATGAGCACAGAGTAGCGTTTATTGTGGAGCACCTTACAGGGGCGGCCAGGGAGTGGCTAAGACCGTTAATTGCAACAAGGAATCCTTGCATGAAGAATGTCAAACTATTTCTAGAAGGTTTGAAAACGATGTATTCGTCCGATAGTCATATGGACCAGACTAAGGAGGAACTTCATAATTTACGCCAAGGAAATATGACAGTTCGCGCGTATTGGGCGAAATTCACCATGCTGGTGCACAGATTGGGGTGGGATCTGGAGTCTGCCCCAATGCAAGCGGCGTTTTACTTGGGGTTGCATGAGGAGGTGAAGGATGAGCTCTCGAGAGGTCCAAAGCCCAGTGATATGGATCAACTGAGCAAAGCGGCTCTGGCGGTGGGGGTGAGGCAGGAATCCAGATGGAGCGACAAGCAAGCAACGCGCGCAAAGCGGGCTTGGTTCCCACGGTCGCAGGAGAAGCCACTCCCTCAACAACCCTTTCAAGCCACGCCTGGGGCCAGTCAGGACCAGGAACCCATGCAGATTGATAGCGCGCGCGCGCGGGCTTTTCAAACCCCAGCGGCGCCAAGACGCAAGGAGGGAAGGGGTGGGAATTGCTTTCTCTGCAACTCCCCCCAGCATCTCGTCAGAGACTGCCCACATCGCAGGGAGTGGCAAGGAAAGGCGGGAACGGTTGTGCCCTCCCCCACTGACGCAGCACCACAGCAGGGAAACGGGAAAGCCTGGCTGCAGGAGACAAGGGGCGGCAGCCAGGCACAGTCAGCAGACAACAGCCCCAGCCCACCCACCCGCACAGAGAGGAGCAGAGCCAGCCCACCCCTCCCAGAGCAGGAGTGGTTCTAGAAGTGACGCTCACGCTCCCAAATGGCTATCCATTGACGGTCCTCGCCCTAATTGACAGTGGTGCCTCAGCCAACTTCTTCTCGAGAAACTTTGCAGAAGAGCACCAGATCCAGCTTCTGCAGCTGGATTTTCCTCTGCACGTGGCAACCATTGACGGCAGAGAGCTGCTGGGAGGGGCCATCACTCATCAAACCCCCCCCATGAGAATGACGGTTGGAAGGCACTCAGAGACACTGGCATTCAACGTCACCACCATCTCAGACCCCCCAATCGTTTTGGGCATGAGCTGGCTGGCGCGCCACGACCCCTCCATAAGTTGGCATCAGAGATGCATCACTTTTGGATCGGACTTTTGCCTGGAACATTGCATGCAGCACCAACCAGGGGAGGGGCCTCCGATAGCCACGGTGGCCACCATGCACGTCAAAGGGGGTGAGGCGATACCCAAACCATACTGGGACCTGCAGGAGGTCTTCAGTGAAGCGGAGTCCGACCACCTGCCCCCACACAGGCCTTTTGACTGCCAGATCAACCTGGTGCCTGGGGCAACTATACCCCCAGCCAAGCTGTACGCCATGTCAGACCAGGAACTGGAGGATCTGCGCGCTTTTATCGACAAGAACCTCAAGCGGGGGTTCATCAGAGAAAGCAAGGCAGCAGGGGGCAGCCCGGTCTTCTGGGTGGACAAGAAAGACACGCAACAGCGCCGTCTTGTGGTGGATTTTAGACGGCTGAATTCGGTGACAGAGCCAGTGGCTTTCCCCATGCCCAGAGTGGATGATCTCCTGACAGCGGCACGCAGAGGCAAGATTTTCACCAAGCTAGACCTGAGGGGGGCGTACAACTTGATCAGGATCCGGGAAGGCGATGAGTGGAAAACCACGATGTTCACGCCTCTGGGCTCTTTTGAATATCTGGTGATGCCCTTCGGGTTGCAAGGGGGCTCAGCATGCTTCCAGGCCTTCATGCACCACGTCCTGGGGTCCCTACTCTTCAGGAAATGCTTGGTCTTTCTGGATGACATCCTTATTTACTCCAACGACCCAGTGCAGCACGTGAAGGACGTCAGGGAGGTGTTACAGCGCCTGAAGGAGAACCACCTGTATGTGAAGCTGGAGAAGTGCAAGTTTCACACCAAGGAGGTGGACTTCCTGGGCTACAAGCTGTCAGACAAGGGGCTGGCAATGGACAAGGACAAGGTGCAGACCATCCTGGACTGGCACAGCCCCAGGACGCGCAAAGATGCCCAACGCCTACTAGGCTTTGCCAACTTCTACAGGAAGTTCATCAAGAACTTCTCTCGAGTTACGGCTCCCATCACTGACTGCCTGAGAGGCAAGCAGAAGTTCAGGTGGACACCAGAGGCGCAAGCAGCGTTCGAAAGCCTCAAGAGGGTGTTCGCCTCAGACCAGAACCTGTTCCACGTGGTTCAGGACGCGCCCCTACGCATTGAAACAGATGCTTCTGATAAGGCTGTGGGCGCCATTTTGTTGCAACTGGACGCCAACAGAGAGTGGAGACCCTGTGCCTTCTTCTCCAGGAAGTTGACCCAGCCCGAGCGAAACTACACAGTTTTTGATCGGGAACTTCTTGCGATCCACGCGGCGTTCCAGCACTGGAGACACTTCCTGGTGGGCGCCAAGCACCCCATCCAGGTGTGCACAGACCACAAGAACCTGGAGTTCTGGAGAACTGCCAGGGTGCTCAACCAGCGGCAGATACGGTGGGCGGAGTTCTTCTCGAACTTCAACTTCTCCATACACTACATCCCAGGAGAGCAGAATGTCAGGGCGGATGCCCTCTCCCGCAAGCCAGAGTACATGGAGGAGGAGGCGCCACCAGCCCCAAGGCACATTTTCCCCCCGTCGGCATGGTCCTGCGGAGCAGCAGTGGTGAGCGAGGCAGAACTCACAACACTGACGGCAGCGGATGAATTTGCCAACCGCATCTTCAGAGAACTGAGAGGGGGGAGGGAGCAGGCAAAAGACTTTGCAGAACGCAGAGGGCTGCTTTTCTACAAGGGTGCGCTGTACCTACCCACCACCCAGCTTCGACGTACGGTCCTCAAGCAGATGCACGACAACCCTACAGCGGGGCATTTTGGAAGGGACAAGACCACTCACCTAGTCATGAGACACTTCTGGTGGCCAGGGGTGAGGGAAGATGTTCGAGACTATGTAAGGGGCTGTACCACCTGCCAGCGGGCGAAGGTGGTCAGAGCAGCGCCACCAGGGTTGCTGGAGCCCTTAGCCACACCACACAGGCCGTGGGAAGTGGTGTCCATGGACTTCATCACAGATCTGCCTTCGTCCAGGGGTAAGACTGCAGTGTTGGTGGTGGTGGACCTCATGTCCAAAATGTGTCACTTTATACCGTGTGCCAGGGCAGTCTCGGCAGAAGAGACAGCCAAACTGTTTGTTGATCACATTTTCAGACTGCATGGATTACCTTTAAGGGTTATTTCGGATCGTGGCCGCCAATTTGTTTCCAGGTTCTGGCGGCGGCTCATGAACCTCCTGCAGGTGGAGGTCAGCTTGTCGACGGCTAGACACCCGCAGACCAACGGACAAGCGGAGAGGGTCAACGCCATTCTGCAGCAGTACCTGAGATGCTACGTCAGCCAGCGGCAAACGGACTGGGTGGATCGCTTGCCACTAGCAGAATTTGCCTACAACAATGCAGTGCACGTCTCCACAGGGGTGTCGCCCTTTAAGGCCAATTACGGGCGCGACCTCAGATCTTTCCCAGAGAGGGAGAGGGAGGAGGAGGCGGAGGGCCCACAGGCTGAGGATTGGGCAGAGGAACTGGAGACGGTGCACCAGCAGCTCAGAGAACACTTGGAGAGGGCCAAGGAAGCGTACAAAAAGGGGGCAGATCGCCACAGGCGACAAGGGGAGGTCATCAGGGTGGGGGACAAGGTGTGGTTGTCCTCGGAGGGCCTTCCCACCAGAGGGAGGTGCAAAAAGCTGGCACCCAAATGGCTGGGCCCCTTCACGGTCACGCAACAGGTCAACCCGGTGGCATACAGGCTGGCACTGCCAGAGGACATGAGGGTGCATCCAGTGTTTCATAGATCGCTGCTGTCGCCGTACAGGGAAAGCAGCAGGCTCAGAGACAGCGAACAAACCCCCGAGGGAGGGGGGGAGAGGGAAAGCAGGGAGCAACTCAATGAGGCCACGGCCATCCTGGATTCAAGGTGGGGGGTGGGGGGCCTGGAGTACCTCATGGCATGGGAGGATGCTCCACCGTCCCAGAATGAATGGGTTCCCGCCACTCAGATACAGGAGGAATTCTTGGTGGAAGAATTTCACGCCCTCTTTCCCCACAGACCCAAGCCCTGGCACATGGAAAGGGAGGGGGAGGAGGAGGAGGCACGGGAGAACAGCTCACCATGGCGCTGGGAAGCGGAGTTTGAGGAACCGGAGGATGAGGTATGGGTGTCGCCAAGATCCACCCAGTCAGAGGAAGGAGCAGATTGGCAAAACATTTTTACCCCCACCAGCTCTGACGCCACGGACTTTTTGGGATTCCCGTCCTCCCAGGCGGAAGGGGGGGGCTCGCAGGACTGGGGGGAGGTGTTCACACCAACGGGCTCGGAGAGCACCGAGTTTTTAGGCTTCCAGTCGTCACCGACACATGGGGGGGGCCTGGGGAGGGGTGAAGGAGAGCTTGGGAGGGGGGTGGATGTGAGGGACAGGGGATATCGCGAAGTCCCTCCCCTCCTGAGTTCAAGCCCGTCCCCGAGCAAAGGGGAAAGCAGGGAGAGTTCCGATTCCAGTGGGGAAGCAGGAAGTCGTGTCCGAGGCTCAGGCAAGGTAGAGGAGCCAGGGTCCCAGGTGGGACAGGAAGGGGCAAGTAAGGGGGGAAGACCCATCCCCCCAACTCCAGAATTACGCAGGAAGAGGAGGGGCAAGAGGATGGGTCTGCCAAAGCTTTTGTGTTGGAGAAAGACGCGCCAAAAGCCATTAGGAGGTTCTGAAACCGACTGACAACATCGCTCCGTGTAAATAGCAATGACTTGAGCACTGTAAATACGCAGCACCAATAAAAGAATAAAATGCAGAGCTGCGTAGCGTCGTTACTCTGAAGTAGTCCACTCCGGCCACTGTGACAGCGGGACTCAGTGAAGAGATTCGGGTGGAGTTGGCAAAAAATCCTGGGTTGAAGACCTTGGAAGAGGTGGCACAAGTCGCCTTGCAACTAGACCTGAGGTTCCAATCGCTGGACAGGTTGCGTAGGGGCCAAGGAAGGTCAGAGAGCCGCAGGACATTTGTGCCCTTAGAGCTGCCGGATTCACGAAGGGTGGAGGAAGAAGCACCCATGCAACGTAGTTCTATCAGAAGGGGTACAACACCTAGTATTACACACGCTGAGAGAGAGAGAAGGTGGAGAGATCGGTTGTGCCTTATCTGCGGCTCCCCCAATCACATGGCTCGTCAGTGTACTGTAGGAAGAAACCGAGGTGCGCTGTCTGGCACAAATGTAACAACATCTGGAGAGGGCATAGTGGAGCAGTCGGGAAACGAGATGACCCAGCCCGTTCTGGAGGCCTCGGGTTGGGGGAAAAGAGACCCAAAGGGCTTCCACCTGGACCGATCTTACCAGTAATTACAGCATTCGCAATGCTACGACTCCCAGATGGAAGGGGCGAGCGTGTGGAAGTTCTTATTGATTCTGGAGCCTCGACTGATTTTATAGACATGGACTTGGTGAGCAGGTTGGGAATAGAGACACAGTCATTGGAAGAACCTTTAGAAGTTAGAACAATTGATGGTAGAGTGTTGCTGTCTGGCTGTGTGTCAGAGGCCACAATGCCAATTGGTCTAGAACTGCCGGGACACCGAGAGGTCATTGCATTCCATATCACCAGGTTGAACTCCTACCCCGTGGTTTTGGGGATGAGTTGGCTATCCCGTCATGATCCGATGATCTCCTGGGGCCAGAGATCGATGACCTTTTCGTCAGTGTATTGCCGACTACATTGTTTGGGAATCAGGGCGGAGAAGAATGGTGAGGCCAATGGTACGCCAGACTGTGGTCCGCTCACTGGGGAAGAGAGACAAATACCCCCACAGTATAAGTCTTTTAGAGACGTATTCTGCGAGAAGGAGGCAGATCGGTTACCACCGCATCGCCAGTACGATTGCAAAATAGATCTGGTGCCAGGGGCTGAGATACCCGCCAGCCGTATCTACGCTATGTCAGAAGTGGAGTTGGCAGAACTGAGGGAGTTCCTGCGAAAAAATTTGGAACGGGGTTTCATACGGCCTACCAAGACTCCGGGAGGAGCTCCAATTTTCTTTGTGGATAAGAAGAACACTTCTGAGAAAAGACTTGTAGTTGATTACAGGAAGATCAACCAGCGCATGATTCCCAGTCGTTACCCGTTGCCACGAATTGGGGATTTGCTGGAAAGATTACGGTCGGCTAAAATTTTTACAAAACTGGACTTGAGGGGGGCATATAATTTGATACGAGTAAGAGAGGGAGATGAATGGAAGACGGCCTTTAACACCAGGTACGGCACATTTGAATATCTTGTCATGCCGTTTGGACTACAGTCGGGCACGGCCACCTTTCAGGCATTTATTAATTACGTGTTGTCCGACTTGTTGGATCGTTCGGTCCTTGCTTATTTAGATGATCTATTAATCTACTCGGAGAGTCTGGAAGAACACGTACAACATGTGAAGGAAGTGTTAGAGCGTCTAAGAGAACATCGATTGTACGCTAAGTTGGAGAAATGCCACTTTCACGTAACAGAAGTGGAGTTCTTAGGCTATAGAATCACCCCAGAGGGGGTGCACATGGATCCAGCAAAGGTTCAGGCAGTAGTGTCATGGCAAAGACCCAAGACTCGAAAAGATGTACAAAGATTCTTGGGGTTTGCCAATTACTATCGGAAGTTTATACCAATGTACTCAAGCCTTACAGCACCGATAACAGATTGTTTGAAAGGCAAAAAGGCGTTTAAATGGACTGAGGAAGCCCAAAGGGCGTTTGAGAGACTTAAGAACTTGTTTGTGGAGGAAAGATACTTGGCTCATCCAGACCCGTACAAGCCGATGGTCGTGGAAACCGATGCTTCGGACAAAGCCATTGGGGCGGTGCTTCTCCAGGAAGATGACAAAGGGGAACTGAGACCATGTGCCTTTCACTCAAGGAAATTAAACTCGTCAGAACAAAATTATACTATATGGGAGAGAGAGTTGTTGGCAATAAAGGATGCTCTACAAACTTGGCGGCATTTCTTGGAAGGGGCGCAGCATCAGGTGGAGGTACGCACTGATCATAAAAACCTAGAGTACTGGCAGACGGCTCGTCAATTGAACCAACGACAGATTAGGTGGGCGCAATTCTTTGCCAGGTTCAATTTCCGGATTAAGTATGTGTCTAGTGCTCAGAACCAGCGGGCGGACGCATTGTCCCGAAAACCGGAGTATTCCGAAATAGAGACCGGGTTAGAACGGAGATTGATCCTGAGCCCCGAACAACTGCAGCTAGCAACGATGACGGCATTAGAACGGTCAGACTTTCTCCAACAAACGCAGAAGGATGGGTTCGCTCAAGAGAAGAGGAAGGCAATACGTAAGGGGGAAGTCCAAGGGAAGGAGTTTACTGAGAGAGGAGGGCTGCTGTACAAGGGGGAAGCTCTCTATGTGCCAGAGGGAGAGCTTCGTGCGAGGGTGCTGAGACAATGCCATGACAGTCCAACAGCAGGACATTTTGGGCAGTGGAAGACAGAACGTCTGGTATCAAGGGATTTTTGGTGGCCACGGATGCAGGAGGAGGTCAAGGAGTATGTCCGGGCATGTGAAGTGTGCCAACGGTCCAAAAGACCTCGCGAAACACCAGCCGGGCTACTTCAACCACTGCCCACACCACAAGCACCGTGGGAAGGCATTGCTATGGACTTTATCACTGATTTGCCCGAGTCGCAGAAACAGACAGTGGTTTGGGTGGTAGTAGATCTGTTCTCCAAGATGGCACACTTTGTTCCTTGCAAGAAATTACCGTCGGCACAGGAGACCGCGCAACTCTTCATAGAACATGTGTTCAAATTGCATGGATTGCCGCAGAAGATTGTGTCTGATAGGGGAACGCAGTTTACCTCCCAGTTTTGGAGGAGACTGATGCAATTGCTGAAGGTGGAGGTGTGCCTCTCATCGGCTCGGCATCCTCAGACAAATGGAGAGGCCGAACGGACGAACGCGACGTTGCAACAGTACCTACGTTGTTACGTGAATTATCAACAGGATGACTGGGTTGGGAAACTAGCGTTGGCTGAGTTTGCTTATAATAATGCTGTGCACGCTTCTACACAGCAGACGCCATTTTTTGCCTGCCATGGGCGACATCCACGGGTGTTTCCAGGTCAGGGAGATGGACTGGCAGTGCCTGCAGCTGAACAGTTCGCAGAAGAAATGGAAGCGTTGCACAGTATTCTGCGAGAACAGCTAGAAAAAGCGAAGGCTCTGTATAAGGCAGAAGCTGATAAACACCGGCAAGTGGGCAAGGAGATAAGGGTAGGGGACCAAGTTTGGCTATCCACTAAAGATTGGCCGAGCAAGGGACGTTGTAAGAAGTTACTGCCGCAACGGGTAGGGCCATTCGAAGTGTTGGAACAAATAAATCCTGTTTCATATAAGTTACGTTTACCGACTTCAATGAAGATGTATCCGGTGTTCCATCGGTCACTCTTATCGCCAGTAACGCCAAGACACCGGTATCAGAAGAGGAAGGAGCCACCACCTTTGCCCATCTGGGTGGAGGGTGAACCGGAATATGAAGTGGTTCAGCTATTGGACTCTCGTAGAAGGGGCAGGGGGGTACAGTATTTGGTGGCTTGGAAAGGGTACGGACCAGAGGAGAACTCATGGGTGAATGCGAGTGATATACATGCATCTAGGCTGCAGAGAGAGTTTCACCATAGGTACCCTAATAAACCCAAACCCCGGGGTTGGGTAGAGGAGCAGGCAGAACAGGCAGACTGGGAAGCTGAAGTGAATGGTGGGTTTGAAGAGGAGGAAGAAGTAGAAGAGTCGCAACCGGGTTGCAGTTATTGGGGAAGTGAAGAGGGAGAATGGTGGGAGGTATCTCATAACGCCCCAAGTAAGGAAGTGCGGAGGCGGGAGGAAGGAGAGGAGGCCCCTAGAGGGGGGGATGATGTTAGGTTAGAGCCGATAACTAATGAGGCTCAGCTGTCGGACTTGGCTGATAGCCCGGAACTGGAAGGGAGGCTTGCTTTGATAAAGGAACTGGCTGGGAGGGGTGAGCAAATGGCAGAAATAACTCAAACCTCAGAAGAGAGTTTGTCCGAGTCTGGTCCTAGTTCTTTAAAGTTACAGGAACGTAGGAGGGGAGGGTTACAGGATAAGAGGAAATGGCAATTACAGAGAGAGAGGCAGAGGGCGTTGTTCGAGCGTAGGAATAAAAGGAGGTGGACTCACGCTAGAGAGCTAGATGAGTCATCATCTGATTAACTAGTGGTCTTGAGCAGGAAGTTGCAGTCTTTCTTGTGGTTACTTGCCTTTGTTTTGACTATTTGGAATAAAACTCACTATTTACACACAGACTGTGTGCTAGCCATTGCTGTTGCTCACAGGAACGCTTATTTGCCTTCTATCTATGCATTCTGACACTCCAACAATGTGTTTTGCTTCAATTTGACTCATTTGACAAAGGTACTTATTCCTGGAGTGAATATGCAGTTCTACTCAAGAGTAAGCAACTAAGCGAAATAAAGCCATGGAACGCTTATTTGCCTTCTATCTATGCATTCTGACACTCCAACAATGTGTTTTGCTTCAATTTGACTCATTTGACAAAGGTGCGTATTCCTGGAGTGAATATGCAGTTCTACTCAAGAGTAAGCAACTAAGCGAAATAAAGCCATGGAACGCTTATTTGCCTTCTATCTATGCATTCTGACACTCCAACAATGTTTTCTGCTTCAATTTGGCTCATTTTAAAAAGATGCTTATTTCTGAATATGCAGTTCTACTCAAGAGTAAGCAACTAAGCGAAATAAAGCCATGGAACGCTTATTTGCCTTCTAACTATGCATTCTGACACTCCAACAATGTTTTCTGCTTCAATTTGGCTCATTTTAAAAAGATGCTTATTTCTGGAGTGAATATGCAGTTCTACTCAAGAGTAAGCAACTAAGCGAAATAAAGCCATGGAACGCTTATTTGCCTTCTATCTATGCATTCTGACACTCCAACAATGTGTTTTGCTTCAATTTGACTCATTTGACAAAGGTGCGTATTCCTGGAGTGAATATGCAGTTCTACTCAAGAGTAAGCAACTAAGCGAAATAAAGCCATGGAACGCTTATTTGCCTTCTATCTATGCATTCTGACACTCCAACAATGTGTTTTGCTTCAATTTGACTCATTTGACAAAGGTGCGTATTCCTGGAGTGAATATGCAGTTCTACTCAAGAGTAAGCAACTAAGCGAAATAAAGCCATGGAACGCTTATTTGCCTTCTATCTATGCATTCTGACACTCCAACAATGTGTTTTGCTTCAATTTGACTCATTTGACAAAGGTACTTATTCCTGGAGTGAATATGCAGTTCTACTCAAGAGTAAGCAACTAAGCGAAATAAAGCCATGGAACGCTTATTTGCCTTCTATCTATGCATTCTGACACTCCAACAATGTGTTTTGCTTCAATTTGACTCATTTGACAAATGTGCTTATTCCTGGAGTGAATATGCAGTTCTACTCAAGAGTAAGCAACTAAGCGAAATAAAGCCATGGAACGCTTATTTGCCTTCTATCTATGCATTCTGACACTCCAACAATGTGTTTTGCTTCAATTTGACTCATTTGACAAAGGTGCGTATTCCTGGAGTGAATATGCAGTTCTACTCAAGAGTAAGCAACTAAGCGAAATAAAGCCATGGAACGCTTATTTGCCTTCTATCTATGCATTCTGACACTCCAACAATGTTTTCTGCTTCAATTTGGCTCATTTTAAAAAGATGCTTATTTCTGGAGTGAATATGCAGTTCTACTCAAGAGTAAGCAACTAAGCGAAATAAAGCCATGGAACGCTTATTTGCCTTCTAACTATGCATTCTGACACTCCAACAATGTTTTCTGCTTCAATTTGGCTCATTTTAAAAAGATGCTTATTTCTGGAGTGAATATGCAGTTCTACTCAAGAGTAAGCAACTAAGCGAAATAAAGCCATGGAACGCTTATTTGCCTTCTATCTATGCAATCTGACACTCCAACAATGTGTTTTGCTTCAATCTGACTCATTTGACAAAGGTGCGTATTCCTGGAGTGAATATGCAGTTCTACTCAAGAGTAAGCAACTAAGCGAAATAAAGCCATGGAACTCTTATTTGCCTTCTATCTATGCATTCTGACACTCCAACAATGTGTTTTGCTTCAATTTGACTCATTTGACAAAGGTGCGTATTCCTGGAGTGAATATGCAGTTCTACTCAAGAGTAAGCAACTAAGCGAAATAAAGTCATGGAACGCTTATTTGCCTTCTATCTATGCATTCTGACACTCCAACAATGTGTTTTGCTTCAATTTGACTCATTTGACAAATGTGCTTATTCCTGGAGTGAATATGCAGTTCTACTCAAGAGTAAGCAACTAAGCGAAATAAAGCCATGGAACGCTTATTTGCCTTCTATCTATGCATTCTGACACTCCAACAATGTGTTTTGCTTCAATTTGACTCATTTGACAAATGTGCTTATTCCTGGAGTGAATAAGCAGTTCTACTCAAGAGTAAGCAACTAAGCGAAATAAAGCCATGGAACGCTTATTTGCCCTCTATCTATGCATTCTGACACTCCAACAATGTGTTCTGCTTCAATTTGACTCATTTGACAAATGTGCTTATTCCTGGAGTGAATATGCAGTTCTACTCAAGAGTAAGCAACTAAGCGAAATAAAGCCATGGAACGCTTATTTGCCTTCTATCTATGCATTCTGACACTCCAACAATGTGTTCTGCTTCAATTTGACTCATTTGACAAATGTGCTTATTCGTGGAGTGAATATGCAGTTCTACTCAAGAGTAAGCAACTAAGCGAAATAAAGCCATGGAACGCTTATTTGCCTTCTATCTATGCATTCTGACACTCCAACAATGTGTTTTGCTTCAATCTGACTCATTTGACAAATGTGCTTATTCCTGGAGTGAATATGCAGTTCTACTCAAGAGTAAGCAACTAAGCGAAATAAAGCCATGGAACGCTTATTTGCCTTCTATCTATGCATTCTGACACTCCAACAATGTGTTTTGCTTCAATTTGACTCATTTGACAAAGGTGCGTATTCCTGGAGTGAATATGCAGTTCTACTCAAGAGTAAGCAACTAAGCGAAATAAAGCCATGGAACGCTTATTTGCCTTCTATCTATGCATTCTGACACTCCAACAATGTGTTTTGCTTCAATTTGACTCATTTGACAAAGGTGCGTATTCCTGGAGTGAATATGCAGTTCTACTCAAGAGTAAGCAACTAAGCGAAATAAAGCCATGGAACGCTTATTTGCCTTCTATCTATGCATTCTGACACTCCAACAATGTGTTTTGCTTCAATTTGACTCATTTGACAAATGTGCTTATTCCTGGAGTGAATATGCAGTTCTACTCAAGAGTAAGCAACTAAGCGAAATAAAGCCATGGAACGCTTATTTGCCCTCTATCTATGCATTCTGACACTCCAACAATGTGTTTTGCTTCAATTTGACTCATTTGACAAATGTGCGTATTCCTGGAGTGAATATGCAGTTCTACTCAAGAGTAAGCAACTAAGCGAAATAAAGCCATGGAACGCTTATTTGCCTTCTATCTATGCATTCTGACACTCCAACAATGTTTTCTGCTTCAATTTGGCTCATTTTAAAAAGATGCTTATTTCTGGAGTGAATATGCAGTTCTACTCAAGAGTAAGCAACTAAGCGAAATAAAGCCATGGAACGCTTATTTGCCTTCTAACTATGCATTCTGACACTCCAACAATGTTTTCTGCTTCAATTTGGCTCATTTTAAAAAGATGCTTATTTCTGGAGTGAATATGCAGTTCTACTCAAGAGTAAGCAACTAAGCGAAATAAAGCCATGGAACGCTTATTTGCCTTCTATCTATGCATTCTGACACTCCAACAATGTGTTTTGCTTCAATTTGACTCATTTGACAAAGGTGCGTATTCCTGGAGTGAATATGCAGTTCTACTCAAGAGTAAGCAACTAAGCGAAATAAAGCCATGGAACTCTTATTTGCCTTCTATCTATGCATTCTGACACTCCAACAATGTGTTTTGCTTCAATTTGACTCATTTGACAAATGTGCTTATTCCTGGAGTGAATATGCAGTTCTACTCAAGAGTAAGCAACTAAGCGAAATAAAGCCATGGAACGCTTATTTGCCTTCTATCTATGCATTCTGACACTCCAACAATGTTTTCTGCTTCAATTTGGCTCATTTTAAAAAGATGCTTATTTCTGGAGTGAATATGCAGTTCTACTCAAGAGTAAGCAACTAAGCGAAATAAAGCCATGGAACGCTTATTTGCCTTCTATCTATGCATTCTGACACTCCAACAATGTGTTTTGCTTCAATTTGACTCATTTGACAAAGGTACTTATTCCTGGAGTGAATATGCAGTTCTACTCAAGAGTAAGCAACTAAGCGAAATAAAGCCATAGAACACTTATTTGCCTTCTATCTATGCATTCTGACACTCCAACAATGTGTTTTGCTTCAATTTGACTCATTTGACAAATGTGCTTATTCCTGGAGTGAATATGCAGTTCTACTCAAGAGTAAGCAACTAAGCGAAATAAAGCCATGGAACGCTTATTTGCCTTCTATCTATGCATTCTGACACTCCAACAATGTGTTTTGCTTCAATTTGACTCATTTGACAAAGGTGCGTATTCCTGGAGTGAATATGCAGTTCTACTCAAGAGTAAGCAACTAAGCGAAATAAAGCCATGGAACGCTTATTTGCTTTCTATCTATGCATTCTGACACTCCAACAATGTGTTTTGCTTCAATTTGACTCATTTGACAAAGGTACTTATTCCTGGAGTGAATATGCAGTTCTACTCAAGAGTAAGCAACTAAGCGAAATAAAGCCATGGAACGCTTATTTGCCTTCTATCTATGCATTCTGACACTCCAACAATGTTTTCTGCTTCAATTTGGCTCATTTTAAAAAGATGCTTATTTCTGGAGTGAATATGCAGTTCTACTCAAGAGTAAGCAACTAAGCGAAATAAAGCCATGGAACGCTTATTTGCCTTCTAACTATGCATTCTGACACTCCAACAATGTTTTCTGCTTCAATTTGGCTCATTTTAAAAAGATGCTTATTCCTGGAGTGAATATGCAGTTCTACTCAAGAGTAAGCAACTAAGCGAAATAAAGCCATGGAACGCTTATTTGCCTTCTATCTATGCATTCTGACACTCCAACAATGTGTTTTGCTTCAATTTGACTCATTTGACAAATGTGCTTATTCCTGGAGTGAATATGCAGTTCTACTCAAGAGTAAGCAACTAAGCGAAATAAAGCCATGGAACGCTTATTTGCCTTCTATCTATGCATTCTGACACTCCAACAATGTGTTTTGCTTCAATTTGACTCATTTGACAAAGGTGCGTATTCCTGGAGTGAATATGCAGTTCTACTCAAGAGTAAGCAACTAAGCGAAATAAAGCCATGGAACGCTTATTTGCCTTTTATCTATGCATTCTGACACTCCAACAATGTTTTCTGCTTCAATTTGGCTCATTTTAAAAAGATGCTTATTTCTGGAGTGAATATGCAGTTCTACTCAAGAGTAAGCAACTAAGCGAAATAAAGCCATGGAACGCTTATTTGCCTTCTAACTATGCATTCTGACACTCCAACAATGTTTTCTGCTTCAATTTGGCTCATTTTAAAAAGATGCTTATTCCTGGAGTGAATATGCAGTTCTACTCAAGAGTAAGCAACTAAGCGAAATAAAGCCATGGAACGCTTATTTGCCTTCTATCTATGCATTCTGACACTCCAACAATGTGTTTTGCTTCAATTTGACTCATTTGACAAATGTGCTTATTTCTGGAGTGAATATGCAGTTCTACTCAAGAGTAAGCAACTAAGCGAAATAAAGCCATGGAACGCTTATTTGCCCTCTATCTATGCATTCTGACACTCCAACAATGTGTTTTGCTTCAATTTGACTCATTTGACAAATGTGCTTATTCCTGGAGTGAATATGCAGTTCTACTCAAGAGTAAGCAACTAAGCGAAATAAAGCCATGGAACACTTATTTGCCTTCTATCTATGCATTCTGACACTCCAACAATGTGTTTTGCTTCAATTTGACTCATTTGACAATGGTGCGTATTCCTGGAGTGAATATGCAGTTCTACTCGTGAGTAAGCAACTAAGCGAAATAAAACCATGGAACGCTTATATGCCTTCTATCTATGCATTCTGACACTCCAACAATGTGTTTTGCTTCAATCTGACTCATTTGACAAATGTGCTTATTCCTGGAGTGAATATGCAGTTCTACTCAAGAGTAAGCAACTAAGCGAAATAAAGCCATGGAACGCTTATTTGCCTTCTATCTATGCATTCTGACACTCCAACAATGGGTTTTGCTTCAATTTGACTCATTTGACAAAGGTGCTTATTTCTGGAGTGAATATGCAGTTCTACTCAAGAGTAAGCAACTAAGCGAAATAAAGCCATGGAACGCTTATTTGCCCTCTATCTATGCATTCTGACACTCCAACAATGTGTTTTGCTTCAATTTGACTCATTTGACAAATGTGCTTATTCCTGGAGTGAATATGCAGTTCTACTCAAGAGTAAGCAACTAAGCGAAATAAAGCCATGGAACACTTATTTGCCTTCTATCTATGCATTCTGACACTCCAACAATGTGTTTTGCTTCAATTTGGCTCATTTTAAAAAGATGCTTATTTCTGGAGTGAATATGCAGTTCTACTCAAGAGTAAGCAACTAAGCGAAATAAAGCCATGGAACGCTTATTTGCCTTCTAACTATGCATTCTGACACTCCAACAATGTGTTTTGCTTCAATTTGACTCATTTGACAAAGGTGCGTATTCCTGGAGTGAATATGCAGTTCTACTCAAGAGTAAGCAACTAAGCGAAATAAAGCCATGGAACGCTTATTTGCCTTCTATGTATGCATTCTGACACTCCAACAATGTGTTTTGCTTCAATTTGACTCATTTGACAAAGGTACTTATTCCTGGAGTGAATATGCAGTTCTACTCAAGAGTAAGCAACTAAGCGAAATAAAGCCATGGAACGCTTATTTGCCTTCTATCTATGCATTCTGACACTCCAACAATGTGTTTTGCTTCAATTTGACTCATTTGACAAAGGTGCGTATTCCTGGAGTGAATATGCAGTTCTACTCAAGAGTAAGCAACTAAGCGAAATAAAGCCATGGAACGCTTATTTGCCTTCTATCTATGCATTCTGACACTCCAACAATGTTTTCTGCTTCAATTTGGCTCATTTTAAAAAGATGCTTATTTCTGGAGTGAATATGCAGTTCTACTCAAGAGTAAGCAACTAAGCGAAATAAAGCCATGGAACGCTTATTTGCCTTCTAACTATGCATTCTGACACTCCAACAATGTTTTCTGCTTCAATTTGGCTCATTTTAAAAAGATGCTTATTCCTGGAGTGAATATGCAGTTCTACTCAAGAGTAAGCAACTAAGCGAAATAAAGCCATGGAACGCTTATTTGCCTTCTATCTATGCATTCTGACACTCCAACAATGTGTTTTGCTTCAATTTGACTCATTTGACAAATGTGCTTATTCCTGGAGTGAATATGCAGTTCTACTCAAGAGTAAGCAACTAAGCGAAATAAAGCCATGGAACGCTTATTTGCCCTCTATCTATGCATTCTGACACTCCAACAATGTGTTTTGCTTCAATTTGACTCATTTGACAAATGTGCTTATTCCTGGAGTGAATATGCAGTTCTACTCAAGAGTAAGCAACTAAGCGAAATAAAGCCATGGAACGCTTATTTGCCTTCTATCTATGCATTCTGACACTCCAACAATGTGTTTTGCTTCAATTTGACTCATTTGACAATGGTGCGTATTCCTGGAGTGAATATGCAGTTCTACTCGTGAGTAAGCAACTAAGCGAAATAAAGCCATGGAACGCTTATATGCCTTCTATCTATGCATTCTGACACTCCAACAATGTGTTTTGCTTCAATCTGACTCATTTGACAAATGTGCTTATTCCTGGAGTGAATATGCAGTTCTACTCAAGAGTAAGCAACTAAGCGAAATAAAGCCATGGAACGCTTATTTGCCTTCTATCTATGCATTCTGACACTCCAACAATGTGTTTTGCTTCAATTTGACTCATTTGACAAAGGTGCGTATTCCTGGAGTGAATATGCAGTTCTACTCAAGAGTAAGCAACTAAGCGAAATAAAGCCATAGAACGCTTATTTGCCTTCTATCTATGCATTCTGACACTCCAACAATGTGTTTTGCTTCAATTTGACTCATTTGACAAATGTGCTTATTCCTGGAGTGAATATGCAGTTCTACTCAAGAGTAAGCAACTAAGCGAAATAAAGCCATGGAACGCTTATTTGCCTTCTATCTATGCATTCTGACACTCCAACAATGTGTTTTGCTTCAATTTGACTCATTTGACAAAGGTGCGTATTCCTGGAGTGAATATGCAGTTCTACTCAAGAGTAAGCAACTAAGCGAAATAAAGCCATGGAACGCTTATTTGCCTTCTATCTATGCATTCTGACACTCCAACAATGTGTTTTGCTTCAATTTGACTCATTTGACAAAGGTACTTATTCCTGGAGTGAATATGCAGTTCTACTCAAGAGTAAGCAACTAAGCGAAATAAAGCCATGGAACGCTTATTTGCCTTCTATCTATGCATTCTGACACTCCAACAATGTTTTCTGCTTCAATTTGGCTCATTTTAAAAAGATGCTTATTTCTGGAGTGAATATGCAGTTCTACTCAAGAGTAAGCAACTAAGCGAAATAAAGCCATGGAACGCTTATTTGCCTTCTAACTATGCATTCTGACACTCCAACAATGTTTTCTGCTTCAATTTGGCTCATTTTAAAAAGATGCTTATTCCTGGAGTGAATATGCAGTTCTACTCAAGAGTAAGCAACTAAGCGAAATAAAGCCATGGAACGCTTATTTGCCTTCTATCTATGCATTCTGACACTCCAACAATGTGTTTTGCTTCAATTTGACTCATTTGACAAATGTGCTTATTCCTGGAGTGAATATGCAGTTCTACTCAAGAGTAAGCAACTAAGCGAAATAAAGCCATGGAACGCTTATTTGCCTTCTATCTATGCATTCTGACACTCCAACAATGTGTTTTGCTTCAATTTGACTCATTTGACAAAGGTGCGTATTCCTGGAGTGAATATGCAGTTCTACTCAAGAGTAAGCAACTAAGCGAAATAAAGCCATGGAACGCTTATTTGCCTTCTATCTATGCATTCTGACACTCCAACAATGTTTTCTGCTTCAATTTGGCTCATTTTAAAAAGATGCTTATTTCTGGAGTGAATATGCAGTTCTACTCAAGAGTAAGCAACTAAGCGAAATAAAGCCATGGAACGCTTATTTGCCTTCTAACTATGCATTCTGACACTCCAACAATGTTTTCTGCTTCAATTTGGCTCATTTTAAAAAGATGCTTATTCCTGGAGTGAATATGCAGTTCTACTCAAGAGTAAGCAACTAAGCGAAATAAAGCCATGGAACGCTTATTTGCCTTCTATCTATGCATTCTGACACTCCAACAATGTGTTTTGCTTCAATTTGACTCATTTGACAATGGTGCGTATTCCTGGAGTGAATATGCAGTTCTACTCGTGAGTAAGCAACTAAGCGAAATAAAGCCATGGAACGCTTATATGCCTTCTATCTATGCATTCTGACACTCCAACAATGTGTTTGATTCAATCTGACTCATTTGACAAATGTGCTTATTCCTGGAGTGAATATGCAGTTCTACTCAAGAGTAAGCAACTAAGCGAAATAAAGCCATGGAACGCTTATTTGCCTTCTAACTATGCATTCTGACACTCCAACAATGTGTTTTGCTTCAATTTGACTCATTTGACAAAGGTGCGTATTCCTGGAGTGAATATGCAGTTCTACTCAAGAGTAAGCAACTAAGCGAAATAAAGCCATGGAACGCTTATTTGCCTTCTATCTATGCATTCTGACACTCCAACAATGTGTTTTGCTTCAATTTGACTCATTTGACAAAGGTACTTATTCCTGGAGTGAATATGCAGTTCTACTCAAGAGTAAGCAACTAAGCGAAATAAAGCCATGGAACGCTTATTTGCCTTCTATCTATGCATTCTGACACTCCAACAATGTTTTCTGCTTCAATTTTGCTCATTTTAAAAAGATGCTTATTTCTGGAGTGAATATGCAGTTCTACTCAAGAGTAAGCAACTAAGCGAAATAAAGCCATGGAACGCTTATTTGCCTTCTAACTATGCATTCTGACACTCCAACAATGTTTTCTGCTTCAATTTGGCTCATTTTAAAAAGATGCTTATTCCTGGAGTGAATATGCAGTTCTACTCAAGAGTAAGCAACTAAGCGAAATAAAGCCATGGAACGCTTATTTGCCTTCTATCTATGCATTCTGACACTCCAACAATGTGTTTTGCTTCAATTTGACTCATTTGACAAATGTGCTTATTCCTGGAGTGAATATGCAGTTCTACTCAAGAGTAAGCAACTAAGCGAAATAAAGCCATGGAACGCTTATTTGCCTTCTATCTATGCATTCTGACACTCCAACAATGTGTTTTGCTTCAATTTGACTCATTTGACAAAGGTGCGTATTCCTGGAGTGAATATGCAGTTCTACTCAAGAGTAAGCAACTAAGCGAAATAAAGCCATGGAACGCTTATTTGCCTTCTATCTATGCATTCTGACACTCCAACAATGTTTTCTGCTTCAATTTGGCTCATTTTAAAAAGATGCTTATTTCTGGAGTGAATATGCAGTTCTACTCAAGAGTAAGCAACTAAGCGAAATAAAGCCATGGAACGCTTATTTGCCTTCTAACTATGCATTCTGACACTCCAACAATGTTTTCTGCTTCAATTTGGCTCATTTTAAAAAGATGCTTATTCCTGGAGTGAATATGCAGTTCTACTCAAGAGTAAGCAACTAAGCGAAATAAAGCCATGGAACGCTTATTTGCCCTCTATCTATGCATTCTGACACTCCAACAATATGTTTTGCTTCAATTTGACTCATTTGACAAATGTGCTTATTCCTGGAGTGAATATGCAGTTCTACTCAAGAGTAAGCAACTAAGCGAAATAAAGCCATGGAACGCTTATTTGCCTTCTATCTATGCATTCTGACACTCCAACAATGTGTTTTGCTTCAATTTGACTCATTTGACAATGGTGCGTATTCCTGGAGTGAATATGCAGTTCTACTCGTGAGTAAGCAACTAAGCGAAATAAAGCCATGGAACGCTTATATGCCTTCTATCTATGCATTCTGACACTCCAACAATGTGTTTTGCTTCAATCTGACTCATTTGACAAATGTGCTTATTCCTGGAGTGAATATGCAGTTCTACTCAAGAGTAAGCAACTAAGCGAAATAAAGCCATGGAACGCTTATTTGCCTTCTATCTATGCATTCTGACACTCCAACAATGTGTTTTGCTTCAATTTGACTCATTCGACAAAGGTGCGTATTCCTGGAGTGAATATGCAGTTCTACTCAAGAGTAAGCAACTAAGCGAAATAAAGCCATGGAACGCTTATTTGCCTTCTATCTATGCATTCTGACACTCCAACAATGTGTTTTGCTTCAATTTGACTCATTTGACAAAGGTACTTATTCCTGGAGTGAATATGCAGTTCTACTCAAGAGTAAGCAACTAAGCGAAATAAAGCCATGGAACGCTTATTTGCCTTCTATCTATGCATTCTGACACTCCAACAATGTTTTCTGCTTCAATTTGGCTCATTTTAAAAAGATGCTTATTTCTTGAGTGAATATGCAGTTCTACTCAAGAGTAAGCAACTAAGCGAAATAAAGCCATGGAACGCTTATTTGCCTTCTATCTATGCATTCTGACACTCCAACAATGTGTTTTGCTTCAATTTGACTCATTTGACAAATGTGCTTATTCCTGGAGTGAATATGCAGTTCTACTCAAGAGTAAGCAACTAAGCGAAATAAAGCCATGGAACGCTTATTTGCCTTCTATCTATGCATTCTGACACTCCAACAATGTGTTTTGCTTCAATTTGACTCATTTGACAAAGGTGCGTATTCCTGGAGTGAATATGCAGTTCTACTCAAGAGTAAGCAACTAAGCGAAATAAAGCCATGGAACGCTTATTTGCCTTCTATCTATGCATTCTGACACTCCAACAATGTTTTCTGCTTCAATTTGGCTCATTTTAAAAAGAAGCTTATTTCTGGAGTGAATATGCAGTTCTACTCAAGAGTAAGCAACTAAGCGAAATAAAGCCATGGAACGCTTATTTGCCTTCTAACTATGCATTCTGACACTCCAACAATGTTTTCTGCTTCAATTTGGCTCATTTTAAAAAGATGCTTATTCCTGGAGTGAATATGCAGTTCTACTCAAGAGTAAGCAACTAAGCGAAATAAAGCCATGGAACGCTTATTTGCCTTCTATCTATGCATTCTGACACTCCAACAATGTGTTTTGCTTCAATTTGACTCATTTGACAAATGTGCTTATTCCTGGAGTGAATATGCAGTTCTACTCAAGAGTAAGCAACTAAGCGAAATAAAGCCATGGAACGCTTATTTGCCCTCTATCTATGCATTCTGACACTCCAACAATGTGTTTTGCTTCAATTTGACTCATTTGACAAATGTGCTTATTCCTGGAGTGAATATGCAGTTCTACTCAAGAGTAAGCAACTAAGCGAAATAAAGCCATGGAACGCTTATTTGCCTTCTATCTATGCATTCTGACACTCCAACAATGTGTTTTGCTTCAATTTGACTCATTTGACAATGGTGCGTATTCCTGGAGTGAATATGCAGTTCTACTCGTGAGTAAGCAACTAAGCGAAATAAAGCCATGGAACGCTTATATGCCTTCTATCTATGCATTCTGACACTCCAACAATGTGTTTTGCTTCAATCTGACTCATTTGACAAATGTGCTTATTCCTGGAGTGAATATGCAGTTCTACTCAAGAGTAAGCAACTAAGCGAAATAAAGCCATGGAACGCTTATTTGCCTTCTATCTATGCATTCTGACACTCCAACAATGTGTTTTGCTTCAATTTGACTCATTTGACAAAGGTGCGTATTCCTGGAGTGAATATGCAGTTCTACTCAAGAGTAAGCAACTAAGCGAAATAAAGCCATAGAACGCTTATTTGCCTTCTATCTATGCATTCTGACACTCCAACAATGTGTTTTGCTTCAATTTGACTCATTTGACAAATGTGCTTATTCCTGGAGTGAATATGCAGTTCTACTCAAGAGTAAGCAACTAAGCGAAATAAAGCCATGGAACGCTTATTTGCCTTCTATCTATGCATTCTGACACTCCAACAATGTGTTTTGCTTCAATTTGACTCATTTGACAAAGGTGCGTATTCCTGGAGTGAATATGCAGTTCTACTCAAGAGTAAGCAACTAAGCGAAATAAAGCCATGGAACGCTTATTTGCCTTCTATCTATGCATTCTGACACTCCAACAATGTGTTTTGCTTCAATTTGACTCATTTGACAAAGGTACTTATTCCTGGAGTGAATATGCAGTTCTACTCAAGAGTAAGCAACTAAGCGAAATAAAGCCATGGAACGCTTATTTGCCTTCTATCTATGCATTCTGACACTCCAACAATGTTTTCTGCTTCAATTTGGCTCATTTTAAAAAGATGCTTATTTCTGGAGTGAATATGCAGTTCTACTCAAGAGTAAGCAACTAAGCGAAATAAAGCCATGGAACGCTTATTTGCCTTCTAACTATGCATTCTGACACTCCAACAATGTTTTCTGCTTCAATTTGGCTCATTTTAAAAAGATGCTTATTCCTGGAGTGAATATGCAGTTCTACTCAAGAGTAAGCAACTAAGCGAAATAAAGCCATGGAACGCTTATTTGCCTTCTATCTATGCATTCTGACACTCCAACAATGTGTTTTGCTTCAATTTGACTCATTTGACAAATGTGCTTATTCCTGGAGTGAGTATGCAGTTCTACTCAAGAGTAAGCAACTAAGCGAAATAAAGCCATGGAACGCTTATTCGCCTTCTATCTATGCATTCTGACACTCCAACAATGTGTTTTGCTTCAATTTGACTCATTTGACAAAGGTGCGTATTCCTGGAGTGAATATGCAGTTCTACTCAAGAGTAAGCAACTAAGCGAAATAAAGCCATGGAACGCTTATTTGCCTTCTATCTATGCATTCTGACACTCCAACAATGTTTTCTGCTTCAATTTGGCTCATTTTAAAAAGATGCTTATTCCTGGAGTGAATATGCAGTTCTACTCAAGAGTAAGCAACTAAGCGAAATAAAGCCATGGAACGCTTATTTGCCTTCTATCTATGCATTCTGACACTCCAACAATGTGTTTTGCTTCAATTTGACTCATTTGACAATGGTGCGTATTCCTGGAGTGAATATGCAGTTCTACTCGTGAGTAAGCAACTAAGCGAAATAAAGCCATGGAACGCTTATATGCCTTCTATCTATGCATTCTGACACTCCAACAATGTGTTTTGCTTCAATCTGACTCATTTGACAAATGTGCTTATTCCTGGAGTGAATATGCAGTTCTACTCAAGAGTAAGCAACTAAGCGAAATAAAGCCATGGAACGCTTATTTGCCTTCTATCTATGCATTCTGACACTCCAACAATGTGTTTTGCTTCAATTTGACTCATTTGACAAATGTGCTTATTCCTGGAGTGAATATGCAGTTCTACTCAAGAGTAAGCAACTAAGCGAAATAAAGCCATGGAACGCTTATTTGCCTTCTATCTATGCATTCTGACACTCCAACAATGTGTTTTGCTTCAATTTGACTCATTTGACAAAGGTGCGTATTCCTGGAGTGAATATGCAGTTCTACTCAAGAGTAAGCAACTAAGCGAAATAAAGCCATGGAACGCTTATTTGCCTTCTATCTATGCATTCTGACACTCCAACAATGTGTTTTGCTTCAATCTGACTCATTTGACAAATGTGCTTATTCCTGGAGTGAATATGCAGTTCTACTCAAGAGTAAGCAACTAAGCGAAATAAAGCCATGGAACGCTTATTTGCCTTCTAACTATGCATTCTGACACTCCAACAATGTTTTCTGCTTCAATTTGGCTCATTTTAAAAAGATGCTTATTCCTGGAGTGAATATGCAGTTCTACTCAGGAGTAAGCAACTAAGCGAAATAAAGCCATGGAACGCTTATTTGCCTTCTATCTATGCATTCTGACACTCCAACAATGTGTTTTGCTTCAATTTGACTCATTTGACAAATGTGCTTATTCCTGGAGTGAATATGCAGTTCTACTCAAGAGTAAGCAACTAAGCGAAATAAAGCCATGGAACGCTTATTTGCCCTCTATCTATGCATTCTGACACTCCAACAATGTGTTTTGCTTCAATTTGACTCATTTGACAAATGTGCTTATTCCTGGAGTGAATATGCAGTTCTACTCAAGAGTAAGCAACTAAGCGAAATAAAGCCATGGAACGCTTATTTGCCTTCTATCTATGCATTCTGACACTCCAACAATGTGTTTTGCTTCAATTTGACTCATTTGACAATGGTGCGTATTCCTGGAGTGAATATGCAGTTCTACTCGTGAGTAAGCAACTAAGCGAAATAAAGCCATGGAACGCTTATATGCCTTCTATCTATGCATTCTGACACTCCAACAATGTGTTTTGCTTCAATCTGACTCATTTGACAAATGTGCTTATTCCTGGAGTGAATATGCAGTTCTACTCAAGAGTAAGCAACTAAGCGAAATAAAGCCATGGAACGCTTATTTGCCTTCTATCTATGCATTCTGACACTCCAACAATGTGTTTTGCTTCAATTTGACTCATTTGACAAAGGTGCGTATTCCTGGAGTGAATATGCAGTTCTACTCAAGAGTAAGCAACTAAGCGAAATAAAGCCATAGAACGCTTATTTGCCTTCTATCTATGCATTCTGACACTCCAACAATGTGTTTTGCTTCAATTTGACTCATTTGACAAATGTGCTTATTCCTGGAGTGAATATGCAGTTCTACTCAAGAGTAAGCAACTAAGCGAAATAAAGCCATGGAACGCTTATTTGCCTTCTATCTATGCATTCTGACACTCCAACAATGTGTTTTGCTTCAATTTGACTCATTTGACAAAGGTGCGTATTCCTGGAGTGAATATGCAGTTCTACTCAAGAGTAAGCAACTAAGCGAAATAAAGCCATGGAACGCTTATTTGCCTTCTATCTATGCATTCTGACACTCCAACAATGTGTTTTGCTTCAATTTGACTCATTTGACAAAGGTACTTATTCCTGGAGTGAATATGCAGTTCTACTCAAGAGTAAGCAACTAAGCGAAATAAAGCCATGGAACGCTTATTTGCCTTCTATCTATGCATTCTGACACTCCAACAATGTTTTCTGCTTCAATTTGGCTCATTTTAAAAAGATGCTTATTTCTGGAGTGAATATGCAGTTCTACTCAAGAGTAAGCAACTAAGCGAAATAAAGCCATGGAACGCTTATTTGCCTTCTAACTATGCATTCTGACACTCCAACAATGTTTTCTGCTTCAATTTGGCTCATTTTAAAAAGATGCTTATTCCTGGAGTGAATATGCAGTTCTACTCAAGAGTAAGCAACTAAGCGAAATAAAGCCATGGAACGCTTATTTGCCTTCTATCTATGCATTCTGACACTCCAACAATGTGTTTTGCTTCAATTTGACTCATTTGACAAATGTGCTTATTCCTGGAGTGAATATGCAGTTCTACTCAAGAGTAAGCAACTAAGCGAAATAAAGCCATGGAACGCTTATTTGCCTTCTATCTATGCATTCTGACACTCCAACAATGTGTTTTGCTTCAATTTGACTCATTTGACAAAGGTGCGTATTCCTGGAGTGAATATGCAGTTCTACTCAAGAGTAAGCAACTAAGCGAAATAAAGCCATGGAACGCTTATTTGCCTTCTATCTATGCATTCTGACACTCCAACAATGTTTTCTGCTTCAATTTGGCTCATTTTAAAAAGATGCTTATTTCTGGAGTGAATATGCAGTTCTACTCAAGAGTAAGCAACTAAGCGAAATAAAGCCATGGAACGCTTATTTGCCTTCTAACTATGCATTCTGACACTCCAACAATGTTTTCTGCTTCAATTTGGCTCATTTTAAAAAGATGCTTATTCCTGGAGTGAATATGCAGTTCTACTCAAGAGTAAGCAACTAAGCGAAATAAAGCCATGGAACGCTTATTTGCCTTCTATCTATGCATTCTGACACTCCAACAATGTGTTTTGCTTCAATTTGACTCATTTGACAATGGTGCGTATTCCTGGAGTGAATATGCAGTTCTACTCGTGAGTAAGCAACTAAGCGAAATAAAGCCATGGAACGCTTATATGCCTTCTATCTATGCATTCTGACACTCCAACAATGTGTTTTGCTTCAATCTGACTCATTTGACAAATGTGCTTATTCCTGGAGTGAATATGCAGTTCTACTCAAGAGTAAGCAACTAAGCGAAATAAAGCCATGGAACGCTTATTTGCCTTCTATCTATGCATTCTGACACTCCAACAATGTGTTTTGCTTCAATTTGACTCATTTGACAAAGGTGCGTATTCCTGGAGTGAATATGCAGTTCTACTCAAGAGTAAGCAACTAAGCGAAATAAAGCCATGGAACGCTTATTTGCCTTCTATCTATGCATTCTGACACTCCAACAATGTTTTCTGCTTCAATTTTGCTCATTTTAAAAAGATGCTTATTTCTGGAGTGAATATGCAGTTCTACTCAAGAGTAAGCAACTAAGCGAAATAAAGCCATGGAACGCTTATTTGCCTTCTAACTATGCATTCTGACACTCCAACAATGTTTTCTGCTTCAATTTGGCTCATTTTAAAAAGATGCTTATTCCTGGAGTGAATATGCAGTTCTACTCAAGAGTAAGCAACTAAGCGAAATAAAGCCATGGAACGCTTATTTGCCTTCTATCTATGCATTCTGACACTCCAACAATGTGTTTTGCTTCAATTTGACTCATTTGACAAATGTGCTTATTCCTGGAGTGAATATGCAGTTCTACTCAAGAGTAAGCAACTAAGCGAAATAAAGCCATGGAACGCTTATTTGCCTTCTATCTATGCATTCTGACACTCCAACAATGTGTTTTGCTTCAATTTGACTCATTTGACAAAGGTGCGTATTCCTGGAGTGAATATGCAGTTCTACTCAAGAGTAAGCAACTAAGCGAAATAAAGCCATGGAACGCTTATTTGCCTTCTATCTATGCATTCTGACACTCCAACAATGTTTTCTGCTTCAATTTGGCTCATTTTAAAAAGATGCTTATTTCTGGAGTGAATATGCAGTTCTACTCAAGAGTAAGCAACTAAGCGAAATAAAGCCATGGAACGCTTATTTGCCTTCTAACTATGCATTCTGACACTCCAACAATGTTTTCTGCTTCAATTTGGCTCATTTTAAAAAGATGCTTATTCCTGGAGTGAATATGCAGTTCTACTCAAGAGTAAGCAACTAAGCGAAATAAAGCCATGGAACGCTTATTTGCCCTCTATCTATGCATTCTGACACTCCAACAATATGTTTTGCTTCAATTTGACTCATTTGACAAATGTGCTTATTCCTGGAGTGAATATGCAGTTCTACTCAAGAGTAAGCAACTAAGCGAAATAAAGCCATGGAACGCTTATTTGCCTTCTATCTATGCATTCTGACACTCCAACAATGTGTTTTGCTTCAATCTGACTCATTTGACAAATGTGCTTATTCCTGGAGTGAATATGCAGTTCTACTCAAGAGTAAGCAACTAAGCGAAATAAAGCCATGGAACGCTTATTTGCCTTCTATCTATGCATTCTGACACTCCAACAATGTGTTTTGCTTCAATTTGACTCATTTGACAAAGGTGCGTATTCCTGGAGTGAATATGCAGTTCTACTCAAGAGTAAGCAACTAAGCGAAATAAAGCCATGGAACGCTTATTTGCCTTCTATCTATGCATTCTGACACTCCAACAATGTGTTTTGCTTCAATTTGACTCATTTGACAAAGGTACTTATTCCTGGAGTGAATATGCAGTTCTACTCAAGAGTAAGCAACTAAGCGAAATAAAGCCATGGAACGCTTATTTGCCTTCTATCTATGCATTCTGACACTCCAACAATGTTTTCTGCTTCAATTTGGCTCATTTTAAAAAGATGCTTATTTCTGGAGTGAATATGCAGTTCTACTCAAGAGTAAGCAACTAAGCGAAATAAAGCCATGGAACGCTTATTCGCCTTCTAACTATGCATTCTGACACTCCAACAATGTTTTCTGCTTCAATTTGGCTCATTTTAAAAAGATGCTTATTCCTGGAGTGAATATGCAGTTCTACTCAAGAGTAAGCAACTAAGCGAAATAAAGCCATGGAACGCTTATTTGCCTTCTATCTATGCATTCTGACACTCCAACAATGTGTTTTGCTTCAATTTGACTCATTTGACAAATGTGCTTATTCCTGGAGTGAATATGCAGTTCTACTCAAGAGTAAGCAACTAAGCGAAATAAAGCCATGGAACGCTTATTTGCCTTCTATCTATGCATTCTGACACTCCAACAATGTGTTTTGCTTCAATTTGACTCATTTGACAAAGGTGCGTATTCCTGGAGTGAATATGCAGTTCTACTCAAGAGTAAGCAACTAAGCGAAATAAAGCCATGGAACGCTTATTTGCCTTCTATCTATGCATTCTGACACTCCAACAATGTTTTCTGCTTCAATTTGGCTCATTTTAAAAAGATGCTTATTTCTGGAGTGAATATGCAGTTCTACTCAAGAGTAAGCAACTAAGCGAAATAAAGCCATGGAACGCTTATTTGCCTTCTAACTATGCATTCTGACACTCCAACAATGTTTTCTGCTTCAATTTGGCTCATTTTAAATAGATGCTTATTCCTGGAGTGAATATGCAGTTCTACTCAAGAGTAAGCAACTAAGCGAAATAAAGCCATGGAACGCTTATTTGCCTTCTATCTATGCATTCTGACACTCCAACAATGTGTTTTGCTTCAATTTGACTCATTTGACAAATGTGCTTATTCCTGGAGTGAATATGCAGTTCTACTCAAGAGTAAGCAACTAAGCGAAATAAAGCCATGGAACGCTTATTTGCCCTCTATCTATGCATTCTGACACTCCAACAATGTGTTTTGCTTCAATTTGACTCATTTGACAAATGTGCTTATTCCTGGAGTGAATATGCAGTTCTACTCAAGAGTAAGCAACTAAGCGAAATAAAGCCATGGAACGCTTATTTGCCTTCTATCTATGCATTCTGAAACTCCAACAATGTGTTTTGCTTCAATTTGACTCATTTGACAATGGTGCGTATTCCTGGAGTGAATATGCAGTTCTACTCGTGAGTAAGCAACTAAGCGAAATAAAGCCATGGAACGCTTATATGCCTTCTATCTATGCATTCTGACACTCCAACAATGTGTTTTGCTTCAATCTGACTCATTTGACAAATGTGCTTATTCCTGGAGTGAATATGCAGTTCTACTCAAGAGTAAGCAACTAAGCGAAATAAAGCCATGGAACGCTTATTTGCCTTCTATCTATGCATTCTGACACTCCAACAATGTGTTTTGCTTCAATTTGACTCATTTGACAAAGGTGCGTATTCCTGGAGTGAATATGCAGTTCTACTCAAGAGTAAGCAACTAAGCGAAATAAAGCCATAGAACGCTTATTTGCCTTCTATCTATGCATTCTGACACTCCAACAATGTGTTTTGCTTCAATTTGACTCATTTGACAAATGTGCTTATTCCTGGAGTGAATATGCAGTTCTACTCAAGAGTAAGCAACTAAGCGAAATAAAGCCATGGAACGCTTATTTGCCTTCTATCTATGCATTCTGACACTCCAACAATGTGTTTTGCTTCAATTTGACTCATTTGACAAAGGTGCGTATTCCTGGAGTGAATATGCAGTTCTACTCAAGAGTAAGCAACTAAGCGAAATAAAGCCATGGAACGCTTATTTGCCTTCTATCTATGCATTCTGACACTCCAACAATGTGTTTTGCTTCAATTTGACTCATTTGACAAAGGTACTTATTCCTGGAGTGAATATGCAGTTCTACTCAAGAGTAAGCAACTAAGCGAAATAAAGCCATGGAACGCTTATTTGCCTTCTATCTATGCATTCTGACACTCCAACAATGTTTTCTGCTTCAATTTGGCTCATTTTAAAAAGATGCTTATTTCTGGAGTGAATATGCAGTTCTACTCAAGAGTAAGCAACTAAGCGAAATAAAGCCATGGAACGCTTATTTGCCTTCTAACTATGCATTCTGACACTCCAACAATGTTTTCTGCTTCAATTTGGCTCATTTTAAAAAGATGCTTATTCCTGGAGTGAATATGCAGTTCTACTCAAGAGTAAGCAACTAAGCGAAATAAAGCCATGGAACGCTTATTTGCCTTCTATCTATGCATTCTGACACTCCAACAATGTGTTTTGCTTCAATTTGACTCATTTGACAAATGTGCTTATTCCTGGAGTGAATATGCAGTTCTACTCAAGAGTAAGCAACTAAGCGAAATAAAGCCATGGAACGCTTATTTGCCTTCTATCTATGCATTCTGACACTCCAACAATGTGTTTTGCTTCAATTTGACTCATTTGACAAAGGTGCGTATTCCTGGAGTGAATATGCAGTTCTACTCAAGAGTAAGCAACTAAGCGAAATAAAGCCATGGAACGCTTATTTGCCTTCTATCTATGCATTCTGACACTCCAACAATGTTTTCTGCTTCAATTTGGCTCATTTTAAAAAGATGCTTATTTCTGGAGTGAATATGCAGTTCTACTCAAGAGTAAGCAACTAAGCGAAATAAAGCCATGGAACGCTTATTTGCCTTCTAACTATGCATTCTGACACTCCAACAATGTTTTCTGCTTCAATTTGGCTCATTTTAAAAAGATGCTTATTCCTGGAGTGAATATGCAGTTCTACTCAAGAGTAAGCAACTAAGCGAAATAAAGCCATGGAACGCTTATTTGCCTTCTATCTATGCATTCTGACACTCCAACAATGTGTTTTGCTTCAATTTGACTCATTTGACAAATGTGCTTATTCCTGGAGTGAATATGCAGTTCTACTCAAGAGTAAGCAACTAAGCGAAATAAAGCCATGGAACGCTTATTTGCCCTCTATCTATGCATTCTGACACTCCAACAATGTGTTTTGCTTCAATTTGACTCATTTGACAAATGTGCTTATTCCTGGAGTGAATATGCAGTTCTACTCAAGAGTAAGCAACTAAGCGAAATAAAGCCATGGAACGCTTATTTGCCTTCTATCTATGCATTCTGACACTCCAACAATGTGTTTTGCTTCAATTTGACTCATTTGACAATGGTGCGTATTCCTGGAGTGAATATGCAGTTCTACTCGTGAGTAAGCAACTAAGCGAAATAAAGCCATGGAACGCTTATATGCCTTCTATCTATGCATTCTGACACTCCAACAATGTGTTTTGCTTCAATCTGACTCATTTGACAAATGTGCTTATTCCTGGAGTGAATATGCAGTTCTACTCAAGAGTAAGCAACTAAGCGAAATAAAGCCATGGAACGCTTATTTGCCTTCTATCTATGCATTCTGACACTCCAACAATGTGTTTTGCTTCAATTTGACTCATTTGACAAAGGTGCGTATTCCTGGAGTGAATATGCAGTTCTACTCAAGAGTAAGCAACTAAGCGAAATAAAGCCATGGAACGCTTATTTGCCTTCTATCTATGCATTCTGACACTCCAACAATGTGTTTTGCTTCAATTTGACTCATTTGACAAAGGTACTTATTCCTGGAGTGAATATGCAGTTCTACTCAAGAGTAAGCAACTAAGCGAAATAAAGCCATGGAACGCTTATTTGCCTTCTATCTATGCATTCTGACACTCCAACAATGTTTTCTGCTTCAATTTGGCTCATTTTAAAAAGATGCTTATTTCTGGAGTGAATATGCAGTTCTACTCAAGAGTAAGCAACTAAGCGAAATAAAGCCATGGAACGCTTATTTGCCTTCTAACTATGCATTCTGACACTCCAACAATGTTTTCTGCTTCAATTTGGCTCATTTTAAAAAGATGCTTATTCCTGGAGTGAATATGCAGTTCTACTCAAGAGTAAGCAACTAAGCGAAATAAAGCCATGGAACGCTTATTTGCCTTCTATCTATGCATTCTGACACTCCAACAATGTGTTTTGCTTCAATTTGACTCATTTGACAAATGTGCTTATTCCTGGAGTGAATATGCAGTTCTACTCAAGAGTAAGCAACTAAGCGAAATAAAGCCATGGAACGCTTATTTGCCTTCTATCTATGCATTCTGACACTCCAACAATGTGTTTTGCTTCAATTTGACTCATTTGACAAAGGTGCGTATTCCTGGAGTGAATATGCAGTTCTACTCAAGAGTAAGCAACTAAGCGAAATAAAGCCATGGAACGCTTATTTGCCTTCTATCTATGCATTCTGACACTCCAACAATGTTTTCTGCTTCAATTTGGCTCATTTTAAAAAGATGCTTATTTCTGGAGTGAATATGCAGTTCTACTCAAGAGTAAGCAACTAAGCGAAATAAAGCCATGGAACGCTTATTTGCCTTCTAACTATGCATTCTGACACTCCAACAATGTTTTCTGCTTCAATTTGGCTCATTTTAAAAAGATGCTTATTCCTGGAGTGAATATGCAGTTCTACTCAAGAGTAAGCAACTAAGCGAAATAAAGCCATGGAACGCTTATTTGCCTTCTATCTATGCATTCTGACACTCCAACAATGTGTTTTGCTTCAATTTGACTCATTTGACAAATGTGCTTATTCCTGGAGTGAATATGCAGTTCTACTCAAGAGTAAGCAACTAAGCGAAATAAAGCCATGGAACGCTTATTTGCCCTCTATCTATGCATTCTGACACTCCAACAATGTGTTTTGCTTCAATTTGACTCATTTGACAAATGTGCTTATTCCTGGAGTGAATATGCAGTTCTACTCAAGAGTAAGCAACTAAGCGAAATAAAGCCATGGAACGCTTATTTGCCTTCTATCTATGCATTCTGACACTCCAACAATGTGTTTTGCTTCAATTTGACTCATTTGACATTGGTGCGTATTCCTGGAGTGAATATGCAGTTCTACTCGTGAGTAAGCAACTAAGCGAAATAAAGCCATGGAACGCTTATATGCCTTCTATCTATGCATTCTGACACTCCAACAATGTGTTTTGCTTCAATCTGACTCATTTGACAAATGTGCTTATTCCTGGAGTGAATATGCAGTTCTACTCAAGAGTAAGCAACTAAGCGAAATAAAGCCATGGAACGCTTATTTGCCTTCTATCTATGCATTCTGACACTCCAACAATGTGTTTTGCTTCAATTTGACTCATTTGACAAAGGTGCGTATTCCTGGAGTGAATATGCAGTTCTACTCAAGAGTAAGCAACTAAGCGAAATAAAGCCATGGAACGCTTATTTGCCTTCTATCTATGCATTCTGACACTCCAACAATGTGTTTTGCTTCAATTTGACTCATTTGACAAATGTGCTTATTCCTGGAGTGAATATGCAGTTCTACTCAAGAGTAAGCAACTAAGCGAAATAAAGCCATGGAACGCTTATTTGCCTTCTATCTATGCATTCTGACACTCCAACAATGTGTTTTGCTTCAATTTGACTCATTTGACAAAGGTGCGTATTCCTGGAGTGAATATGCAGTTCTACTCAAGAGTAAGCAACTAAGCGAAATAAAGCCATGGAACGCTTATTTGCCTTCTATCTATGCATTCTGACACTCCAACAATGTGTTTTGCTTCAATTTGACTCATTTGACAAAGGTACTTATTCCTGGAGTGAATATGCAGTTCTACTCAAGAGTAAGCAACTAAGCGAAATAAAGCCATGGAACGCTTATTTGCCTTCTATCTATGCATTCTGACACTCCAACAATGTTTTCTGCTTCAATTTGGCTCATTTTAAAAAGATGCTTATTTCTGGAGTGAATATGCAGTTCTACTCAAGAGTAAGCAACTAAGCGAAATAAAGCCATGGAACGCTTATTTGCCTTCTAACTATGCATTCTGACACTCCAACAATGTTTTCTGCTTCAATTTGGCTCATTTTAAAAAGATGCTTATTCCTGGAGTGAATATGCAGTTCTACTCAAGAGTAAGCAACTAAGCGAAATAAAGCCATGGAACGCTTATTTGCCTTCTATCTATGCATTCTGACACTCCAACAATGTGTTTTGCTTCAATTTGACTCATTTGACAAATGTGCTTATTCCTGGAGTGAATATGCAGTTCTACTCAAGAGTAAGCAACTAAGCGAAATAAAGCCATGGAACGCTTATTTGCCTTCTATCTATGCATTCTGACACTCCAACAATGTGTTTTGCTTCAATTTGACTCATTTGACAAAGGTGCGTATTCCTGGAGTGAATATGCAGTTCTACTCAAGAGTAAGCAACTAAGCGAAATAAAGCCATGGAACGCTTATTTGCCTTCTATCTATGCATTCTGACACTCCAACAATGTTTTCTGCTTCAATTTGGCTCATTTTAAAAAGATGCTTATTTCTGGAGTGAATATGCAGTTCTACTCAAGAGTAAGCAACTAAGCGAAATAAAGCCATGGAACGCTTATTTGCCTTCTAACTATGCATTCTGACACTCCAACAATGTTTTCTGCTTCAATTTGGCTCATTTTAAAAAGATGCTTATTCCTGGAGTGAATATGCAGTTCTACTCAAGAGTAAGCAACTAAGCGAAATAAAGCCATGGAACGCTTATTTGCCTTCTATCTATGCATTCTGACACTCCAACAATGTGTTTTGCTTCAATTTGACTCATTTGACAAATGTGCTTATTCCTGGAGTGAATATGCAGTTCTACTCAAGAGTAAGCAACTAAGCGAAATAAAGCCATGGAACGCTTATTTGCCCTCTATCTATGCATTCTGACACTCCAACAATGTGTTTTGCTTCAATTTGACTCATTTGACAAATGTGCTTATTCCTGGAGTGAATATGCAGTTCTACTCAAGAGTAAGCAACTAAGCGAAATAAAGCCATGGAACGCTTATTTGCCTTCTATCTATGCATTCTGACACTCCAACAATGTGTTTTGCTTCAATTTGACTCATTTGACAATGGTGCGTATTCCTGGAGTGAATATGCAGTTCTACTCGTGAGTAAGCAACTAAGCGAAATAAAGCCATGGAACGCTTATATGCCTTCTATCTATGCATTCTGACACTCCAACAATGTGTTTTGCTTCAATCTGACTCATTTGACAAATGTGCTTATTCCTGGAGTGAATATGCAGTTCTACTCAAGAGTAAGCAACTAAGCGAAATAAAGCCATGGAACGCTTATTTGCCTTCTATCTATGCATTCTGACACTCCAACAATGTGTTTTGCTTCAATTTGACTCATTTGACAAAGGTGCGTATTCCTGGAGTGAATATGCAGTTCTACTCAAGAGTAAGCAACTAAGCGAAATAAAGCCATGGAACGCTTATTTGCCTTCTATCTATGCATTCTGACACTCCAACAATGTGTTTTGCTTCAATTTGACTCATTTGACAAAGGTACTTATTCCTGGAGTGAATATGCAGTTCTACTCAAGAGTAAGCAACTAAGCGAAATAAAGCCATGGAACGCTTATTTGCCTTCTATCTATGCATTCTGACGCTCCAACAATGTTTTCTGCTTCAATTTGGCTCATTTTAAAAAGATGCTTATTTCTGGAGTGAATATGCAGTTCTACTCAAGAGTAAGCAACTAAGCGAAATAAAGCCATGGAACGCTTATTTGCCTTCTAACTATGCATTCTGACACTCCAACAATGTTTTCTGCTTCAATTTGGCTCATTTTAAAAAGATGCTTATTCCTGGAGTGAATATGCAGTTCTACTCAAGAGTAAGCAACTAAGCGAAATAAAGCCATGGAACGCTTATTTGCCTTCTATCTATGCATTCTGACACTCCAACAATGTGTTTTGCTTCAATTTGACTCATTTGACAAATGTGCTTATTCCTGGAGTGAATATGCAGTTCTACTCAAGAGTAAGCAACTAAGCGAAATAAAGCCATGGAACGCTTATTTGCCTTCTATCTATGCATTCTGACACTCCAACAATGTGTTTTGCTTCAATTTGACTCATTTGACAAAGGTGCGTATTCCTGGAGTGAATATGCAGTTCTACTCAAGAGTAAGCAACTAAGCGAAATAAAGCCATGGAACGCTTATTTGCCTTCTATCTATGCATTCTGACACTCCAACAATGTTTTCTGCTTCAATTTGGCTCATTTTAAAAAGATGCTTATTTCTGGAGTGAATATGCAGTTCTACTCAAGAGTAAGCAACTAAGCGAAATAAAGCCATGGAACGCTTATTTGCCTTCTATCTATGCATTCTGACACTCCAACAATGTTTTCTGCTTCAATTTGGCTCATTTTAAAAAGATGCTTATTTCTGGAGTGAATATGCAGTTCTACTCAAGAGTAAGCAACTAAGCGAAATAAAGCCATGGAACGCTTATTTGCCTTCTATCTATGCATTCTGACACTCCAACAATGTGTTTTGCTTCAATTTGACTCATTTGACAAATGTGCTTATTCCTGGAGTGAATATGCAGTTCTACTCAAGAGTAAGCAACTAAGCGAAATAAAGCCATGGAACGCTTATTTGCCCTCTATCTATGCATTCTGACACTCCAACAATGTGTTTTGCTTCAATTTGACTCATTTGACAAATGTGCTTATTCCTGGAGTGAATATGCAGTTCTACTCAAGAGTAAGCAACTAAGCGAAATAAAGCCATGGAACGCTTATTTGCCTTCTATCTATGCATTCTGACACTCCAACAATGTGTTTTGCTTCAATTTGACTCATTTGACAATGGTGCGTATTCCTGGAGTGAATATGCAGTTCTACTCGTGAGTAAGCAACTAAGCGAAATAAAGCCATGGAACGCTTATATGCCTTCTATCTATGCATTCTGACACTCCAACAATGTGTTTTGCTTCAATCTGACTCATTTGACAAATGTGCTTATTCCTGGAGTGAATATGCAGTTCTACTCAAGAGTAAGCAACTAAGCGAAATAAAGCCATGGAACGCTTATTTGCCTTCTATCTATGCATTCTGACACTCCAACAATGTGTTTTGCTTCAATTTGACTCATTTGACAAAGGTGCGTATTCCTGGAGTGAATATGCAGTTCTACTCAAGAGTAAGCAACTAAGCGAAATAAAGCCATGGAACGCTTATTTGCCTTCTATCTATGCATTCTGACACTCCAACAATGTGTTTTGCTTCAATTTGACTCATTTGACAAAGGTACTTATTCCTGGAGTGAATATGCAGTTCTACTCAAGAGTAAGCAACTAAGCGAAATAAAGCCATGGAACGCTTATTTGCCTTCTATCTATGCATTCTGACACTCCAACAATGTTTTCTGCTTCAATTTGGCTCATTTTAAAAAGATGCTTATTTCTGGAGTGAATATGCAGTTCTACTCAAGAGTAAGCAACTAAGCGAAATAAAGCCATGGAACGCTTATTTGCCTTCTAACTATGCATTCTGACACTCCAACAATGTTTTCTGCTTCAATTTGGCTCATTTTAAAAAGATGCTTATTCCTGGAGTGAATATGCAGTTCTACTCAAGAGTAAGCAACTAAGCGAAATAAAGCCATGGAACGCTTATTTGCCTTCTATCTATGCATTCTGACACTCCAACAATGTGTTTTGCTTCAATTTGAGTCATTTGACAAATGTGCTTATTCCTGGAGTGAATATGCAGTTCTACTCAAGAGTAAGCAACTAAGCGAAATAAAGCCATGGAACGCTTATTTACCTTCTATCTATGCATTCTGACACTCCAACAATGTGTTTTGCTTCAATTTGACTCATTTGACAAAGGTGCGTATTCCTGGAGTGAATATGCAGTTCTACTCAAGAGTAAGCAACTAAGCGAAATAAAGCCATGGAACGCTTATTTGCCTTCTATCTATGCATTCTGACACTCCAACAATGTTTTCTGCTTCAATTTGGCTCATTTTAAAAAGATGCTTATTTCTGGAGTGAATATGCAGTTCTACTCAAGAGTAAGCAACTAAGCGAAATAAAGCCATGGAACGCTTATTTGCCTTCTAACTATGCATTCTGACACTCCAACAATGTTTTCTGCTTCAATTTGGCTCATTTTAAAAAGATGCTTATTCCTGGAGTGAATATGCAGTTCTACTCAAGAGTAAGCAACTAAGCGAAATAAAGCCATGGAACGCTTATTTGCCTTCTATCTATGCATTCTGACACTCCAACAATGTGTTTTGCTTCAATTTGACTCATTTGACAAATGTGCTTATTCCTGGAGTGAATATGCAGTTCTACTCAAGAGTAAGCAACTAAGCGAAATAAAGCCATGGAACGCTTATTTGCCCTCTATCTATGCATTCTGACACTCCAACAATGTGTTTTGCTTCAATTTGACTCATTTGACAAATGTGCTTATTCCTGGAGTGAATATGCAGTTCTACTCAAGAGTAAGCAACTAAGCGAAATAAAGCCATGGAACGCTTATTTGCCTTCTATCTATGCATTCTGACACTCCAACAATGTGTTTTGCTTCAATTTGACTCATTTGACAATGGTGCGTATTCCTGGAGTGAATATGCAGTTCTACTCGTGAGTAAGCAACTAAGCGAAATAAAGCCATGGAACGCTTATATGCCTTCTATCTATGCATTCTGACACTCCAACAATGTGTTTTGCTTCAATCTGACTCATTTGACAAATGTGCTTATTCCTGGAGTGAATATGCAGTTCTACTCAAGAGTAAGCAACTAAGCGAAATAAAGCCATGGAACGCTTATTTGCCTTCTATCTATGCATTCTGACACTCCAACAATGTGTTTTGCTTCAATTTGACTCATTTGACAAAGGTGCGTATTCCTGGAGTGAATATGCAGTTCTACTCAAGAGTAAGCAACTAAGCGAAATAAAGCCATAGAACGCTTATTTGCCTTCTATCTATGCATTCTGACACTCCAACAATGTGTTTTGCTTCAATTTGACTCATTTGACAAATGTGCTTATTCCTGGAGTGAATATGCAGTTCTACTCAAGAGTAAGCAACTAAGCGAAATAAAGCCATGGAACGCTTATTTGCCTTCTATCTATGCATTCTGACACTCCAACAATGTGTTTTGCTTCAATTTGACTCATTTGACAAAGGTGCGTATTCCTGGAGTGAATATGCAGTTCTACACAAGAGTAAGCAACTAAGCGAAATAAAGCCATGGAACGCTTATTTGCCTTCTATCTATGCATTCTGACACTCCAACAATGTGTTTTGCGTCAATTTGACTCATTTGACAAAGGTACTTATTCCTGGAGTGAATATGCAGTTCTACTCAAGAGTAAGCAACTAAGCGAAATAAAGCCATGGAACGCTTATTTGCCTTCTATCTATGCATTCTGACACTCCAACAATGTTTTCTGCTTCAATTTGGCTCATTTTAAAAAGATGCTTATTTCTGGAGTGAATATGCAGTTCTACTCAAGAGTAAGCAACTAAGCGAAATAAAGCCATGGAACGCTTATTTGCCTTCTAACTATGCATTCTGACACTCCAACAATGTTTTCTGCTTCAATTTGGCTCATTTTAAAAAGATGCTTATTCCTGGAGTGAATATGCAGTTCTACTCAAGAGTAAGCAACTAAGCGAAATAAAGCCATGGAACGCTTATTTGCCTTCTATCTATGCATTCTGACACTCCAACAATGTGTTTTGCTTCAATTTGACTCATTTGACAAAGGTGCGTATTCCTGGAGTGAATATGCAGTTCTACTCAAGAGTAAGCAACTAAGCGAAATAAAGCCATGGAACGCTTATTTGCCTTCTATCTATGCATTCTGACACTCCAACAATGTGTTTTGCTTCAATTTGACTCATTTGACAAAGGTACTTATTCCTGGAGTGAATATGCAGTTCTACTCAAGAGTAAGCAACTAAGCGAAATAAAGCCATGGAACGCTTATTTGCCTTCTATCTATGCATTCTGACACTCCAACAATGTTTTCTGCTTCAATTTGGCTCATTTTAAAAAGATGCTTATTTCTGGAGTGAATATGCAGTTCTACTCAAGAGTAAGCAACTAAGCGAAATAAAGCCATGGAACGCTTATTTGCCTTCTAACTATGCATTCTGACACTCCAACAATGTGTTTTGCTTCAATCTGACTCATTTGACAAATGTGCTTATTCCTGGAGTGAATATGCAGTTCTACTCAAGAGTAAGCAACTAAGCGAAATAAAGCCATGGAACGCTTATTCGCCTTCTATCTATGCATTCTGACACTCCAACAATGTGTTTTGCTTCAATTTGACTCATTTGACAAAGGTGCGTATTCCTGGAGTGAATATGCAGTTCTACTCAAGAGTAAGCAACTAAGCGAAATAAAGCCATAGAACGCTTATTTGCCTTCTATCTATGCATTCTGACACTCCAACAATGTGTTTTGCTTCAATTTGACTCATTTGACAAATGTGCTTATTCCTGGAGTGAATATGCAGTTCTACTCAAGAGTAAGCAACTAAGCGAAATAAAGCCATGGAACGCTTATTTGCCTTCTATCTATGCATTCTGACACTCCAACAATGTGTTTTGCTTCAATTTGACTCATTTGACAAAGGTGCGTATTCCTGGAGTGAATATGCAGTTCTACTCAAGAGTAAGCAACTAAGCGAAATAAAGCCATGGAACGCTTATTTGCCTTCTATCTATGCATTCTGACACTCCAACAATGTGTTTTGCGTCAATTTGACTCATTTGACAAAGGTACTTATTCCTGGAGTGAATATGCAGTTCTACTCAAGAGTAAGCAACTAAGCGAAATAAAGCCATGGAACGCTTATTTGCCCTCTATCTATGCATTCTGACACTCCAACAATGTGTTTTGCTTCAATTTGACTCATTTGACAAATGTGCTTATTCCTGGAGTGAATATGCAGTTCTACTCAAGAGTAAGCAACTAAGCGAAATAAAGCCATGGAACGCTTATTTGCCTTCTATCTATGCATTCTGACACTCCAACAATGTGTTTTGCTTCAATTTGACTCATTTGACAAAGGTGCGTATTCCTGGAGTGAATATGCAGTTCTACTCAAGAGTAAGCAACTAAGCGAAATAAAGCCATGGAACGCTTATATGCCTTCTATCTATGCATTCTGACACTCCAACAATGTGTTTTGCTTCAATCTGACTCATTTGACAAATGTGCTTATTCCTGGAGTGAATATGCAGTTCTACTCAAGAGTAAGCAACTAAGCGAAATAAAGCCATGGAACGCTTATTTGCCTTCTATCTATGCATTCTGACACTCCAACAATGTGTTTTGCTTCAATTTGACTCATTTGACAAAGGTGCGTATTCCTGGAGTGAATATGCAGTTCTACTCAAGAGTAAGCAACTAAGCGAAATAAAGCCATAGAACGCTTATTTGCCTTCTATCTATGCATTCTGACACTCCAACAATGTGTTTTGCTTCAATTTGACTCATTTGACAAATGTGCTTATTCCTGGAGTGAATATGCAGTTCTACTCAAGAGTAAGCAACTAAGCGAAATAAAGCCATGGAACGCTTATTTGCCTTCTATCTATGCATTCTGACACTCCAACAATGTGTTTTGCTTCAATTTGACTCATTTGACAAAGGTGCGTATTCCTGGAGTGAATATGCAGTTCTACTCAAGAGTAAGCAACTAAGCGAAATAAAGCCATGGAACGCTTATTTGCCTTCTATCTATGCATTCTGACACTCCAACAATGTGTTTTGCGTCAATTTGACTCATTTGACAAAGGTACTTATTCCTGGAGTGAATATGCAGTTCTACTCAAGAGTAAGCAACTAAGCGAAATAAAGCCATGGAACGCTTATTTGCCTTCTATCTATGCATTCTGACACTCCAACAATGTTTTCTGCTTCAATTTGGCTCATTTTAAAAAGATGCTTATTTCTGGAGTGAATATGCAGTTCTACTCAAGAGTAAGCAACTAAGCGAAATAAAGCCATGGAACGCTTATTTGCCTTCTAACTATGCATTCTGACACTCCAACAATGTTTTCTGCTTCAATTTGGCTCATTTTAAAAAGATGCTTATTCCTGGAGTGAATATGCAGTTCTACTCAAGAGTAAGCAACTAAGCGAAATAAAGCCATGGAATGCTTATTTGCCTTCTATCTATGCATTCTGACACTCCAACAATGTGTTTTGCTTCAATTTGACTCATTTGACAAATGTGCTTATTCCTGGAGTGAATATGCAGTTCTACTCAAGAGTAAGCAACTAAGCGAAATAAAGCCATGGAACGCTTATTTGCCTTCTATCTATGCATTCTGACACTCCAACAATGTGTTTTGCTTCAATTTGACTCATTTGACAAAGGTGCGTATTCCTGGAGTGAATATGCAGTTCTACTCAAGAGTAAGCAACTAAGCGAAATAAAGCCATGGAACGCTTATTTGCCTTCTATCTATGCATTCTGACACTCCAACAATGTGTTTTGCTTCAATTTGACTCATTTGACAAAGGTACTTATTCCTGGAGTGAATATGCAGTTCTACTCAAGAGTAAGCAACTAAGCGAAATAAAGCCATGGAACGCTTATTTGCCTTCTATCTATGCATTCTGACACTCCAACAATGTTTTCTGCTTCAATTTGGCTCATTTTAAAAAGATGCTTATTTCTGGAGTGAATATGCAGTTCTACTCAAGAGTAAGCAACTAAGCGAAATAAAGCCATGGAACGCTTATTTGCCTTCTAACTATGCATTCTGACACTCCAACAATGTTTTCTGCTTCAATTTGGCTCATTTTAAAAAGATGCTTATTCCTGGAGTGAATATGCAGTTCTACTCAAGAGTAAGCAACTAAGCGAAATAAAGCCATGGAACGCTTATTTGCCTTCTATCTATGCATTCTGACACTCCAACAATGTGTTTTGCTTCAATTTGACTCATTTGACAAATGTGCTTATTCCTGGAGTGACTATGCAGTTCTACTCAAGAGTAAGCAACTAAGCGAAATAAAGCCATGGAACGCTTATTTGCCTTCTATCTATGCATTCTGACACTCCAACAATGTGTTTTGCTTCAATTTGACTCATTTGACAAAGGTGCGTATTCCTGGAGTGAATATGCAGTTCTACTCAAGAGTAAGCAACTAAGCGAAATAAAGCCATGGAACGCTTATTTGCCTTCTATCTATGCATTCTGACACTCCAACAATGTTTTCTGCTTCAATTTGGCTCATTTTAAAAAGATGCTTATTTCTGGAGTGAATATGCAGTTCTACTCAAGAGTAAGCAACTAAGCGAAATAAAGCCATGGAACGCTTATTTGCCTTCTAACTATGCATTCTGACACTCCAACAATGTTTTCTGCTTCAATTTGGCTCATTTTAAAAAGATGCTTATTCCTGGAGTGAATATGCAGTTCTACTCAAGAGTAAGCAACTAAGCGAAATAAAGCCATGGAACGCTTATTTGCCTTCTATCTATGCATTCTGACACTCCAACAATGTGTTTTGCTTCAATTTGACTCATTTGACAAATGTGCTTATTCCTGGAGTGAATATGCAGTTCTACTCAAGAGTAAGCAACTAAGCGAAATAAAGCCATGGAACGCTTATTTGCCCTCTATCTATGCATTCTGACACTCCAACAATGTGTTTTGCTTCAATTTGACTCATTTGACAAATGTGCTTATTCCTGGAGTGAATATGCAGTTCTACTCAAGAGTAAGCAACTAAGCGAAATAAAGCCATGGAACGCTTATTTGCCTTCTATCTATGCATTCTGACACTCCAACAATGTGTTTTGCTTCAATTTGACTCATTTGACAATGGTGCGTATTCCTGGAGTGAATATGCAGTTCTACTCGTGAGTAAGCAACTAAGCGAAATAAAGCCATGGAACGCTTATATGCCTTCTATCTATGCATTCTGACACTCCAACAATGTGTTTTGCTTCAATCTGACTCATTTGACAAATGTGCTTATTCCTGGAGTGAATATGCAGTTCTACTCAAGAGTAAGCAACTAAGCGAAATAAAGCCATGGAACGCTTATTTGCCTTCTATCTATGCATTCTGACACTCCAACAATGTGTTTTGCTTCAATTTGACTCATTTGACAAAGGTGCGTATTCCTGGAGTGAATATGCAGTTCTACTCAAGAGTAAGCAACTAAGCGAAATAAAGCCATGGAACGCTTATTTGCCTTCTATCTATGCATTCTGACACTCCAACAATGTGTTTTGCTTCAATTTGACTCATTTGACAAAGGTACTTATTCCTGGAGTGAATATCCAGTTCTACTCAAGAGTAAGCAACTAAGCGAAATAAAGCCATGGAACGCTTATTTGCCTTCTATCTATGCATTCTGACACTCCAACAATGTTTTCTGCTTCAATTTGGCTCATTTTAAAAAGATGCTTATTTCTGGAGTGAATATGCAGTTCTACTCAAGAGTAAGCAACTAAGCGAAATAAAGCCATGGAACGCTTATTTGCCTTCTAACTATGCATTCTGACACTCCAACAATGTTTTCTGCTTCAATTTGGCTCATTTTAAAAAGATGCTTATTCCTGGAGTGAATATGCAGTTCTACTCAAGAGTAAGCAACTAAGCGAAATAAAGCCATGGAACGCTTATTTGCCTTCTATCTATGCATTCTGACACTCCAACAATGTGTTTTGCTTCAATTTGACTCATTTGACAAATGTGCTTATTCCTGGAGTGAATATGCAGTTCTACTCAAGAGTAAGCAACTAAGCGAAATAAAGCCATGGAACGCTTATTTGCCTTCTATCTATGCATTCTGACACTCCAACAATGTGTTTTGCTTCAATTTGACTCATTTGACAAAGGTGCGTATTCCTGGAGTGAATATGCAGTTCTACTCAAGAGTAAGCAACTAAGCGAAATAAAGCCATGGAACGCTTATTTGCCTTCTATCTATGCATTCTGACACTCCAACAATGTGTTTTGCTTCAATTTGACTCATTTGACAAATGTGCTTATTCCTGGAGTGAATATGCAGTTCTACTCAAGAGTAAGCAACTAAGCGAAATAAAGCCATGGAACGCTTATTTGCCCTCTATCTATGCATTCTGACACTCCAACAATGTGTTTTGCTTCAATTTGACTCATTTGACAAATGTGCTTATTCCTGGAGTGAATATGCAGTTCTACTCAAGAGTAAGCAACTAAGCGAAATAAAGCCATGGAACGCTTATTTGCCTTCTATCTATGCATTCTGACACTCCAACAATGTGTTTTGCTTCAATTTGACTCATTTGACAATGGTGCGTATTCCTGGAGTGAATATGCAGTTCTACTCGTGAGTAAGCAACTAAGCGAAATAAAGCCATGGAACGCTTATATGCCTTCTATCTATGCATTCTGACACTCCAACAATGTGTTTTGCTTCAATCTGACTCATTTGACAAATGTGCTTATTCCTGGAGTGAATATGCAGTTCTACTCAAGAGTAAGCAACTAAGCGAAATAAAGCCATGGAACGCTTATTTGCCTTCTATCTATGCATTCTGACACTCCAACAATGTGTTTTGCTTCAATCTGACTCATTTGACAAATGTGCTTATTCCTGGAGTGAATATGCAGTTCTACTCAAGAGTAAGCAACTAAGCGAAATAAAGCCATGGAACGCTTATTTGCCTTCTATCTATGCATTCTGACACTCCAACAATGTGTTTTGCTTCAATTTGACTCATTTGACAAAGGTACTTATTCCTGGAGTGAATATCCAGTTCTACTCAAGAGTAAGCAACTAAGCGAAATAAAGCCATGGAACGCTTATTTGCCTTCTATCTATGCATTCTGACACTCCAACAATGTTTTCTGCTTCAATTTGGCTCATTTTAAAAAGATGCTTATTTCTGGAGTGAATATGCAGTTCTACTCAAGAGTAAGCAACTAAGCGAAATAAAGCCATGGAACGCTTATTTGCCTTCTAACTATGCATTCTGACACTCCAACAATGTTTTCTGCTTCAATTTGGCTCATTTTAAAAAGATGCTTATTCCTGGAGTGAATATGCAGTTCTACTCAAGAGTAAGCAACTAAGCGAAATAAAGCCATGGAACGCTTATTTGCCTTCTATCTATGCATTCTGACACTCCAACAATGTTTTCTGCTTCAATTTGGCTCATTTTAAAAAGATGCTTATTCCTGGAGTGAATATGCAGTTCTACTCAAGAGTAAGCAACTAAGCGAAATAAAGCCATGGAACGCTTATTTGCCTTCTAACTATGCATTCTGACACTCCAACAATGTTTTCTGCTTCAATTTGGCTCATTTTAAAAAGATGCTTATTCCTGGAGTGAATATGCAGTTCTACTCAAGAGTAAGCAACTAAGCGAAATAAAGCCATGGAACGCTTATTTGCCTTCTATCTATGCATTCTGACACTCCAACAATGTGTTTTGCTTCAATTTGACTCATTTGACAAATGTGCTTATTCCTGGAGTGAATATGCAGTTCTACTCAAGAGTAAGCAACTAAGCGAAATAAAGCCATGGAACGCTTATTTGCCCTCTATCTATGCATTCTGACACTCCAACAATGTGTTTTGCTTCAATTTGACTCATTTGACAAATGTGCTTATTCCTGGAGTGAATATGCAGTTCTACTCAAGAGTAAGCAACTAAGCGAAATAAAGCCATGGAACGCTTATTTGCCTTCTATCTATGCATTCTGACACTCCAACAATGTGTTTTGCTTCAATTTGACTCATTTGACAATGGTGCGTATTCCTGGAGTGAATATGCAGTTCTACTCGTGAGTAAGCAACTAAGCGAAATAAAGCCATGGAACGCTTATATGCCTTCTATCTATGCATTCTGACACTCCAACAATGTGTTTTGCTTCAATCTGACTCATTTGACAAATGTGCTTATTCCTGGAGTGAATATGCAGTTCTACTCAAGAGTAAGCAACTAAGCGAAATAAAGCCATGGAACGCTTATTTGCCTTCTATCTATGCATTCTGACACTCCAACAATGTGTTTTGCTTCAATTTGACTCATTTGACAAAGGTGCGTATTCCTGGAGTGAATATGCAGTTCTACTCAAGAGTAAGCAACTAAGTGAAATAAAGCCATAGAACGCTTATTTGCCTTCTATCTATGCATTCTGACACTCCAACAATGTGTTTTGCTTCAATTTGACTCATTTGACAAATGTGCTTATTCCTGGAGTGAATATGCAGTTCTACTCAAGAGTAAGCAACTAAGCGAAATAAAGCCATGGAACGCTTATTTGCCTTCTATCTATGCATTCTGACACTCCAACAATGTGTTTTGCTTCAATTTGACTCATTTGACAAAGGTGCGTATTCCTGGAGTGAATATGCAGTTCTACTCAAGAGTAAGCAACTAAGCGAAATAAAGCCATGGAACGCTTATTTGCCTTCTATCTATGCATTCTGACACTAAAACAATGTTTTCTGCTTCAATTTGGCTCATTTTAAAAAGATGCTTATTTCTGGAGTGAATATGCAGTTCTACTCAAGAGTAAGCAACTAAGCGAAATAAAGCCATGGAACGCTTATTTGCCTTCTAACTATGCATTCTGACACTCCAACAATGTTTTCTGCTTCAATTTGGCTCATTTTAAAAAGATGCTTATTCCTGGAGTGAATATGCAGTTCTACTCAAGAGTAAGCAACTAAGCGAAATAAAGCCATGGAACGCTTATTTGCCTTCTATCTATGCATTCTGACACTCCAACAATGTGTTTTGCTTCAATTTGACTCATTTGACAAATGTGCTTATTCCTGGAGTGAATATGCAGTTCTACTCAAGAGTAAGCAACTAAGCGAAATAAAGCCATGGAACGCTTATTTGTCCTCTATCTATGCATTCTGACACTCCAACAATGTGTTTTGCTTCAATTTGACTCATTTGACAAATGTGCTTATTCCTGGAGTGAATATGCAGTTCTACTCAAGAGTAAGCAACTAAGCGAAATAAAGCCATGGAACGCTTATTTGCCTTCTATCTATGCATTCTGACACTCCAACAATGTGTTTTGCTTCAATTTGACTCATTTGACAATGGTGCGTATTCCTGGAGTGAATATGCAGTTCTACTCGTGAGTAAGCAACTAAGCGAAATAAAGCCATGGAACGCTTATATGCCTTCTATCTATGCATTCTGACACTCCAACAATGTGTTTTGCTTCAATTTGACTCATTTGACAAAGGTGCGTATTCCTGGAGTGAATATGCAGTTCTACTCAAGAGTAAGCAACTAAGCGAAATAAAGCCATGGAACGCTTATTTGCCTTCTATCTATGCATTCTGACACTCCAACAATGTGTTTTGCTTCAATTTGACTCATTTGACAAAGGTACTTATTCCTGGAGTGACTATGCAGTTCTACTCAAGAGTAAGCAACTAAGCGAAATAAAGCCATGGAACGCTTATTTGCCTTCTATCTATGCATTCTGACACTCCAACAATGTTTTCTGCTTCAATTTGGCTCATTTTAAAAAGATGCTTATTTCTGGAGTGAATATGCAGTTCTACTCAAGAGTAAGCAACTAAGCGAAATAAAGCCATGGAACGCTTATTTGCCTTCTATCTATGCATTCTGACACTCCAACAATGTTTTCTGCTTCAATTTGGCTCATTTTAAAAAGATGCTTATTCCTGGAGTGAATATGCAGTTCTACTCAAGAGTAAGCAACTAAGCGAAATAAAGCCATGGAACGCTTATTTGCCTTCGATCTATGCATTCTGACACTCCAACAATGTGTTTTGCTTCAATTTGACTCATTTGACAAAGGTACTTATTCCTGGAGTGAATATGCAGTTCTACTCAAGAGTAAGCAACTAAGCGAAAGAAAGCCATAGAACGCTTATTTGCCTTCTATCTATGCATTCTGACACTCCAACAATGTGTTTTGCTTCAATTTGACTCATTTGACAAAGGTGCTTATTCCTGGAGTGAATATGCAGTTCTACTCAAGAGTAAGCAACTAAGCGAAATAAAGCCATGGAACGCTTATTTGCCTTTTATCTATGCATTCTGACACTCCAACAATGTGTTTTGCTTCAATTTGACTCATTTGACAAAGGTACTTATTCCTGGAGTGAATATGCAGTTCTACTGAAGAGTAAGCAACTAAGCGAAATAAAGCCATAGAACGCTTATTTGCCTTCTATCTATGCATTCTGACACTCCAACAATGTGTTTTGCTTCAATCTGACTCATTTGACAAATGTGCTTATTCCTGGAGTGAATATACAGTTCTACTCAAGAGTAAGCAACTAAGCGAAATAAAGCCATGGAACGCTTATTTGCCTTCTATCTATGCATTCTGAAACTCCAACAATGTGTTTTGCTTCAATTTGACTCATTTGACAAAGGTGCGTATTCCTGGAGTGAATATGCAGTTCTACTCAAGAGTAAGCAACTAAGCGAAATAAAGCCATGGAACGCTTATTTGCCTTCTATCTATGCATTCTGACACTCCAACAATGTGTTTTGCTTCAATTTGACTCATTTGACAAAGGTACTTATTCCTGGAGTGAATATGCAGTTCTACTCAAGAGTAAGCAACTAAGCGAAATAAAGCCATGGAACGCTTATTTGCCTTCTATCTATGCATTCTGACACTCCAACAATGTGTTTTGCTTCAATTTGACTCATTTGACAATGGTGCGTATTCCTGGAGTGAATATGCAGTTCTACTCAAGAGTAAGCAACTAAGCGAAATAAAGCCATGGAACGCTTATTTGCCTTCTATCTATGCATTCTGACACTCCAACAATGTGTTTTGCTTCAATTTGACTCATTTGACAAATGTGCTTATTCCTGGAGTGAATATGCAGTTCTACTCAAGAGTAAGCAACTAAGCGAAATAAAGCCATGGAACGCTTATTTGCCTTCTATCTATGCATTCTGACACTCCAACAATGTGTTTTGCTTCAATTTGACTCATTTGACAAAGGTGCGTATTCCTGGAGTGAATATGCAGTTCTACTCAAGAGTAAGCAACTAAGCGAAATAAAGCCATGGAACGCTTATTTGCCTTCTATCTATGCATTCTGACACTCCAACAATGTGTTTTGCTTCAATTTGACTCATTTGACAAAGGTGCGTATTCCTGGAGTGAATATGCAGTTCTACTCAAGAGTAAGCAACTAAGCGAAATAAAGCCATGGAACGCTTATTTGCCTTCTATCTATGCATTCTGACACTCCAACAATGTGTTTTGCTTCAATTTGACTCATTTGACAAAGGTGCGTATTCCTGGAGTGAATATGCAGTTCTACTCAAGAGTAAGCAACTAAGCGAAATAAAGCCATGGAACGCTTATTTGCCCTCTATCTATGCATTCTGACACTCCAACAATGTGTTCTGCTTCAATTTGACTCATTTGACAAATGTGCTTATTCCTGGAGTGAATATGCAGTTCTACTCAAGAGTAAGCAACTAAGCGAAATAAAGCCATGGAACGCTTATTTGCCTTCTATCTATGCATTCTGACACTCCAACAATGTGTTTTGCTTCAATCTGACTCATTTGACAAATGTGCGTATTCCTGGAGTGAATATGCACTTCTACTCAAGAGTAAGCAACTAAGCGAAATAAAGCCATGGAACGCTTATTTGCCTCCTATCTATGCATTCTGACACTCCAACAATGTGTTTTGCTTCAATTTGACTCATTTGACAAAGGTACTTATTCCTGGAGTGAATATGCAGTTCTACTCAAGAGTAAGCAACTAAGCGAAATAAAGCCATAGAACGCTTATTTGCCTTCTATCTATGCATTCTGACACTCCAACAATGTGTTTTGCTTCAATCTAACTCATTGGACAAATGTGCTTATTCCTGGAGTGAATATGCAGTTCTACTCAAGAGTAAGCAACTAAGCGAAATAAAGCCATGGAACGCTTATTTGCCTTCTATCTATGCATTCTGACACTCCAACAATGTGTTTTGCGTCAATTTGACTCATTTGACAAATGTGCTTATTCCTGGAGTGAATATGCAGTTCTACTCAAGAGTAAGCAACTAAGCGAAATAAAGCCATGGAACGCTTATTTGCCTTCTATCTATGCATTCTGACACTCCAACAATGTGTTTTGCTTCAATTTGACTCATTTGACAAAGGTGCGTATTCCTGGAGTGAATATGCAGTTCTACTCAAGAGTAAGCAACTAAGCGAAATAAAGCCATGGAACGCTTATTTGCCCTCTATCTATGCATTCTGACACTCCAACAATGTGTTCTGCTTCAATTTGACTCATTTGACAAATGTGCTTATTCCTGGAGTGAATATGCAGTTCTACTCAAGAGTAAGCAACTAAGCGAAATAAAGCCATGGAACGCTTATTTGCCTTCTATCTATGCATTCTGACACTCCAACAATGTGTTTTGCTTCAATCTGACTCATTTGACAAATGTGCTTATTCCTGGAGTGAATATGCAGTTCTACTCAAGAGTAAGCAACTAAGCGAAATAAAGCCATGGAACGCTTATTTGCCTTCTATCTATGCATTCTGACACTCCAACAATGTGTTTTGCTTCAATTTGACTCATTTGACAAAGGTACTTATTCCTGGAGTGAATATGCAGTTCTACTCAAGAGTAAGCAACTAAGCGAAATAAAGCCATAGAACGCTTATTTGCCTTCTATCTATGCATTCTGACACTCCAACAATGTGTTTTGCTTCAATTTGACTCATTTGACAAATGTGCTTATTCCTGGAGTGAATATGCAGTTCTACTCAAGAGTAAGCAACTAAGCGAAATAAAGCCATGGAACGCTTATTTGCCTTCTATCTATGCATTCTGACACTCCAACAATGTGTTTTGCTTCAATTTGACTCATTTGACAAAGGTGCGTATTCCTGGAGTGAATATGCAGTTCTACTCAAGAGTAAGCAACTAAGCGAAATAAAGCCATGGAACGCTTATTTGCCTTCTATCTATGCATTCTGACACTCCAACAATGTGTTTTGCTTCAATCTGACTCATTTGACAAATGTGCTTATTCCTGGAGTGAATATGCAGTTCTACTCAAGAGTAAGCAACTAAGCGAAATAAAGCCATGGAACGCTTATTTGCCTTCTATCTATGCATTCTGACACTCCAACAATGTGTTTTGCTTCAATTTGACTCATTTGACAAATGTGCTTATTCCTGGAGTGAATATGCAGTTCTACTCAAGAGTAAGCAACTAAGCAAAATAAAGCCATGGAACGCTTATTTGCCTTCTATCTATGCATTCTGACACTCCAACAATGTGTTTTGCTTCAATTTGACTCATTTGACAAAGGTGCGTATTCCTGGAGTGAATATGCAGTTCTACTCAAGAGTAAGCAACTAAGCGAAATAAAGCCATAGAACGCTTATTTGCCTTCTATCTATGCATTCTGACACTCCAACAATGTGTTTTGCTTCAATTTGATTCATTTGACAAAGGTGCGTATTCCTGGAGTGAATATGCAGTTCTACTCAAGAGTAAGCAACTAAGCGAAATAAAGCCATGGAACGCTTATTTGCCTTCTATCTATGCATTCTGACACTCCAACAATGTGTTTTGCTTCAATTTGACTCATTTGACAAATGTGCTTATTCCTGGAGTGAATATGCAGTTCTACTCAAGAGTAAGCAACTAAGCGAAATAAAGCCATGGAACGCTTATTTGCCTTCTATCTATGCATTCTGACACTCCAACAATGTGTTTTGCTTCAATTTGACTCATTTGACAAAGGTACTTATTCCTGGAGTGAATCTGCAGTTCTACTCAAGAGTAAGCAACTAAGCGAAATAAAGCCATAGAACGCTTATTTGCCTTCTATCTATGCATTCTGACACTCCAACAATGTGTTTTGCTTCAATTTGACTCATTTGACAAATGTGCTTATTCCTGGAGTGAATATGCAGTTCTACTCAAGAGTAAGCAACTAAGCGAAATAAAGCCATGGAACGCTTATTTGCCTTCTATCTATGCATTCTGACACTCCAACAATGTGTTTTGCTTCAATCTGACTCATTTGACAAATGTGCTTATTCCTGGAGTGAATATGCAGTTCTACTCAAGAGTAAGCAACTAAGCGAAATAAAGCCATGGAACGCTTATTTGCCTTCTATCTATGCATTCTGACACTCCAACAATGTGTTTTGCTTCAATTTGACTCATTTGACAAAGGTACTTATTCCTGGAGTGAATATGCAGTTCTACTCAAGAGTAAGCAACTAAGCGAAATAAAGCCATAGAACGCTTATTTGCCTTCTATCTATGCATTCTGACACTCCAACAATGTGTTTTGCTTCAATTTGACTCATTTGACAAATGTGCTTATTCCTGGAGTGAATATGCAGTTCTACTCAAGAGTAAGCAACTAAGCGAAATAAAGCCATGGAACGCTTATTTGCCTTCTATCTATGCATTCTGACACTCCAACAATGTGTTTTGCTTCAATTTGACTCATTTGACAAAGGTGCGTATTCCTGGAGTGAATATGCAGTTCTATTCAAGAGTAAGCAACTAAGCGAAATAAAGCCATGGAACGCTTATTTGCCTTCTATCTATGCATTCTGACACTCCAACAATGTGTTTTGCTTCAATCTGACTCATTTGACAAATGTGCTTATTCCTGGAGTGAATATGCAGTTCTACTCAAGAGTAAGCAACTAAGCGAAATAAAGCCATGGAACGCTTATTTGCCTTCTATCTATGCATTCTGACACTCCAACAATGTGTTTTGCTTCAATTTGACTCATTTGACAAATGTGCTTATTCCTGGAGTGAATATGCAGTTCTACTCAAGAGTAAGCAACTAAGCAAAATAAAGCCATGGAACGCTTATTTGCCTTCTATCTATGCATTCTGACACTCCAACAATGTGTTTTGCTTCAATTTGACTCATTTGACAAAGGTGCGTATTCCTGGAGTGAATATGCAGTTCTACTCAAGAGTAAGCAACTAAGCGAAATAAAGCCATAGAACGCTTATTTGCCTTCTATCTATGCATTCTGACACTCCAACAATGTGTTTTGCTTCAATTTGATTCATTTGACAAAGGTGCGTATTCCTGGAGTGAATATGCAGTTCTACTCAAGAGTAAGCAACTAAGCGAAATAAAGCCATGGAACGCTTATTTGCCTTCTATCTATGCATTCTGACACTCCAACAATGTGTTTTGCTTCAATTTGACTCATTTGACAAAGGTACTTATTGCTGGAGTGAATATGCAGTTCTACTCAAGAGTAAGCAACTAAGCGAAATAAAGCCATGGAACGCTTATTTGCCTTCTATCTATGCATTCTGACACTCCAACAATGTGTTTTGCTTCAATTTGACTCATTTGACAAATGTGCTTATTCCTGGAGTGAATATGCAGTTCTACTCAAGAGTAAGCAACTAAGCGAAATAAAGCCATGGAACGCTTATTTGCCTTCTATCTATGCATTCTGACACTCCAACAATGTGTTTTGCTTCAATTTGACTCATTTGACAAATGTGCTTATTCCTGGAGTGAATATGCAGTTCTACTCAAGAGTAAGCAACTAAGCGAAATAAAGCCATGGAACGCTTATTTGCCTTCTATCTATGCATTCTGACACTCCAACAATGTGTTTTGCTTCAATTTGACTCATTTGACAAAGGTGCGTATTCCTGGAGTGAATATGCAGTTCTACTCAAGAGTAAGCAACTAAGCGAAATAAAGCCATGGAACGCTTATTTGCCTTCTATCTATGCATTCTGACACTCCAACAATGTGTTTTGCTTCAATTTGACTCATTTGACAAAGGTACTTATTCCTGGAGTGAATATGCAGTTCTACTCAAGAGTAAGCAACTAAGCGAAATAAAGCCATGGAACGCTTATTTGCCTTCTATCTATGCATTCTGACACTCCAACAATGTGTTTTGCTTCAATTTGACTCATTTGACAAATGTGCTTATTCCTGGAGTGAATATGCAGTTCTACTCAAGAGTAAGCAACTAAGCGAAATAAAGCCATGGAACGCTTATTTGCCTTCTATCTATGCATTCTGACACTCCAACAATGTGTTTTGCTTCAATTTGACTCATTTGACAAAGGTACTTATTCCTGGAGTGAATATGCAGTTCTACTCAAGAGTAAGCAACTAAGCGAAATAAAGCCATAGAACGCTTATTTGCCTTCTATCTATGCATTCTGACACTCCAACAATGTGTTTTGCTTCAATTTGACTCATTTGACAAATGTGCTTATTCCTGGAGTGAATATGCAGTTCTACTCAAGAGTAAGCAACTAAGCGAAATAAAGCCATGGAACGCTTATTTGCCTTCTATCTATGCATTCTGACACTCCAACAATGTGTTTTGCT